>NC_139081.1:5000-314266 GCF_965140915.1 Aythya marila | reverse complement strand
GTTGCTCTGACCTGGCACCAGCTCTTGCTGGCCATTTTGCTAGGGACATCGAAGGAAATCTTCTCTTCCACCTGAGGCCCTGCAGATGGCATCCAGGAGGCCCACAAGGGTGTCTCGTGGCACAGGCATTCCTGTGCACATGTAACCTGAACACAGAGGTGCAGGACTCATCTAGGGTGATGGGATCCTGGGAAGCTCGTGCTCTACCTCCCCATTTTTTTGGAAGGCTCTAATCCCTTCATTAGCAATGCCTTTCACCTGGTCTATTTCTAATGCTGGTCATTCTCTGCCTGTCTTTGGAATTCAACAGCCTTCAACCTGGGTGCCTGTTGATGAAGCAAGTTAAGTTTGTCTTGGAGCCTTTGAAGGAGGAGAAAGGTGTGGTACAAATGAAAGAACAAGTTCAAATCCTTTCTCATGTCAGAGGGATTTTCTACAAACAGATCCTGAAATTTCACATTGTCCCTAGGAGGATGAGGATACACGTGGATTCCTAACAGGACAAAGGAGTCATGTAACTCTCTTTTCTTTGCTTTTAATGTGCTAGTATGATCCATGTGTTTTGCCCTCACAGGGACCATTGCACCCACCCTGTTCTAAAAGCGAAGCTGATTGAATGGCATGACCTTGGCCAGCCTGTGCAGTTGGGCTCAGGTTCAGGACTTCAGTTAGCTAATGCAGTTTGTTGCCCGTGAGACTGTTTGGTTTTCCTTCGGTTGATGTAGGAACACTGCAGGTAAGATTATTCATGGAAAATGTAGCACAGTAGCTCAAAAAGAACAAATGATACTTTTTGTCATGAAGGAAGCCTACAGTGATATTTTAGTCATTAGCTATTCACTCCTAGATGTGGGTTTCTTGATGCCTGAGGCTCCAACCTGCACGCATACTTGTTGAACACAGACAGCGTGCCTGCAGAGGCTGAGGACAGCTCCATGAAGACTCACTGACAGAAGCTCTGTTTCTGCTGTCCCTCTCTCGCACGTGAACATGCAGGATAACACATGGTTAATGCCAGTAAAGCTTTGATATTTTCTGTAATTATTTTGTTCCATTGCTCAAGTTCCCGTGGCACAGCCCGGGAGCAGCCCCCCGGGCCCCCAGTGGCCACCTGAGCAGTTGGCTGCGGTAGCCACCAGGTGTCAACGTTCTTCTGCAGAGCCTGCGCCTCCCTCCGCCGGGCGAGCTGCGGGCTCCTTCCTCTGTGAGAGGATGCAAAACTTCCAGTGTGGGGCTAGTGAGGCTGTGCTGTGGAGGGAGTGTTTCTGCAAACGTCGATTACACTCAGAAGCTGTGTAAAGGAGGTCCTGCTGTGGGACCAGGACCTTGGAGGGGGACGAGGAGGCAATGCTGGGACAGCAGCAGCTCCCCCAGACCCCAGGCACAACGAAGCCCTGGGCTGTGGGCAGGTGCTGGTGGGAGCAGCGGCTGCGTGGGAGCATAACTTCTGAGGCAGCAGTTTCTGAGAGAACGGACAAAGAGGCAAGATACTCCAGGTCTGAAGCAGTGGATTAGGCCCGCAGACAATGCGTGCACGTGCTGGAGGAGCCGATGCCCACGAACTGCTCATAATCTCCCCAAACAGCCTGACATTAAACACAATCTAATCGGGGCCACAGCAGGTGCAGTCAGACCGAGTATTGTCACCAGTGACAGCAAGGGATGCCTCACCGACGGATAACGCTCGGCCGTCCTGCTGCATGGAAAAACGCTCATTCGAGTGGGAGGCAGCTGGGCTGGGGGCACGCAGCCGGCCCCCTCGCCATCCCACGGGAACGTGCTGTCACCTGGGGACCCCTTCCAGCGAGATAACTGCCCTGCATTTGTTTCTTTTGTGTGAAACAAACTGAAATGGCCTCACCACCTGCCACTCCGCACAAAGAAGGGAGAGCCACCAGGGACTGCTGATCCATCTCAAAGAAGGCTGATAAAGTGATGAGTACGGGCTGCCCTGGGTACCAAAACCTCTGGGCTGGGTCTGTGTTTGGGGTCCTCTGGCTCATCCCCTCCCTCTTCTGTGGGCCTTGATCCCTCTGCCTCTTCTGCCCCCTTTATGTCAAATGAGAGAGGGGCATTTCCAGTGCTGGGCACATAAATTAGTGGTGTGACATGCTATGAGGTGACATGTTATGAAAGCAGAAGTGTTTCCCTACCCCAGATGTGTTTTACAATATTTTTGGTGATTTAGGTTATTGGGTATTTTTAAGACTGCTGTAGGACTGCACGCCACTCAGCAGGCAGGAAGCAGGCGTTTCCGGCAGAGAACAACCTCCCTCCCTCTCATCGTGCTAACACAGGCAAAGTTACCTAGGACAGTGCGTGCACATGCGGGTAATGCCAAAGCCCAGCAGTGAGTTAACTGCTAAGACAGCAGGTGTTGCTTGAGCTAGAGGAATGTGTGCAGCAGACCTTGGACTCATGGTGGTGGAAGAAAGCCAAAGAGCTATTAATACTATTGGTTTCCTGTTGTTTAATTGTACAAACCTGCAACCTTCCTTAATGTCCCTCTAGATGATGGCTACAGACTTTTCATTTTCCTTGGAAATTTTTACAAAAAGAAATTTGCCTTGTTTTCAATCGTAGCTGACCATTTAGCTCTGATATGGACTTCTAAAACCCTCAACAGGACGGTGTTTGGGGACAGGGTTGCTCCCTGGCCCATCCTTTTGCTCCAGCAAACTCCTCGGAAGAAGGCTCAAGACCTTGAAATGGGTATGTACAGTGTAGAGCTAGCAAACCTAAGATTTTAGGTTTCTATTAGTGAGCATGCAGCGTGAGACACGCTACATAAGTGTGCATACATACGTGTGTGTGTCTATGTGTGTGTGCAGCTTGCACACGCATGTTGTCAGCGTGCAGCCCAGGCAGCTGTGCAGCACTGCCAGGGTGTCGCAGTGCACTGTGCGTCCCTGCGCATGGGGATGCTGATGGCTTGAGCTTGCATGAGCTCAGCATCATGCGTGCACTGGCAGGCTTGGGCAGGGCTGGGGAGCACCCATGAGGAGCTCAGAGGGGCAGGAATACGACCATGCCGTGCCCATGGCCCCAGGCTCATGAGAGATGCAAGAACAGCCGCATCCTTCCAGGAGTGCTGGGCTGCACCATGCCACAGGCCAGAAGGGTCCCAGGGCGCTGGCACCAACCAAGGAAGCACCGAGGGCAAGGGAAGTGCCCTGGCCAGAGGCCACCCGAGTGAGCAAGCAGTCAGATGGCGGTACTGAGGTGCTGCCCCACAGCTGCGTATATTTTGCTGTTTGTTTGCACACACACTGGGCTTGGCATCGCCCTGTGGCACTCCACGAGCATTCTTCAGCTCCCACCTCACACTGTGACAGAAACACTAAACAGTGCACAGTGCAGACGCATGAATTATTTCCCACAATGAGCTCACCAGTGGTGTAAGGGTGACCCTACAGAGAGGCTGTAAGTCTTCCTCGTAACCTCCTGGTGTCCGTAACTCAGGACAAAGCAGGTGTCATTGCAATTGCTAGGGTTACGCTTGCTCACAATGTGTTTCCCGTGAGACCTGGCACAGGAGTCAGCTCAGCTGCCATGTGTGCAAGTTATTCAGTACTGTCAGGTAGCAGACTCACAGAAGAGGTAGCAAGAGTTGGAACATTAGGGAAATGGAAATGGTGATAATAGTAACTGTCTTTCCTAGGGAGGGATGATTTTCCAACCTTGTGCCATGGGTGGTAAATTAAACAGAGCTCTCGACAGCCAGTACATTTCAAGGAATTTATGTCTCCTAACCATCTGTAAAAATAACGTTTCCTTAAAACGATTCCTAAAGAAAAAGGATGTGTAAAAGAGAAAAGCTTGTAAGAGGTCTAGGGGATTTATTTGAATTTGTTTTTTATTAGCTGTTTATCATAAATATGAGTTTGCCAGTATTTTAAATATTCTGGGTTGAGTTTTATATCAGTGCAGGCTGAGTTTAATGTGAAGTGCACATGCACTTCTCCCATATCTTATCAAAAATTTTGATCAAAGTTATTTCTGCTTTTTATTTCACTCATCATAGGGTTTGGGTGTCCATCATCACTGCTCTTGGAAGGCTTTTCACACATCCTGATAAGCCCAAGACATTTTTCTGACAATGTGTTTCTGTTCTGTTTCCTCATCAGCCCTGTTCCCTCTGCTGCACGCTGCCCCAGGGCTGAGACCCCCCGAACACCAATAAATAGGCTGCACAAGCACTGCAGCCCCAGTCTGGGTGATAGACTGCTCGTTGCTGTGTGGCTAGGGTTTTGTTCAGTGGCGATCTTTATGGCAACAGAAAAGGATGTCTTCAGCACAGCAAGTAGTGTTATTATACAAGCTAAATGGAATTTGTATAACCTTGACTCATCTTCTGTAGGCTTTGGTGGTGATGAATCAGATGTCCTTCCTCCAGCAGGAGATAGCAGGCACCAGCAGTGAAAGTTTGGGGTTGCTTGAAAGGCTCACAGGCTGTGCAGGCTGCAAATCAGCAAGCCTCCTTTATTTTTGCTTTTATTTTTGCTTCAGTTGTAGGAAGAACATAACAAGCTGCTCAAAATCAGCAACCACAGCCAGCCTAAGCAGCTGGTGGCATCCTCGTCCACAAAGACAGTAGAGAGCAGTGTGGAAACAGCCATAGCCGTGGTGGCATTGCAGTCTGCAGGGCTTAGACACAGGGGTGAACACACCCAGCGCTGCTAAGCCTGCCCAGACCCACAGGACAGCGGCCAGGTCCCCTGAGCATGCTGTTAGCAGGGCAACAGCAAGGAGGGCGAGCCGGGGAGTGCTGTACCTGACACTTTACTACTGCTACAGTAACACTCTCTCTTGCCCTGTGTTAAGCTCCAGCCTTTTCCTCACAGGGCTGGGTAAATGCAGGTGAACATACAGCATTCAAATAGCTGTTGATAGCACCATCTGCAAAAGGCTAATGGCTCATTCATTAAGCAGTGGGAGCCAGCACAGCCACAGTCTAATCAGATATTGTATGATGAATAATTCAGAAATAATCCTCGTATACTTGAATAAATATCAGGAGAAGGGAGGAAAAAAAAACATACATATGGCACGTTAAGGGAACAAAACAGACATTTTTCAATGTCCTATGCTGATGAGCTTCGTTATACTGGATGTTAATCATGCAGGTGGCTAATGCCTGAAGAGAAAGCTGACTGAGGGGTTTCTGGCCCAGCATTTGGAAGGTGTTAGTAAGCGGAAAAAACCATGGTGCTCATGGGAAAATCCATTAGTCTTGCATTTTGTAATTTGCATGTGGTCCCGTTGTGTAATTTGCTGGTAACACAGGTGGAGAATTGAGTCTGTGAGGCGATAGCTGGGAAAACCTGGGCCTGGCCTTCTGCAGTGCTCTCCTGTGCTGCTGGCAAATCACTTGGATCACCCAGCTCCTGCACACACACAGGCACCCCCACCCCTTTCACTGTAATGTTTTACCCTTAAATGACTGTTTTTTTATTGTTGTTATTTTGTTGGGGTTTGTTGTTGTTGTTGTTTGTTTTGTTTTGTTTTTTGGTCACTGTATATGTGCAATAGGGGTTCTTAGATATGTGTGTATCTTGAGCAAAATCCTTTTTTCTGGCTGAGAAGATGCTTGAGACTGCACACTATAGTGCGCATCTATTTGCAGGAAAACTGCTCATGTTTGCTGTGAATAAAACTCACTTCAGCCCTGGAACTGGACAGCAGACACGAGGCAGCCTGGGCACCGGGTCAGGACTCAGAAGAGCCCCGGGGCTGGCCGGTGGCCTCCTCCTGGTAGCTCCGGGAGCCTGGAGAGAGGGCGAGGTGAGACTGAGCCTCAGCCCTGCATCGGTGCAGGAGCCTCCGAGGCAGACAGGTGCCATGGCACCCGACAGACATGGCACATGGCAATTTTGGCTTTTACGGTGCCCAAAGCTAGCCAAACAGAGTCATAGAATCATAGAATATCCCAAGTCAGAAGGGACCCATAAGGACCATCAAGCCCAAGTCCTGGCTCCATGCAGGACCGCCCAAAAACCAGACCCTGTGTCTGAGAGCACTGTCCAAATGCTCCTGGAGCTCCGGCAGCTTGGTGCCACCACCACTGCCCCAGGGAGCCTGTGCCAGAGTCTACAGATGTGGCTGCAGGTTTGTGCCTTTCTGTTGTGCATTGTCTGTTCACTAGAGTGAGAGGCATTTTCCATTGAAAATCGTCCTAGATTTTAATTTTTACTTATCTCCAGCATTAGCTAAGATGCATTTTGAGCCTGGCTATAGATTTCTCCTTTCCAAAGTCCTTCATCTTACATTGTATGAGATCACTTTCTTTTAATAAATCTGATCTTCCCAAAAGCAATCCTCGACCTTTTAGTCCAAAACATAACAGGAGACTTGTTTTAATAAGCAGTGAATGAAATTGAATTCTTTACCCAGAAAATATGTAAAGAATTGTAATATGAGCATCTGAAAAAGAAAAGTTTAGTTGCAACATTTATGCTTTTAATACTAAATGTTTAAGTATAGTCCTTAATGAAAAGTAGTGCCATTGCATTCTAAGCAGTGACAAAAGGAAAATCTATGTATCACAGAACAAGAAATGTACATTTTTGCTGTGCTCTTGGGGATAATATGCTACAGGAAAACTTTAAGCTGGAAACCTAAAGAAACAACTCAAGTGACAGATAGTATTATGTTTTTGCCAAATGTTGTAGAACTATTAGAAAGAAAATAAATTTAGGATTTAGGATTTAGGATTGAAAATGTGGAGTTTATATTCTACCCTTCTTGGTTAAAGTAAGAATGTTTCACTAGCCAGGAGGGAAACGTTTTGTTACTGACTAAAATAACAAACAAAGCTGGGAGAGCACAAGAAAAAGGCATCATTTATTCTGACATTTAAAAAAAATGCAAATTGACTTTGTCTTTATTGTGTAAATCCACCTGCAAAATCATCTTTGGACCCATTACATTTGTGATGTACAAAAGCTATACTTCATGCTATTTATATATGATAAAATTAAAACTGCTTCCAATACAGAAAGTGGAAATAATACTCCAGGTTTTGGAGTTATGGATTTCAAGAGCCCTACAACTTTTACAAAGTTAGGTAATAAAGAAGTTGTTATTGCACACACCATCAGCATTCACTGCAGCATCAAGAGAAAATAGAATTTCTTCCACCACTGGTTCCAAGGATTCTGTGGTATGGTGTCTGCGGGGGAAGAGAACAGGACCTCTGCTCCAGACACTCATCACCTGAAGCAGAAGATCAAGTCTTACTCTAATCTAGATGTCAATGCTGCCTGCAGCCAGAGCCCCTCGCCACTGATGGCATGGGCTCTCGCAGCCCCTCTCCCTCCTCTGAGCCGTGCCGTGATGGGGGCCTTCTCCTTCCTTCCCCACCGCAGAGGGACTGTGGCACCGCACCATTGCAGGATAATAAAGGGCAGTGAGAGGAAGGACTTTGGGGTGGAAGCTTCAAGGTAGGAACTGCGCAAAGTGGGGAACCGAGCCTCTCCTCTCTGACTGCCCAGGTGATGTCCCTGTACAGACCAGCTGCAGAGGCAGGACAGAGGGGCTCCAGGTACCACCTCTGGAAATGCCACTGTAACCTAAAATCACCCGCTGTCCCCGACAGCCAACTGAAAAAGCTTTTCCTGCAGAGGCATCATGTTCTTGAGGTGAGCTGGGGAGTCTCCCTCAGATCTACGATGCATGGTCAACATGCTGAAAAAAGTGCTGAAGCCTCACAAAACAAAACGGTACTGTGGGGACACTTGCATTGCAGTTTTCTCTTATTTTGTCTGCTTGAACAAAAAGGCTACTGGAGAAGGGCTGTCAGCTTGGCACCGCTTGTAAATGATACTTTAAATTCTCTTAATTTTATTATTTGAGAGTTAAATATTTTGGGTGCCACACTTTTTCTTCCACGGAGACGTCAAAGACACCTGGTTGGAAAGAAAACAAGTAGATCTGTCTGAAAGACAGCACACACGGGGACCTTTATGCCATGTATAAACTGTGAAAGCAATTAACATTTTAGGTATTAATATAAAAGTAGTAGTAGCAGCTGCCTTCTTCTTTATACTATTATGCAAGCAGACCACAGAAATCCAGTGTAAGAAAACAGACTGTGTTTTTCACCTCTTTATCAGTTTATTGGTTAATCAGGGGGAAAAAATGTTAGAAGTATTACAGCCTGGTTCTACACGTCACTTGCAGAATGAGCCCTAGGCTTGTGCGAGCTGAATTTTGTGGCCCTTCCTGAACATTATAACTAGTGCAGAACACAAATCTATTTATTTTTAATATAATTTATCAATTTATGATATTCAAATCCTACAAACTTGTTGGACTCGCCAATTGCCACAGCTGGTAATGTAGCAGTTTGCTGGGATTTGGTCAAGACTGGAAACAAGTTAGAACTGGTATCTGATGAAGTCCCACCTGCTGGGGCGCGAGCGGCCCGGCCAACAATGCCTGCACACAGAGCTTCTGGCAGGGCATCTGCCCATGAGAGGCTGCTTTAGGAACAGTGCGGTAGCTCTTGGTGACTTGCTGCGTTACAACGGCCTTATAAGAGGTCTTAATACAACACCATTGTTTCAAATAGGATATGTTGTTATTTATATACTCTATAAAAAAGTCAATTTATATCATAAACTGGATATGGGTGTTGCTGATTCCCTGCACTTACAGCCATTGCTATCACCCAACGAAGCGATTCACACGGGACACTTTAAATTCCAGGAATCGTGCTGCGCACTTGTGAAAACGACAGAAAGAGGGGAAATTTCATTTCGACGAAAATTTCATTTAAATTAAAAATTGCAACAATGGAGTGACGTCAGGCTGCCTTGCAGCAAACGAAAAGCAGCTTGTCACAGAGATGGCAGCCGAAAAGCACAGGCCGTCTTCAGGAGGGGCTGCGAAAACTCGTGTTAATCTTGGTTACCGTGAGACGCAGCAGCCGCGCCACGGGAGAGCCGCGGGCTGCGCTCCGCTCCCTGCAGCAGCGCGCACCAATGGCTCCCCGGCGCCAGCAGGCGGGGGGCCCGCAGGTGCCGCGCGCTCCGCCGGGCACGGGGCCGGCGTGCGAGGGGCGCCCGCGGCGTGCGGCCGGGCAGGGCGCGCTCCGCAGCCCCGCGGGCACGAGGCCCGAGCGGCCGGGCCGGGCCGCGCCGCTCCTTCGCCCCGGGCCGCGCGCCAGCCGCAGGCCGGGGACGCGGGGGCAGCGCAGCCCCGTTGGCAGCCGCTGAGGGCGCCGCGGCCCGGCCCGGCCCGGCCCGGCCCAACTCCGCGGCTCCAGGCCGGCGGCTGCGGCGGTGCGGGCGCGCCCGGAGCCGCCCGCGGGCACGGCGGGGCCCGGGCCTGCCCCGTCCCGGCCGCGGCCTTAGCGCGGGGAGGGCTCGGCCCCGGCCCCGGCCCCGTCGCCGTCGCCGTCGCCGCCCGGGGCGGGCTCCGTGACCGCCTCGCCTCGGCGCGTGCCGGCGGCGGGAGGCCGCGACCTGCCCCGCGCCTCCCGCCCGGCCTCGGCCCCGGCCCCGGCCCCGGCCCCGGCCCGGAGCCTGCCCGCGGAGCGCCGGGGGCCGCGGCAGCCCTCCCCGCCCCCGGCACGCTCCAGGGAGCCGTAGCACAGGAATCACACGGGAGCGTCTCCCCCATCTGTGCGAGCCGAGGCACCCCCACCCCCGCCTTCCCGCAGTCCCGCAGAGCCTCTCTGCCATTATGCTCCGCCGTCTCCCGGCCAGGCCCCTCCGCAGGCGGCCGGGGCGGCGCGGACCCTAGCCATGCCCGCCTGAGGCCCCCCCGGCCGGGGCAGCCGCGGGCCGCAGCAGGTGTGTTTGCATGGGGTGCGGAGTTTGCATGCGGGGGGGTCGCCTCCTCCCGGCCCGGCTCCCGCACCGCCTGCGCGCAGGCCCCGCCGCGCCGCGGGCAGGCTGCGGGGAGCGGCCCGCGGGGCCTGCCCGGCTCGGCTCGGCTCGGCCCGGCCCGGCCCTGCCCTGGCCCGCCGGGGCGCCGCCAGGACGGCGGCGGCCGGAGCCCCGCGGCCACCCGAGCGGCGGCTTCGTCTGTCCCGGCGGCCGCCCCGCCGGCGCCTCGCCCCCCCCCGCCGTCCCCGTCCCCGTCGCCGTCGCCGTCCCCGCCCGGCCGCCCGAGGGGCCGCGGCCTCCCCTCCCCGGGCTGCCCCGCCGCGGGGTCGGTCGGTGCAGCCGGCGGGCCCGGCGAGGGGCGGGGGGCGGCGGCGCGGGGAGGGGATGGGAGGGGAGGGGGCCGCGGGCCGTGTGCGAGGTGCCCGGGGCCGCGGCGGCCGCGGAGGCCGCAGAGGCGGGGGCAGCCCGCCCGGGCTGCGGGGCCGAGGGAGGGCCGCCTGGGGCCGCCTGTGCGGAGCGGAGGGGCCGAGGCGGCGGCAGAACAGGGCAGCGGTCCCCGGGGTGGGGTGGGGTGAGGGATGCGGGGAAGGTGCCGGCTCTCGGCGCTCTCCGCAGGGGAAGGGGGGTGCGGGTTGTGCCCGGGGCCTCTGCTAACAGTTGCAGGTGCAGCCTGGAGAGAGGCAGGGGCTAGGTGCTGTAGCCTGGCGCGGCAGCTCCTTGGAGGAAAAAGCCTCGCCGAAGAGCCATCCCGCGGCACATCCCGGCGAGGATGGGGCTTGGCACGTAGCAGGAGGTAGTTACGGGTTGTGCCAGTGCGAGGGTGAGTAGCCAAACAGGAGCGGGGCGAACAATGCCTGGGCCTGGGGCAGCTGTCAGCCTCGCAGGAGGAAAGGCCCCGGGTGGCAGAGCAAGCGGGGGGCACGGGCCACGAGCAGCGCTGCGCCGGGCCAAGGCAGGCGCAGGGCCCTCCTCTGGAAGGGGGCTGGCAGCGTGGGGAGCCGTGCCACGGCGAGGTGTGGGCCCAGTGCAGCCGTGGGACGCAGCGCAGGGCTACGGCCAGCAGCCATCTTTGCGGGGTGGGCCCCGGCCTCCCACGGCTGCGGCTGTGGGAGCCGGGGGGTGCTGGGGCGTGGGTCCGCAGCCTTCGTTTCGGTGCCTCAAGGAGAAGCTGAAGAGCAAAGGAAAAAAAATCGGCTGAGCAGCCAACTCGGTGCTGCTCGGAGGGGGCAAAGGAACTGTTTTGCAGGCATCTCGCTGCTGCGGAAATGGATTTCTTGAGGGGAGGGAGGTGCGCGTGTGGGTAATCTTTGTAGTTAATGCAGCACGGAGCAGGGAGAATGCCACTCGAGCGGCCCCAGATGCAGCGAGCAGTGGGGCGGGTGGGCGCAGACCCCCATCAGCCCTGGGCATGAGGGGGCAGCTGTGCCGCCGAGCTGCGGCCACCCGTGTGCCGTGGGGAGCGGGGAGGGGGAGCAGCCCTTGGTTAGCAGCCCGTCTCCCAGTGCTGTGGCCGAGCCTGCC
Organism: Aythya marila; assembly: GCF_965140915.1. Classification (NCBI taxonomy): domain Eukaryota; kingdom Metazoa; phylum Chordata; class Aves; order Anseriformes; family Anatidae; genus Aythya; species Aythya marila. Next base: position 302,912 of record NC_139081.1, on the reverse strand, counting down.
TGGTGCTGCAAGAGAGATCCTGTGAGGATTTTTATTGCGGTCTCTTTGTTAGCTACAGACAGGCACGCACACACTCACAGCTTTCAGCCAGGTTGTGGGAGGTAAGTGGGGGAGGAGAGGAAGGGGCGCGTGGGGCGGCACTGGGGAGCAAGGGGCTGCGCGGGCCGGCCGGGCACGGGCTCGGGCACGGCGGGAGCAGGGGGACCGGCTGCTGTCGGCCCCACCGCCACAGAAAGCAGAGCCCCTGCAATTCCAGGGACTTGTTGGCAACTCAGCGAGGGTTGCCATAGCTTTTTATGTAGGGTGACCAGAACCGGCTGGAACTGGTTTGAGGCAGATCAGCTCCTGAACACAATGCAGTCACTGAGCTGCTACAGTGGGATAGCTTCCTCCCTTCATGGCAGCCAAAAGCAGAGGAGCTTGCAGAAAGATACCATCCCAAAACAGTATGTGAATGCACACTTTAGACACACAGCACTGGTATGTGGCTAATGTAGTCATAAAGGATTCTGTATATAAATGTACATATTTGCAGTAACTGAGATTACTTTGGCTTTTCGTGCCTTTTTATGCTTAAGGAATGGGCAAGAGCTGAGATTTATGACCCTTATTAAAATATTTTTGCTTTGCAAGGGTGGGACACTGGTTATGCAGTCTATTTTAAAACTAAACTAAATAAAATTGATTGAATGATTTGTAATTGTAGTTGTGCTTGTGACTGAAGAATGCTGCTTTGCATGCTGTTTTATTTACAGGGTGCTGTCTTGTGGTTTTCTTCTTTAGGAGACGTTGGGGGGGGGTCCGTGCCTTTCTGAAAGGCCAAAAGGAAACGATATTGTTGTAGAATTGTGCATAAAAGCATTGCAAAGATGCTGTAAGGCATACTCGTTTCTCCCTTTTTTTTTTCTCCTTGTAGGCCTATTGATTGGGGCTGCCTTTAACCCTTTCATATTTGCAGAGGTAATGCATCTGTGGCAGTAACTGAGCATTGGCTAAAAAATTCTTTCAAAGGTCAAGGTTCACAAGGTGAGATGCGGTGTTTTGGGTATGAATATAACAATAGTACAAAGGTACATGTATATGAAAAGTAAATCTGGCTCCTGATTGCACACTTGGCACATTAGTAAAAGAGACAATGGTTTAAGTGTTAGTAAAGAAATACTATTAACCTCCAGGTTTAATAGGATTAAAGCTATTGTTTGTAAAGTCTTACCGATACCTTAGCTAAATACAGTATTTTCATTTGAATATCTTATATCCAGCTAGACGTTTTTCACAATGTGGTGATAAAGCATAGGCCTCTGAGTGACAATCATAAATTGTGGACCACATGGCAGTGAACCGTTCTGTGCTGCTTTGCAGCATTGCACATTCAGATTTTGCCGTCTAATTATTTAAAGGTTGCTTGTGTGGCCATATGTGAGTAACCTGATGTTTATTTCTGAATCGAGGTCTTCGGTGTTAAACATGTACTTAATATATCTGACATAGAAAAAAAAAAAAAAAAACATAAAAAATAGATTGTAAGCATGGTGTTTCTTAAACTGTTGTAACCCAGGGAGAATTTTGCAGCAGCCAAGTGGAAAGATGTATTTTAGAGATCTGATGGAGCTCCAGTGGATTATTAGTTGCATGAATTATAATATTGTGCAGTAATGAAATAAGAATGGGAAACCGGATGGGCAGTGCATCAGCTCCTGAGGGATGACTACTTTTAACTCAAAGCAATGGATAAATGATAGGATTATTTATTTATTTATTTATTTTTAATCTAAAAAATAAATGTGTACTTAGGTTTGAGCTGGCGTTTGCATCTTACAGTGAAAGCTGGAGGATTCAGAGAGAGGGAGAGGGGGAGAGAGAAGAAAGCAGTAATGAATATAGCAAAGGGAAGAACAAAGGCTGTTAGAGCTTGCACATTGGAACACTAAACATTTTGCTTTGGGGATTCTTTTGCCAGAGCTGTTACTTCCTATAGCAGGAAATCAGCAGCTCTAGACTCTTATGCAGTGTGATTTAAAAAAAATCTGACCAGCCTTGGCTATGTTAGCTGGTTTGGTAATCTACAATCAAGATAAATATGGAGGCAAAATGGTGAAAATGTTCTGGTCTAGGGTGAAATGATGCTTTTTTCCTCTGTTCAGCAGAATAAAGTAGACAGTCTTAAAAGCCTTGAGAGATTGTGGATATTGGGTAAGTTTTATGGTGGCTGATGATAGGCAGGGTGCCTGCATCAGAGTGTGACAAATACAGGAGAACCTTTTTTGTTTCTGACTGCAGCGGATTACATAAGATACTTAGATATTAACTGTAGAAAAGTGGAAGTAGAATGCCGATGTTTAGCTTGAAATTAATGTTTTTGTGGTTTTTAATGCAGCTGCAATGTATTGTTTCTCAGATTTGATAGGGCAGTAAGTAGCTTGTGTGGTGGAGCAAAATGCCTAACAACACTGCGCTGATTTGTGTCCATCTTTTTCTGTAATTTGTATGCAGAGGTTCTATATATATTTGACTGTAGACATCTGTAGCAGAATTATGCTTACAAACATGAATTCTTGTTGCATGATAGGAATAGTATCTGTCGCTGCCCTTAATGCATGCTTTTTCCAAGTGTCAGCTAAAATGCATGTAACCTGAGAGCACCTTTTAGATTTTTTTTCCCCTCAACCAGAATAGAAAGGTCCGTAAAGTTTTAAGTACTTGAATGGTCACCAAATTCAACATATCTGTTTTATTTGGATTTTTGAACAAGATCTGTGCTATGAATTTTTATTTTTAGCAAAGGATTTGAATTTGCGGGGACTTTGTAGGCTCTAAGATAAGAAACCTGAATAGATGCTGGAGTCTGCAGTATTCTTGGTGAGTTGTTGTTTGTTTGTTTGTTTTTTCTTTAGACTAAAAGTGTTTGCAAATGCTCTTCACCGTGTGATTTTGATTTTGCACATAGGCCAGCTTCTCAGCAGAAAATGCTGCTTAATGTTTGAGGGTTGGTCCTCTGTCTCAGCAATCATGAGCTCATCTTCCGTTGAGGCTTGTCTCAGGAATTTAATCTTGAGAACAGGGGTAATGACTTATCAAATTCCAAGTCTCTTTTGAATTAATTAACTAGGTTTGTTTTTCTTGGAAGTATGAACGTGTGATAAGATATAAATATGCACACAGATTGCTGGGAATGGCTGTTTTTAAAAAAAATGTTGACCCTAACGTTTTAGGGCCTGTTTGTTGCTAGTGTTGCACAGGCAGGAGCACTCTCACTGGGGTCGTCTGGAGCTGCTTCATGCAGTTCTCAAGCAGAAATTGACATCCAGTTAAAAAATTGAAGGAAATGGACAGGAAGCAAGTGTAATTTGGAACGTGGTTCAGAGTTGATTAAATGACGTGATTTAGTGATGGGACTCAGTAGGTCAGGTTGATGGTTGGAGTTCATGATCTTGAAGGTCTTTTCCAGCCTAGATGATTCTGTGATTCCAGACTGCGAATCTCTGAATTCACACTAGTGTTGTACATCCACACTAGTCACATTACTGTACCAGCCCACTTCACATATAGAATTATAAAACTAAACCATTTTTAAATGGGGTGCAAAAATAATGGTTTGAGGACCTACCTGCTTTTTATTAATTCATCTTATTTTTAAAAGAAATCAGGAAGTTACAAGGCCCAAAACTTTAACAGGATCTCTTTGCAAATGTAGGTTGTTTTTATTTGGACAGCTGTAGATAGAGATGGTATGTTCGGCTCCCTGTGGTGTGAGAAAAGAGATAACCTGCCTCCGTGTTGAAATACTCCCTTTATTTTTGCCAGCCAGAGGCTGGTAATAGTGAACTTTGAACCCATTGCATGTGGTTCTCTTCAGACTCTGCTAGAGGTGTTTCAGTGGCAGTGTGTGAGGAGACATTGACTAGACTTCAGAAGATGGCTCTTCTCTTTCCCTTCCTGTACTGTCCTACTCAAAGAGGAGAACTTGAGATAACCCGTTTTGAAAGAAAAAAAAAAAAAGTTCAAAAAATTAGTAGTTAGACTGCAAGATGAGGCTTCCAAGGAGCTGTAAATTACAAGGGATTTTATTTTGGCTGTGGAAAAAAAAAAAAAAAAGTGGGATTTTGCATAAGAAAGTGAATAAAAACTCTAAAGCCTGTCTTTACTTAATTATACCTATTGGGGGAAAAAGGACTAGAATTTTAAAAGGTAAGATAAATAGGATCTGTATTCAGGTACAGGATAGAGTAGAAAAGAGGACAAAGTCAATTAGCCACTCTTAGATAGCCAGTTATAGGAATGGATATGTTTTGAAAGAATGTGATAACATTCAAAGCAACTCAGGCTGCTTTTGAGAATAAATACTTGACTTGTTGGCTTGACAAGGCTTTGCCATACCTCGTGTTAAAGACTGAATAAGAGACTCTTCTGCAGAGATCTTGTATTCGTAGAAGTTCTACCTGCACGAATCAACAACAAATGGCAGTGTAAGTTTTCAAACTTCATTCTGGCTGCAAGTGCATCTGCATTCTGTATGTGGAGATAAGTATCATCCTCATGGCCTCTGGGGACTCCCACATAATTCTGTTTACTGGGAAAAGACAATGTGTATACACATGCAATGTAGGTCTGTCTATGCCAGGTTTTTAGCAATATGCTGTGAACATTGTGCAATTGCACAAGTGCAATTCAGGATTTTTTTGTGTGTGATTTTTCCATAACTTCATGTTCTGCTATCCCAACTGTAATTTGTTACGGTTGCTTTCATTTCTGCTGTCTGTGATGTTGAACTTCCACATTTTTTGTGAAAGACACTCCAGAATTGAAAAGTTAAAAATATTGTAAACAATTGTAACCAAACTGAACTTTTGTACAAACCAACAGAATATGCTTGGTGATACATTGACTTCAGTGCTTTACAACTTGTTTGCTTTCAGTATTGGCCAGTTTAACACAGCTCTTGCAGCCTGTGTGCAGATTAACAGGCCTCAGTGATAGTCTAGAACTAGGCAAACAAAAGTAGAGTGAATGGAGGAATCTTTTTTTTTTTTTTTTTTTTTTTAATCCTTTTTTAAGTATTTTAGCAGTTATTACAAATTGACGTCTTTTGCATACAGTACTGGACAATATTTTCCTCCTTAAGACATCCAGATTTGTTTAAAGTGTCTTTATTGAACAACTTGCATGAAATTAAATCAAATCAAATGTGAACTGGTACCGTCTGTTGTGGTAGCATTTTCTTTCTGCACTTCAAATTTCAGAATTTTCCATTAAAATACTGAATCTGACTTCCTCCTGTTACACTGTATACATTCGCAAATTGTGCCCAAAGTTTTGAGAAACAAAATCAAGAAGCCTGAACTAGCTCCAGTGCTGCTAAGCAAGGCTTCCATAGCCAGCGATGGTCTTTGCTTGAAACCACATGCCTGCAGTTGCTCAGAGGTTGGGGATAAAAGAGAGGAGAATGTGGACATTTCCCCAAAGTTATTTTGGTTAGGACCTGACTGCGTATAGCTAATTATGGTTTCAGAAAACTAAAGAAAAACCATTATGTATACAGAGTTTTGCCATCTGCTTCTGTCTGTATGCTTTTGGCAATGTATGGTAACATCTACATTTGTCTAAGTTGGTAGAAATAACTTCTGTTGAAAACCAAAATGCTACATTTAATCATTTTACTGTAGTGAAGTTGTGCCTTTGACTAGTGGATACACGTGCTTGAATGGTCGTATTTTATAGGGGCAGAGCAGTTTATTGTGAAGGGTGCAGAGACAGATGTATAAATCACAGGTACTGGCTGGGCGTTGTGTAGCATCGTACCTTGTGCCAGTTCCAAAATATTCTAAGTGATAGTGCTGGGAGCTGGGATTGTGCTCCAGATCAACAGTTTGTGGGCAGTGTTTCAAAAAGCTTCCATAACTTGCTTCCATTTGATAGAGGACCCTAAAGATGCGTTCAGATACTGTTATGATTGGGTAATAGGGCAAGGTAGGTCTGGATGCTCATTACTGGTTTAAAACTTTTATGATGAGAGTGGTCAGTCCCTGGAACATGTTGCCCTGAGAGGTTTTGGAGTCTCCATCTTCAGAAATATTGACAGCCTGACTGGACAATGTCTTGAGCATCCTACTGTAGCTGACTCTGATTTGAGCAGAAAAGTTGGAGTTCCAGAGGTCCCTTTCAACCTCAGTTATTCTGTGCTTCTCTGAAATGGCTGTTGGAAACTTCTAGGGGCTAGTAAAGAATAAATCTTTAAATCCTTCTGAAACTATCGACAGTTGCTGTTGATAAATTAAAAAAAAAAAAAAAAAAAAAGTTAATACTTGAAATATGTCGATACTACTTGCCTTCCCAAGCTTTTTTGAAGAGGTGGAAGAGGAAGTAATAAAATTGGTAGACTGTTCTCTTAAAAAAACAGAAGTGCAAATTCAAACTTGTCTTACTCATTGAAGGTTGTATGTGGAGACAAGTAGGATTTTCCTTTTTTAAGGGAGCTACTGTGTATAATGTTGAAATATCAGATTGCTTGGTATAAATGTTGACTGTAAAACGCACTAGTACTTCAAAAAGATGGTCAAAAAGCTAAGGACTGGTACAACAGCTGCCTGTCATGAAGGTTTTATTTTTGGAAGCAAGAATCTGCCTGATTTTTTTCAATACTAACAAGTCATGGGATCCTTGATAAACCAAAAGGAGCCTGTATTTTATGTGAATATGATCAGCATTGCTGATTGTGGTTAAAGTGGCCTCTTGCATATCCTTCTTGCCTGCTGAGTATTTCAAACCACACTGAGTCATGATTTGAGATGTGGTTCTCATTTCCTGGAAAAGTTTTGGTGGTTGAACTAGCATATTGCTTTTGTCTCTCCTTAGATACTTAGCTTTCAAACTAAATAGTCAGAAGTGTTAGTCAATCATCATTGCTAATATGCAAGATAACTAATCAGCTGCTTATAATTTGTGTGTCAGGCTAATATTTGCCTAAGGTTGGGATATATTACTGTAAGTCTGGTTGAATCACTTACTTCTTCTCTGTATGATGAAATTTCTTGGCATAATGATACAAAAATAAAAAATATATATTTTCGTGCAGGTGAGGCTGGTATTACTCTCTGTGTATGCATTTTGTTCCAGAGTGAACTTGTTGCTATATAGGTGTCATTACTTGCATTTGAAAGCAGAATAATTACACCAGATTATCAGATATTTGTTCTGGAATACCACGTCTAACTGGGAATTTATAAATATTTTGCTGTTGCTGTTCCATAAATCTTCTTATAGAGACTAGGCATTACCATGTACTAGACACCAAAAAATGCTTTCTCAGTGCTGTTGTTTCTTGGTACTGAAAAGGATGCTAATTTTCTTTAAAGAATGTACAAAAGAAAATGTGTCTGCCCTAGAGAGAGCACAGTCCACAACTGTATATTGTATAGAAGTAAAAACAGTAGGAAGTGTTTAGGGAAATTAAAGGAATGTAGTCACAATAACATGAGTGCCATAGGTAGATGAAAATTAACTTCTTTTTTTTTTTTTTCCTTAAATAGTGAACAGATTTGCTGCTGAAAGGAAACTTAAGTTGCATATTTGAGCAGGAACATGGAGACATACAGCCAGTGTAGATGGTCATGTGGGATTTGAAGACACAAGTTGGGAATTTAATACAGCAGAAAGGACAAGGCTGATACAGGCAGTTAAAACAATTGTGTGGTGCCATTGGATTTGTGGTTGAGAAATGAAGAGTTGGATGGGCAAGAGCGTGTGTCAAGAAGGAAAACTTGTTCAGTTTTTTACAGATTAATGATGAATAAAAGAATAAAAATTGAATATGTTAGACCATGCTTGTGATTAAGAATATGTTGTTAGAAATATTAATGCAAAGAGAGTGTTCACTGGGTAAGTACTGGAAAGGCAGTTGGATCATTTGTCAGTGCTGGGTCTGAAAAGCTTAAATTGTTCTCGTACCTGACAGACAAAATCAATGTTATGCGCAGTTTGGATCTATGTGGGAGCTGGCAGATCACTCTGTTTTTTGCCTTCATTACGGTGGTAACTTCCCCCAAAAGTCTGACTGCTTGCAGTTGCTTAGCTTTACACCAAAAAGTACCTTTTAATTTCTGCAGTAATTTAAAGACAGCTTGGTCTGTCTTGTGGAGAATAATGTGCCCCATCTGCAGCAGTCCTAAAGCCCAACTGTAAGATGGATCATACTTAGTAACTGAGTAAAAGTATTTTCTTCTGTGTTTTTTCTCCTTGGCAGAGTGCGTGAAAAGGTAGGTTTGTTTGTTTTTTCTCATATGGCTAGAATCCCTCCACCTGGAACCAGCACAGGTACAGGGCTTGAGGAGGAGCGACAAAAATTCCCTGTAGTAAAACAAAACTGCCTTTAATCCTTCAGAAGCAGCTATTTGCTTCTAGGCCCTAATGTTTCTTCAGTTGCTATTTATGTCATCACATGTTTGAGCCTTCCCCACATCTCTGCAAACAATCACTGTAAGAAAGCTGTATTTCAAAATGGTATCTTGAATCTGTGACAGTAGAATAGGAGCTTTCAGATGTACTCTGTCTTGCACATGTTCTGCCGTTTTTCTGGAATCAGCCTTAGAAAACCCTTGCATGCATCTTTAGGTTTTCCATTTTAACAGGTAGGATACGACAGCGCCAAAAGGTTTACAAGAATGTAACTATTCCTTATGGGTAAGGCAGCAGATTCTTGTCCTGCTCGCTTACTGCCTCACTGATGGCAGAGCGTTCTCACAGAGGGGTTCTTGTTTTGACATAATTACCAAGCGAGTGCTTCACTGGAATGTGTTACCAGATGAGTGAAAAGGCTAACTGGGAGAATAAGACAGTGGAACAGCAAAGCAGTATCTTCCTTTGGCTGAAACCTGGGCCGTTTTCTCCATGCTGTTCATAGGAAGCCCTTATTCAGGAGATGCATTTCCAAAGAAAGAAAAAATTAGCATCGTGAACAAATGCTTTGAACGGGGAAACAAAATGATCTTTATGTCTCCTCCAGCATTTAATTCAGACCTTACATTTCATCAAGATAATGATGTGCATGTAACAGTGGACTTTATCCCCAGAGAGACTGATGTAAACCATGAAGCAAGGATATCCTTACAACTCTCAGAGTCCTTTATCTTCTGGACTTAAGACTCACTGGTAGTCTTACCAGGAGTCCAGTCACCCACCGTCAAAAAACAGAACCCAAAAGCATCGTTTCTCGCTGCACTGTGGCTTTCTAGCTGTACAATTCCTGCTGGACATATCCTTTTTTTTTTTTTTTTTCCTTTTTGCTTTTATCACTGAATAATCGGGAAAGTAATGCTTAAATTTTTAAAGACCCTTTTAAAATTATTATTTTTCATAAAGTAATTCGAATTCCATTGCAAATGTGGCAGGCCTTCCGTGACATTCTCCTGGTAACAATCAGCAGACAGCTGGGAGGAGAGGCAGGAAATGGAGTTAGTCCAAGGGAAGTAAAAGGAGTTTACAAAGTGCAACCACCATCTGAAAATGAAATGGTACTGTGGACAGAGAGAGAACATCTAAGAACTGTCTCTTTATATAAGTGCACCCCAGATTAGGGATATTTAATTCATGGTATAATCTATCCAGTGTGTTTTGTAATATATGCTTCAAGTTAGTAGTCCCATGTATTGATGTGCATTTCATTTCTGTTATTTAGAAAATAAAAATAGAAAGTATTTCAGACAAAGATGTTTGAGGAGGTGGATGTCTTGCAGGTTGTTTCTTTAAATATTTTCTTTTTGCTTATCCTTGGTTAGACGTGTTGCAGACTGCTTCTCTGTTTAATTCTGAAGATCTTCCTTTGTTAAGTGCACTTGAAAGTCATTAGCAATAAAAGAGATAATTTTAATGGCAGCCTTTTGATGCAAGGTGGTTTTTTTTTTCATCTTTGTATGTCTCTTGGGAGATGTTGAGCTTTGCTCACAGCAATTCTCAAAGAAAGCAGCTGTCAAAGAAATTCCAGTTCCTGGAAAATCACCATTTCCTAGGGAACCAGGAACTTGCCTCATTTCCCATTCTGAAGTATTTACAGGCTTCGGGTCGGCCCAGAGAAGGAATAGACCAACAACTTGTCTGGCAGCCAAGGCGACAGTCAATTTCAATCTGAGATAAAAGGCAAAGTTTCATCTTTAAGGGGAAGGGTTATTGAAAGATGTCTGTAGAAGCCACCTTCCTCTTTTTTTACTGAGTCCTGACAATTGTGAAGTGAACATGGTTCATATACTGAGTCTTAAATTGATACTCTAGAATAACAAGGAAAATTTTAATAAAATGTCAAGGTTACAACTTTGTTTAGTTGTTTAGCAAGACTTGCCATGCCTTTTCTCCCTTCTTGTTTAATTTAAATTGCTTTACAGGTTTGAAGGATGGCAGAGATCCTCTGCAAGGTCAAGAGCAGTTCTGGGTGCCCTATGCAGACGAAACCACTCCGTTCTTGTGCTCTGGTAGAGTGCGGGAATCGGTCTGGATGCCTGAAAGACAGTTGTAGCTTTATGCAGCGTGCTCTCTATGGATAAATGTATGATCTCAGCTTAAAGCTTCAGACCTCTGAATTCTTTTGAGATATTTTCCCATTTTGGAATTAGCCTTAATGAAGTTTCTTGGTAAAGAACAAATGCGTCTCCTCCTCTGTTACGTAGTTTTGCTCTTAAAGATACATGGATAAAATACTGTGTGAGTGGCCTTTACTTAATTCATTGCTATTGTTAAATGTTAATGAAACTCCATTACATATAATTGGAGGAAGTTTTAGACAAGGAATATTTTAAGGTTCTTTTTAGTGTGTTTAGTAACTGCAAAAAGACATCCATAGATAGATGTACAGTTGGAGTGCAAGTTAGTATATCAAATCATTAAAAACTGTCAATTAAGGCTTTGTTAATGTGGGTTTGTGTGGATTTGCATGCTGTGGTCTCTAGAAACTTCTTCACTTAAATCTTATAACAACTTTTCTTTGTAATGTTAACATTACATGTGTATGTGATTCTTCCTCTTTGTTAAATAAATAAAAAGAAGTAAAGTAATTCATAAAGATGTTAACAAGTACCTTGCAACCCAGCAACCTCTGCTCAGTAATTTGTAAGCAGGGTGTTAAAGTTGCAGTTCAGTCAAGGTGAACTGTTACCTAAATATCCACTGTCTATTTTATTTTTTTTTACCAGCCTAGGTAGCGACTTAACTCTGAATTGTTGTCGTGCCTGGGTTATGTTACCACAGTTGTGATTATTTGCATTGTGAATAAAACATAACTGGGGCAGAAAAAAAAGGTCATTTTAGACATTTGTCTTTCAGGTTACATTCATTATGGTACATCCAGTGTGTTTTCTTAATTCGTGCTTCATTTATGATAAGGTATGCATCCACATGGAAACAAGGGATAAAATCAGACTGGCAGCTCTAGATAGTCTTTTGTCCTTGTCTGCCGTGCCAGATTCTGTCACCAAAGACAGAAATGTTTTGATCTGTGGTGTTCACTGTAGCTTAGTATTCAAACTAGCAAAGTGGTTTTTCTTACATTTTAACTATTGAAGGAGTATCTTGGCAGAGCTCCTCTTCCAATGTCTACGACAGCTGAAAAGAGGAAGCAGGCAGCAGGACAGCATCTTTCCGAAGCTGTGCTGTGGCCGGGCTCCTTTTGAGTGGGCCCACTTTCTGGTTGTCAGTTCTGTCCTTTGCAAGTTACTCCTAGTGAGTAATTCAGTGTCATGTAATAAATGTGTCTGGTCTCCTGGGATCTACTCTGGGTAAGGGCTGATGACACAGTGGTACACAGATACCTAAGCCAGTTTTAGGCTGAGTAGTTTAAAGTCCCAAGAACAAAGCAGTCATGACTGTGCATTCAGGCTAACTTACTCTTTGGGGACATCTGTGCAGGGTGGAGTTTTTCCCCTATTGTGCTTTGTTAGACAATTAGAGAAGGCATTCTGGAAAGGTTTCAATTTCTTGTTCTTTTCTGTTAATACCTTCACTGATGTAGAGTAAGTGATTATTGCAGTCTTCATCCATGGATTATATAAAAGTCTTTGCACTTCGGGAATGCTCATTTGTCTCTTTGTCTTGCAGGGAATAACTTAATGGCTTTTAAATCTAGAAGGGACCATTATGTTTATGGAGTGTGAACTTCTGCAAAGCTTGGACCAAAGAATGTTCCTCAGTAACTTTTGTATCAAACCTGTGTGTGTTCTGTATATGGAGCTTTTTGAAGTAAATCAATAATAGACTTAAAAACATGAACAGATTAAAAAGGAAATTATGCCAGTGCAGGATTCCTTTTATCACAAAATCACAGAATGATTGAGGTTAGAAGGGACCTCTGGAGGTCATCTGTCCCCCCCATCCCCTCCCCCTTCTGTAATTCATCTTTTTAGACCTCTGTAAGTGATTTGTTTTGCACACCTTTGCAAATTCTTGAAACATATGTGGAAAAAGGCAAATACCGTAGTGGGATTTATGAAGGAAAAGTACACTCAAAGTTAGCTTTCCTTTTACACAGCATTTGCAAAGTTTCAGTTTTTAGTTATCTGTTGGGTTTTGGAATGGAAAGGAAAAAACAGTGATAGTGTCCAGTGCTGGACAGAAAGAATGGGATCTGGAAATTGTTATCAGTAAAGGGGAAAAACAAACAACAACAAAAGAAACCCCTAAGGATCTGGTATTGTTTACCCTAAAAAGTAGACTGAAGGGAGGTAATGGTCTCAGCATAAAGTGCTGTTGCAAAGAGTATAGGTGAATAGAACCACACGTAGTTGCATCAAGAGAGATTCAGGTTATTCAGTAGGAAATACAATGGTGAAATTGTGAAAAACTGGAATAAATTGCACTGGAGGTTGTAGAATGGGAGGTCTGTAAAGTTGATGAGACACCTGGAAAGCAATGCAGATATAGCAGATCCTTTGTGGGAGTTACTGGAGAAAAAAAAAATGCATTGAGGATACTGGGAGACAGATATTCCATAATTCATATAAAGCAATTTAGCTTATAGAAAACAGTGCATTAGTCTTGAACTGTTAGTAGCAATACATCTGTTTTGCTCACTTTGAGAAGGTTCATGAGGTTGATAGTGCAAATATCAAGTCAAAACTAGACTTAGGAGGAATTGCAAATACCTAATTTTTCTGAAAGTCTAGGTATCTTGCTGTAATCGTAGCATGGGTGGGAGATGGTAGCAGGGAGTGTAGGAGAGTGGGCAGGAAGAAAGCTACTTGAAGAGAAAATTTGCTCTTAGAATAAAAATACTAGGTTACAGTCTGTGAACGTGATGGATTGCTGTAGCTCTTGGCATTGTAATCCAACTGTACCTCTGCACTGGATACTATTCTGTAATGTGTAATTTCTGAAAATACTACTTCAGAGGTGAAATAACTTTTTGCATGGCATATGTGAACATATGCTTATTTCGTATGTGTGCTATTAGAACGTAAAATTCTGAGATGATGATTTTCTGCTTATTTTACAGACTTGCTTACAATCAAATACATGACCATGGGGGATATGAAGACCCCAGATTTTGACGACCTTCTTGCAGCCTTTGACATACCAGACATGGTTGACCCAAAAGCAGCTATTGAATCTGGACATGATGACCATGAAAGCCACATAAAACAAAATGCTCATACAGATGAAGATTCTCATGCACCATCATCATCTGATGTTGGTGTGAGTGTCATTGTGAAAAATGTACGTACAATTGATTCTTCTGAAGGAGTGGACAAGGATGGCCACCATTCCACAGGCAATGGCTTGCATAATGGCTTTCTAACATCATCAGCTCTTGATAGTTACAGTAAAGATGAAGGCAAGTCATTTAAAGATGATGGGTCAACTTCCGAGAGTACATTGAAGGATTCAGCTTTCAACCAGTTTAGCCCAATTTCAAGTGCTGAAGAATTTGATGATGATGAAAAAATTGAGGTGGATGACCCTCCAGATAAAGAAGAGATGCGTGCAAATTTCAGGGCAAATGTCTTGACAGGATCTGTGTCTCAGCAGGAATATGACAAACTAAAAGCACTTGGAGGGGAGAACTTGATTAAATCTGGTATCCCTGTTTCAAGCAGTATAGATAAAAATAAAGTAGCTAAACGAGAGACAGAGACAAACTCTGTGAATTTAAGTGTTTATGAGCCTTTCAAAGCTCGGAAAGCAGAGGACAAATTGCTAAAAGACAATTCTGAGAAGCTTCTTGAAAACAGGGTACTTGATGGAAAACTGAGCACAGAAAAAAGTGAAACGAGTCTTGCCAGCATTTCACAGTCCAAAGCAAAGTCATCAGCAAAGCTTTCTTCGTGCATTGCTGCGATTGCAGCACTGAGTGCTAAAAAGGCAGCTACAGATACCAGTAAGGATTTACAGTCTAATTCAGGAGAGTCTTCTCCATTACCAAAAGACATGAGCGAAAGTCCCCGGGCTATGGAAAAGTCACCCGAATCTCAGAGTCTTATTGATGGTGCTAAAAAGCCGTCTGTTAAGCCACCTGATAGTCCCAGGAGTGTATCAAGTGAAAACAGTAGCAAAGGGTCTCCATCTTCTCCTGCAGGGTCAACACCAGCAATTCCTAAAGTTCGCATAAAAACCATCAAGACTTCCTCTGGGGAGATAAAGAGAACTGTTACTAGAGTGTTGCCGGAAGTTGACTTGGACTCTGGTAAAAAGACAGAGCAGAGTGCTTCCATGGTAACTTCCATGACATCTCTCCTGTCCTCTCCAACTTCTGCTGTTCTTTCCTCTCCTCCTAGAGCTCCTCTCCAGTCCGCAGTTGTCACCAATGCAGTTGCATCTGCAGAACTTGCACCAAAGCAGGTCACCATCAAACCTGTGGCTACTGCCTTTCTCCCAGTTTCAGCAGTTAAAACAGCAGGTTCACAAGTTATTAATTTGAAGCTTGCTAACAATACTACAGTGAAAGCCACTGTAATATCTGCTGCTTCAGTGCAGAGTGCCAGTAGCGCCATTATAAAAGCTGCCAATGCTATACAGCAGCAGACTGTTGTGGTGCCAGCATCCAGCCTTGCCAGTGCTAAACTTGTGCCAAAGACAGTCCATCTTGCCAACCTTAATCTTCTGCCTCAAGGTGCTCAAACCACCTCTGAACTCCGCCAAGTGCTAACGAAACCTCAGCAGCAAATAAAGCAGGCAATAATTTCTGCAGCAGCCTCACAGCCTTCTAAAAAGGTGTCTCGAGTCCAGGTGGTGTCATCTCTACAGAGTTCTGTAGTGGAAGCGTTCAACAAGGTGCTGAGTAGTGTCAATCCTGTCCCGGTTTACATCCCAAACCTTAGTCCCCCTGCCAATGCCGGAATAACGTTACCAACACGAGGTTACAAGTGCTTGGAGTGTGGCGACTCGTTTGCTCTTGAGAAGAGCCTGACACAGCATTATGACAGGAGGAGCGTGCGAATTGAAGTGACGTGTAATCATTGTACAAAGAATTTAGTTTTCTACAACAAGTGCAGCCTTCTTTCCCATGCTCGTGGACACAAGGAAAAAGGAGTTGTAATGCAGTGTTCCCATCTGATTTTAAAACCAGTCCCAGCAGATCAGATGATAGCATCTCCTTCAAGCAATACTGCTACATCTATGCTTCAAAGCCCTGTGGGAGTCAGCACGCATACTGTGACAAAGATACAGTCTGGCATAACGGGGACAGTAATATCAGCTCCAGCAAGTACTCCCATCATTCCAGCTATGCCACTAGATGAAGATCCATCAAAACTCTGTAGACATGGTCTAAAGTGTTTGGAGTGTAATGAAGTTTTCCAAGATGAGACATCTCTTGCTACACATTTCCAGCAGGCTGCAGACACAAGTGGACAAGTAGAGTATCATATGTTTAAATTCCAATGTTTCACTTATAAGCCTAGGAGACTTTGGATATGTTTTTCTTTCGTTTAGATGTTAATTACCTGAATCTCCATGATGAAAAACAAACTAAAACCACAAAAAAATCTTGCACGCACCTTTATAGTGAACGTCAACATTTTTAAATAAGACTTTTCTTAGAATTTTTTAGGTCATTGAAGTCTAAAATTTCCACTGTCTATTTTTAACTAGAATTTAGCATTAGCTTTTTTACAGGTGAACATTATAATACTGCAATTGATAATGGCCTTTACTATCTTTGTGCTTTGAAATTTGATTATCCCATGGAATCCACTTAATTGGCACCCTCATTAACAGCATGCTTTTTAGTCTGAGAAATATTTTTAAGTGATTCATTCTTGAGCCATCCGTGGGTTTTGTTATTTTCATGTAACACTATAAGTGAGGTTGGCATTCCTGTTACCTACAGGGACTCTAGCCAGCGAATAAATGGCACACTGTCCTGAAAGGGTACACGTGCTGTGTTCTTCAGGTCTTTCTTGAACAGAAAGTGGTGTTCACTAGCATACGTTACTTGCTATGTGACCATTTGCATATTTGCATTGGTTTTACTTTCCTCTCATGATTGCTAATGAATTAAACTTACTTTAGTAAAGAATTCTAAAATGGTTTGCGTGTGGCCTAATCTGAAACACCTCATTCAATAAAAGTTACTATTAATCAGTGTGCCATGTATTTTATAACCCTGTAAGAATTAAGATCATTAATTAAATGATATAGCTGAATTTCCATCGGAGTGTGCCAATTAAAAGGGATTCTGGCATGTTTCAAAGCATTCAGTTGATGTTGCGGTTTGTTCCTGCGCATCAGTAACAAAACTGAAAGCCTGCAAACAGGCTCTGACTGATTAAGTCAGGGATGCCCTGGGAATATTCCTGGGACTCTCACAGTAAAGTGCAGAGTAAAGGATTACATCCTGCAGCTAGGAAGAAGTCCGCTAGAAACAGAAGTGCAGAGAGGTTCCCGCTGGAATCTCTTCACTGATCTTAAGACCTGTTATGTGGCCATGAAGCAGGTACACTGTTCCCACCAGTACAAGCAGAGATGCAAAGAGATATGAATGTGGAGATAATCTTGATTATATGGATTATGTGGCTCTGCCTCAGCTCCTACTTCACCAACTGGTTAGCAGACTTAGGCTGAAATTGCCTGGATTCACAGTGAAATGCAATGTGAGCAAGTTTGTGTTTGTAATGTACTACAGACAGGCCTACCTAAAGTCAGTTTATTTAAGCCTTATGTCAGAAAGAAGTTAGCAGAATATATTCTGTCCTTAGATCTTGCTGCAGTTTTGAACATTTTCTAATAGCTGACCAAGAGCATGTTCTGCACCAGCTCTCAAGTTGGGCAATACACAGTAATTGTTTTTAGCCAACTCCTCTGTTGGTGCACGTTAAGTTTATCTTTTTTTTTTTTTTTTTTTTTTCCTAATAGGTCCATTAATTATCATTTGTGGTATGGTAAGATGCAGTAGTCCTTGGGAAACCCCTGTTGTGTTTGGTACTATGAAAATGAGTAATTAAGATGGTAGTTCATAAGCAGAAAGCCTCCAAAACAACCAAGTGAATAAGACAGAGAAAATAGGTTGGGAGGATGAGGCAAGGACAAAATGGAAAAAATAGAGAACAACAAATATTAAAAAAAAAAAAAAAAAAAGTATTGTACTTGCTTTTTGTGGGGGCCTTTTTTTGGTATGGACAGGTAAACAGGTTTGTAGAAACACCTTTGGCCTTTCTTGCTACCTCTTATCGGTGCTTGTGCTCTGTTGCTGCTGAGTATGCTCTGTATGCATGTCCTCTTAGATACTGTTTACCTTGGTGAATTTACTGTGGAAAAGCAATGAGATCTTCACACAGCATCAAAATGTAGCGTCAGTTAAGCAGAAAGATAAGTATGGGTACACAGATACTGCTGTTTAAGGAGGAAAGCTTACGAAGATACGGAAAATAGCATTGCCGACAACCTACCGATGTGTTTTTATCTCTTGTTGGAAAGCCACTGTCTTTTAAGAGCTGAGGTATGAATAAGGCATTAGTACCTGCTTACTAGGCCATGCTTTTCCAGATTTCAAAAAATAAAAAAATAAATAAAATAAAAGCCTTGTGCTGCAAAACAGAAAGGAAAAGAAGCAATTTTCATGTTGTTCCATTTTAAAAGAACACAATCAACATTGTTTAAATGTTTATTGAACTACCTCTTAAAAACGACTTAAATATTTTTTATGGTCCTTTTAATACATCAAGCAGCAGTTTTCAATTGTGTGCTTTTTTTATGTTGTGCTATATTGCATACTGTAATGATGTCGCGCTACTGCTACATCATGGAAGCTGCCTCACTGAACAGTTGCTTTACAGTGAGAGCAATGCCTCCAGCTTTCTTGACAGGTTAGCTTCTTGTCCCCTCTTCAGTTAGCATGAGCATCACTGCAAGAGTAGTGCTTGCTGAAGAAAGTCTGTGTATAGGTGTTTATTAATAAAAAATAGTATGTTACCCCTTTAAAAGCTTGAAAAAGAGCTTTATTTGACTTCTTTTAGCGCTTGGCACTGGGTTTTTGTTCTGAAACTACAATTAATATGGGGGGAAGGAGACAAGAAAGTTATATAAAATAGATATTTTCACTTGAGGAGGAAGGAAGGAAAAAATATTTGGATGTAAAAAAAAAATAGAAAAAATAGTTATTATTGGCAACTTATCATTCTTTCTAGTGCCTACCTCCTTACTCTTGAAAAGGAAATTGCATACTGCTTTGTGGTAAAAGTAGGAAGTAGCTGTTACTTCTTTTTAAACTCCGGCTATAAAGGTAGAATGTTTCTTTTAGAATAATTAAAAAATAAAAAATAAAGTGAAACATCAATTAAATGAACAGCAATTGAACAGCAATTAAAAAATGTTCCCTATAAAGTTTTTACTTTTCTGTAGCATCTTTTTTCTGTTAGTAGTCCCATTGAAAGGAACCAGACCACTCACTGGTAGATTTCATGGTTGAATGTAACCCTCACCTACTTGGTGGGGAAACAGAAGTAGCAGACCCAGACTAATGCATGTTAATGTTTGTCTTACTTATAGCTAGCTATAAGTGTATTGCTCTCGGGGATACTACATAGTTCATTTACCTTCATGCTCATAGTTCTTGTGTATCTTTATTTTCCACCTCCACCATTTTTTCTTCTAACCGTTTTTTTTTCTGGAACTTTGACTTCAAATGCAGGCAGGTGATGATTTTCACAAACTGTTTTATTTTGGTATGGGTTGGAATGAGAGAACTGGAAGTTAATGCCACCTTAAGCCCAGAATAAAATGGTAAGCAAAAGTGCTGAATTTCAGAATTTTGCAGTAGATTATTCTTGATCTACTCTAATCAGTTACAATTAAATATTTTCCAAGTCAACATAGCAAACCAGTAGCCTTAACAAATAGCATTATTGGCATTTCTCGTCAGTCTGAATTACTGGCATTGCAGATGAATCTTGAAGACTGCTTGTTGCAAAATCACCATCTGGGATACACTTAGCTGGGGTTGGAAAGTTGCATGGCTCTTACGTGGCATAACACCAGGTTTCCTTTTGCAGTGCTGCAGACAAAATGCTTGGGAAGGGCTGTGAAAACCCAGTATGTTTCTGTGATTGGAGTAAGAAGTTTTGTTTTGTTGGTTTCTTACATAATCGAATAACATTCCAGGCCCTCCAGTGTTATATTGCTACTTGTTAATACATATATGACAGAAGATAAATTTTAGGAATGGTGCGGAAGGCAAGTAAATGTGGCAAGCACATTTTAAGTAGAGTTATGGTTAGTCAGGCGTTTGCAGCCCGTCAGCCTGAGCTGAATACAAAATTCACATCCCAGACCAGTTCTGTTCAGTGTCGACAGGCATGAGTCAGTGGTTCAGACCATGGTTGTTTGGTCAACTGAGGACAAACTCTGACATTTCAGAGTGGATAATATGACTATATTTAGTCATGTTTGTATGACTGTAAAGCCTTTTTGCTTCCGGCACTGGGGTTAGTATTTGTCTCGCATTGATTAAATGGATACAGGTGATTTTTTGTACTGGCAAAGTTGCCAATAGTAATAAGGCAAACTCATTTGAAACCTATTTGTAACACTGTAGTATTTCTTCTGCAATGGTAGCTTTGATTCTGCTGTTATGTGCTCTGAAACTACTGTTTTTTAAAAGACACAGGTTACTGGCCTAAACTGGAAGAAGGGGGGTGTCTCTTTGTGAAGCCCCTGTCTTTCAGTAAGAAACTGTTTTATCATGAGGGAAAGGATTATTTCTTAATTATTTGAGGATTTCTTTATACGTAGGTTAGTAAATCATTTTTAACACAACTTTGGAGATCTTGTTTTTTCTATATTCTTGCAAAATGTACACATTACTCCATCTGCAAGACTCTTACGGATAACATTTCTAAAAATATGTAAATATCTTGTTCAAAAATACCCATACCACGAAGAAGTCTTAGTTTTGCTTTTAAATCTTCACAAGTCACTGATGACATTCATAATTTCCAGGTCATAAGAGAGAACAATAATCTAAAAGGTCTTACAAAGCAAAGTTGTACAAAATGAAGTCGTTCTTCAAAGACTTTTATTTGTGCTTGAGTTTTAGCCAGTGTTTCTGTTAAAGTCAATGAAGCAGTAGCTTCTGTGATAAAACTTAACCAGAAGCATTGCTCCATAGAGACTGTCAACCACCTGATTAGAGATCTTTGTGATGTAATACTCTAAATGAAACATTTTCACAAATGGTTTTACAGGTGCTGCTCTTTGTTCTCTCCAGTAATGGAAAGCAACTGTGAGCAGAAGTGAAGCGTGTTTCCAGCTCAGTTGCATCATTTACATTTCACCCCAAGAATGACACACAGTACCCAAAGAATTCCGTGATTCTGATTTGGCAAATGGTCAACATGTAGTTGAAGTTGTGTGGTTTTTTTGTTTGTTTGTTTGTTTTTAATTATTTTTGTGTAACAAAATACTAGAAAAGAATTGGTACAGGAAGTAGCTCCTGCACTAAGATTGCCCTTCAAAGAAAAGCTTCTGAAGTATTTAGTATATCTGCAGTTTTTACTCAAATGCACAATATTTTGATATTTTACAAAGCAGATGCTGTGGTCTAGCCTGAGAAATATATTTTGAAATTATTTATAGACTATTTGATTGATAATACTCTGTTTTGTTGGTATTAAGGATATTGCCAATAAAATTCATCAAGAGCAAGTATCAAAGAAAGTGAAGATAATATATATATATCTTTTTTTTTTTCTGTGTTTATTTTTTATTTCTTGTCACGGTACTTTTAGATAAAGCTGCTATGTTTGTTTCTCAAGTTTTACATAGACTCCTTGCACTATTAAGGTAATCTTTTGAGGCACGTAATAAAATTTAAATAATCTGACATGCATCTTCTATGGTCAATGGTATGTGAAAGAGCTTTGTTTTGTCAGAATCTGGCCCAAAATGCCAGTATATCCTGTGGCCAATATTCTTCCCTCCGTCCCATGAGGTTAGTCAACAGAGTCCAGAATTTAGTCCTTGGCTACTTCTTTTGATTCACATCACAGTCACAACATTTAACCTTTTGTTTGTATTGCAGTGTTTGACACGAGAAATTATGTCTAGCTGAACCAAACCTTTTGTTTCATCTATTTTGGTTTATCGTTTAGAAGACATGCAATATCTGCCAGATGCTGCTTCCTAACCAGTGCAGTTTTGCATCACACCAGAGAATTCATCAGCATAAATCTCCATACACGTGTCCTGAATGTGGAGCAATCTGCAGATCTGTCCACTTCCAGACTCATGTTACTAAGAACTGCCTGCATTATACCCGAAGAGTTGGTTTTCGGTCAGTATAATGATTACTTTCTTGTCAATTTATATGTAATTTATGCTTTCAAAAGTAATTTTCCATTTTCATAAACATTGTTTGTAGAATACAGCTTCATGGGTTTAAGGTTGTCATGGAAACAATGCTATTAGTACTACAAATTTTGGAATAAATACTGCATTAAAATTCAGCTTTGTTTTGGGCATCCGCTTTTGTATGTTATTAAATCAGAATATTAGCTAATCTCATTCAACCATAAAATGTCAGATTCAGGACTTCACAGTTTCTAAGGTCTAGAAAATTCAGATGTATTTTCTTAATTTCAGGTTCATAACAGACTTCTTGAGTTTTTTCAGGACATTGAATTTTAGGCTCTTCTTTCTGGTAGAACAGTCATTTTCAGTATTTATTATCAAGAGAATTTATTATCAAGATGTGGATGGGCATACTGCACCGGTCTGGTAGCATAATAAAAACAACTTTTTAAAGTCCTTTTTGCTCTATTTGCTGTGGAAAGTCAAGATTTGTCTCTTTATACTGCTTGAAAATTATCTTCCTCATTCAAACAGCCTGCTCTTCTGGTTGTTCATTGTTACTCTTCAGTTTTCCTTTTATTCTTTCGTTTCCTTGTAATGGCAACTCACTGAGAAAATGGGGATCAGAGGCATTTCATGAAAATGTTAACTTTTGAAAGGCTTGAAAATTGTTTTATCGTCAGAATTTTACTGACTCTGAGTGGCAGGCAGCACAGCGAGAGATCGGAAGAGCAACCTGTACAGCTGCTCTTTGCTCAGCAGTCCTCAAGCATTTCCATTTCATCCTATCTGACTGGGCAAGGGTGATTTAAAGTCCTGCCTACTAGAAAGCTTCTTCCCCTTCATGGTACCACAGTTCATTTACTAGGATGGCTGTGACGTCCTTCCACAAAGGGAAGAAAGCATTTTTCCTCCATCAAGGCAGCTGCTGTGGCAATCAGTTTTCAGACTGAACCTATGGCCTGACACAACTCTCAAATCTTCATGTTTCTTTGGATTCTTTTCTTTTATCCTTTCCTCCCTATCCTTAGGTCTTTCTTGTCCTAAGTTTCTTACATCTGCTTCCTCCACTCTACTGCCCTTCCCAATAGTCTGTACCTCTTTGTATCATCTTCAGGGACTCTTGGCCTGCACCAGTAACACCAGAAGATTCATAAATCCTTCACAGTGAATCATGATAATGTTCCTAAGCTTTCTGAGATTTATCATAAACATCTCATGTCACACTAAGTCAGAATTTATTTGGTGAGAAGAAACCAAAAATACTTAGGCAAGGAAAAGCAGCATCTGGGAAAGTTTAACTCCTCAGCATCTCTTTATCACCACGACACATGTGCTGGTGAAATGCATGGTATGTCTTGCCTCCCCAATGGACCTTGTAAGGCCAGTTTGGTTTCAGTGGTTTAGGCTAACTTCTGAACTAAATAAGCTAAAAGTGTCAACCTGAAGTTTGATTGCATCCTAGTGTGTTGAGAACATGAAAGGTGATGCTACAGTCGAAGAAAGGAAGGCTTGGGCCTTAGGAGTTGTTTTAATATGCAACAGTGGATGCTGAGGATCATTTATGATTTTGCATCACTAGAGAATAAATTCCAGGCAGAATGGGATGGAGGGGGAGAGGGGGGATGCGCCCCAGCTCTATTGAGGTGACGCCATAGGAGTAGAGCTATTGAGGATTCACTGCAATGAGAGGGTCACACTTTCTACTGCTATGAAGAAATGTTCATCTCTATATAAACAGAGAACAGCTTAACAGAACCCAAAAAGGTGAGGACCATTTACTTTAGAAAATGTACCGGCAAGTGGAGACTAGATAGCTATGGACTTATTAGGATTTACTAGTTATTTACTTATTTACTAGTATTAGGGATGTAAATTAAGTGCTTAAGAAAGAAAGGGTGACATTTCATAAAATTCCATGAAGATGCATTTTAAAAGGAAAGCAGGATTGTTAAGTGTAATTTATAACTATCTAATGCTTTATTGGTATCATTAAGACGTTAAAACAGTATCCAAAAATCGAAATCCAATATCCATTTGATGTTTATACAAAAATGATCATGCTAATGTGATAGATGCCAGAATTATTATTTCAGAAGCAGGGGCCTTCCAAGTTGAAACTAAAACTCTTACTGCAAAACACGGATCACTAAGAAATCTGTTGATTTGACAGGTTATGTTTTAATTGCTTATTGCAGTATATTCGCAGACTTCCTGGGTATATATACTAAGACTGGACTGGAGGTGCATGGCACTATAAAAGGGGCCATTGTGGGTAGAAATTCTCATGTGCTAATTTTAATTCAATTTTTTAATCATTTTGTTTTAGAATAGATGCGGAAAGGTCACAAATTTTCGACATTGCAGAAGTACGTTTTTGAAAAATATTTTCAGAATTCCAATCTGATATATTGACGTGATTGTAGAGATTCAGTTTAGTTGTTCTGAATTTAAATTTACTTTTTGTTTGTTTGTTTTAATCCAAGCATTGATTTGATTACTAGCACAGAAAATCATTACCATTATGTTTTCATTAAGTCTAAACAAGGGAAGTGGTGAAAATGTTTTGCTTACTGGTTTTTCATTTTGGTGGTAGCTCCTAAATTACTGTGGTGTACCTTACATAATCCACTGCATGTGAAAAAAAAATGCATTTTATAAAAGCTCTTTACAAATTTGCAGAGGATTGAAGCGTTCTTTTTATAATCAATAGAATATTTGTCTGACTCTTCTGTCTATTCTGTTGTAATATCATAAAACATGCTCTGACTTCATCTCTCTTAGATTTTACAAGTTAAAATTGGGAAAATCCTTTTTTTTCTCCTTTTTGATATGCAAATCTCTGCTTATAGTGGTTCTTATTCTGTTGTTTGTACTTTTAAATTGACAGTGTAATGTAGTTTTAACTGGTTATATGCATATGCTTAACTCTTCCACTTGCTTGAAAATCAGTGTTGATTCCATTTCTTTCAATACTGCTTTATGCTAGGCTGAACTGACTCTTTTCCACTCTTTTTGCAGCTGCGTGCATTGCAATGTTGTATACTCTGATGTGGCGGCACTCAAGTCTCATATTCAAGGTTCTCATTGTGAAGTCTTTTACAAATGTCCTATCTGTCCCATGGCATTTAAATCTGCTCCCAGCACACATTCCCATGCCTATACACAACACCCGGGTATCAAGATAGGCGAACCAAAGTAAGCAAAATTACTGTTTTTACTGTACTTGCTTGCATTCTAATAACCTTTGAAATTGCATTCTGTCCTGTACTTACAATCTTAAGTCAAGTACTGAACAATCAACAGTTTGTCATCCATTTGGTAATACGTGTCATTCTTCTAATATTTTCAGGAGGTTTTAGCTAGGAATTTATTAGGCAAAGGTTAAATTTCCATGAACATAGCCATAGCAGTTCTTTAAACACAGCACTCCAATAAAGTGATGCAGTAATTATAAAAACAATTCAGCCTGCTAGTGTGCTGCTTCTTGATTTCTAATCCCCTTACCTCACATGCATTTTTACTGTGAATTAAATGTAATGTGATTCCAAAAACAGCTGCTAAGACTCACCAGTGCTTTTATAGTGATTTTCTTAATGTCTGGTTGAAAAGGCAGAAAAAAGTGATTTTATTTTTTTCTGTTATGTATTTACAAATAGTTGTCTAGGTGAATTTGGGAAATTGGTTCTTCTGGTGCCATCAGCCCTCAAGGGTTGGGGTGCACACTTGTGGCTGGGGCGTTAGATGCAGCTGCAGTTGTCTCTGGGCAGACCTTAGGCGGCTCTCATGGGCTGCAGCCTCCTGCGGTGCCACAGAGGTGGTTCTGATCAGGCAGCTGCTCGCTTGTCAGGCTGCTATCTGCTAGATGTGTCCTCGTGAAAGCTGTAAGTTTGGGAATGGTGAGCTAGGTTTTAGCTTCACTAAAACTGTCATGTCTAAAGGACAACAATCCCCATCTGATAAGTGAGAGGTGCTAGCCTTTAAACCTTTTCCAGCCTTGCCCTGAAATTCAAAAAATATATATATACAGAGCTATTTTTATATAAGACTTTTTCTGATACAAAATCTTTTCTGGATTAAGGCAGAAGTGTTTCCATTCTTCACCTAGGTTGGTTGTATATAAACACAGTAAGTGGTTTACTGAAGGCAGTAAGAAGGAGCATAATTCAGGGTCTTCATTGTGAAAATGTTGAATATTCAAGGCAGGGGGAGCTGCAGGTGTCGACACATATGAAAATCAGACTTCAAACTGCATAGGCCTTAAGCCCAATGCCTTCTAATCACAGGCCTTTTTCTTCTCTCTTCTTCCTCTGCTGGTATGAATGCAGAACAGAGTAGATACTCAAATGTTTAACTCTGTTTTGTTCCGTTGAACTGCTTGGACCACGCAAGTACATTTTAACAAATTTCAGAGTCGAAAAAATATAGAGCAGATGAAAGAAATAAGGTATCCTGCATTGTAATAACCAGATTTCACAAGAATCTGGCATAACACTTTTATTTCTAGCCTATTAAAAGGAGATCTGTTTGTTGGTTTTGTTGTTGGTTTTTTTTTTTCTTTAGCAAAATAGCAACAGACTTACTGTGTCTGATACTAAATTCAGACATTTCCACCAGTGATAAATTATACCTTGTTTTAATTCAGGATAATATCTGAGTGACAGACTTTGACATACCAGCATTTAATCTAAAACTTGTTTAAGGTTCCCATAATTTCCATTACAGAAAACTGAAAGATTAAGATCACCAATTGTGTAAGATACTCCACATACGAAAAGTAGAGAAGATTTACTGAGTTGTGCTTGGATCTGTTGAATTCCTCATAAATTTGGTGAATTAAGTATTTTGCATTAGTTTCCTTTCCATATAAGAAGGTGTGTTTTCTTTAAATTTGGCCATTTAAATCAAGATGCTGTCTCACATGCTTGCGGAATGACTAGTAAGGTTTTCCCAGTCTTTGCAATGTTTGGAGTTACTTGTTTCTGTTTCACAAGCACCTGTAGGTAGTACAGTGTCAGCACCAGGGCACAAGATGCTCATTGATTACTGTCTGACCATTTAATGAGGTCTATTTCAGGCTATCAGGACCTGTGGTTTTCCTCAGAATTAACTTAATGTATTTATGCTGTTCAGCAGCAATGTAAAATGGAAAGTATTTTCTTGTTTGGATTAATTGTTTGCTGAGGATATTTCTCACATATCTTAGTCAAGTGACATCAAGTTTTCATAGCTCAAAGTCTTTTTTATCTACTGTAGTGTGCCATATTGTACTAGAAGAAATTTTATTCTTGCTTGATGAATATGCCAGTGCCACTGCTGGTTTACCTGTCTTGTGTTACCTGCTATCTGTGCTGCACAAGGCCTGCATACATTCTGAAAGCTTGACAATTTGTTGTAAAGAAGGAAGATAATAAATACAGTATTATAATACTAGAGATATTACCATGAAAGTTCAATTGTTTATTGTTACGAAGTAAGCGTTTTAAAATAAATGAAAAGCAGTGTACAGTACCCTTTTGTGTTTTAAAACAGGAAGCTTTCAGGCTTTTATGTAGTGTTTGAAGGTCATTTAACCCAGATTTTTAAATGGGAGTTTCAAACCTTATGCTGATAGGCAAATGTTTTTGAACTCCTGTCTGACCACAGAGCCTGGTTTCTAGAGGCCCTGGTCACGGCGGTGCTGCGGGAAATCAGGCTGTGTGTGTGAACAAATCAGGGGAGCTGGGAAGGATTTATTAGTTCTCCCTCATAAATGGGCCGAGACCAGCTCAGGCTCTGTTTACTTGTTCACACAATTTTTGTTTACAGGAATTAGGCTTAGCGGGTAAATGGCTGTGTGCCTCTGGCATTTACTGGAATTGTATGATTTATAATTATATTAAAAATGGTTGTTTCAGAACAGATATAGTAAACTATTTGCTGCATGAAAAACGAAGTCTATATGCAGTGATTCTCTAACAGTTGAAATTAGATTATCTTAATATAGGGAAATGGATGTCTTTCAACTTTGTCAGCTCTCTCCTGTAACATATCTAGGATGTTTTGATGTGAAACCTAAGCTTATATGTGATTTAGTTTTTTCAGTAAATATTGGAAGTCCATAGAAACAGCATTAAGGTATTTTTCATGGCTGATCTCTTTTTGGATATTGGAGAAATTCTTGTTTATGAAGCCAGATTATGAATATATACTGTACTCTCAGAACAAAATATATTATCCCACAAGTAGTGTTTTTTTTTGCGGAAAAAAAGTGCAGGAAGGAGAAATACCATGCTCTGCAAAAGCTTTCAAAATGCTAGACATCTTTAACGCAATATGAAAGTATTTTTCTGTGATATACATGTGTTCATTCAAAGATAATATATGAATATTTATTACCCAGATTTTTGAAAAATGAAGAAGTGTACGTATCATGCCTATTTTGGTGTGTACTGTGGAGCAGGAGTAGTTGTGCAGTGGCAGTACAACTGGCTGTCCTTCTCAAGGATCTTGTTGAACTTAAGCTGTTGTAAATTATGTCCTGAAGAAGCATAACAGCCTTTAAACTTTGGGCAGGGCTTTAAGCTGATGTATGTTAAATACCAATTACCTCAAATTTAAAGCAAATCAGCACACTCAATTGCATGTGTTTAGGATTGAAAGTCATGCTTTCAAATGTGAGTCAAAGTAAAACTTGGTGGAGGATATAGTCACAACACGTACTGTTAGGTATCTTGGTATGGATTTGAATTAAGACAGAGGCCTGAGTTTTAAAGTTCAATCTATACCAGATAGTTCCTGTGCTTTTGTGAAAACAGAGTAATGTCATTTAGCTTTCATAGAAAATGTAAGTATTCAGCTCCTGGTGTTTTTAGAGAGAGATTTTTTTTTATATATGATGAATTCACAAATAAGTGATTTTTTTTTGTAGCAGATTCACTTTCTGGTGCCAGTAGCACCTGTAAGTGTTAGTGAGTGGTGCATTACTCAAGGTGCACTTTAAGGTCTTTAAGGGACTGGGAAGAGCACTGGCAGAAAATCAAGGGAGGTGATCCTTCTCTTATCTCTTCAGTGCTGATGAGACACATCTGGAGTACTGGGTCCAGATCTGGCCTCCCTGGTAGAAGGGAGACGTGGACATAGTGGAGTGAGTTCAGCACAGCACGACTAAGGTGATGCAGGGCCTGGTGCATCTCACATGTGAGGAGAAGGTGAGAGAGCCGGGACTGTTCAGCCTGGAGAAGAGAAGGCTCAGGGAGACCTTATCAATGTGTATCAATGCCCACCTGATGGGAAGGAATGAAGAGGAAGATGAACACCTTTTATCAGCACCCACTCACAGGACAAGAGGCAATGGGCAGAAATTAAACCACTAGAAATTCCATCTGAACACAATAAATTACAGGTTAGTGAGGTTGGAAGTCAAACACTTGCACAGATTGCCCAGAGAGACTGTGGAGTCTCCACCTGTGGAGATGGTCAAAACCTCACTGGACATGGTCCTAGGCAGCTGCTCTGGCTGACCCTGCTTGAGGCAGGGCTGGACCAAATGACCTCAAGAACTCCCTTCCAACCTCAGTCATTCTGTAGTCTTGTGTTACTTTAGGTACATTATGAATCTGAGGGATACAATAGGTCATAGTTTATTTGATTGAATTACATAATCCTGCAATAACAAATTTATGTTCTACAGACTTGAAATTGTTCCAACTCGGATGACTGTCTAGTTCCACAACAGATGATAAAGCAGGTTTTCCAACTTTTCTTTTGCCTCGTTTTATTTCCAAGATATTGTTCGAATAAAGATGTCATGAAATACACAGGCAATAATTTTTAATTCTGCCAGTCCTTATTTACATCTCATTAATCCAGAACACTGTAATTTTACTCATCTTTCATTAGCACTTAGCAGTGGCATTGAGTACTCAGTAAGAGGCACCAAAATTCTGGAATTGTGGTTGTTATCAGTGGTCCATGAGCAAGGAACCAGGAGGGTGACAATCTCCCTCCCAGGGGCAAGGCTTTGATACAGTCTCGTGCCTCGGGTTGTTTGCCTTGTTAGTTAGTGATCAGGTTTTGACATTTCATTACTTTTGGACAAAGTTGTTGAGGAAGATGTAAAACAGTATTATAGAAGACAGGACTTAAAGGATGGAATAAAAGTATTTGGTACCCCAGAACCAGGAAATATCATCAGGCAGTTAGTATCTGCTCTCAGCTTGTGGTCTGAGATATTATCTACAGAATTGTAGCAAGTACTTCTCTGAGGAAATTACATTTTTTCTTGGGTGTAGCGAAGGCAGCTGGCAGTAAAATTTTTGCTTCAGATTATCTTGAACTGTTCCGATGAGAAAAGACCAAGATGTTGGTTTAGCGTGCTGAGATACTCAGCAGCTGTGTGCTGAGGGAGATGATCTATTGCATAGTAAATCTTTACGCTCTTGCTTTTCTGTTTCCCTTAAACAGTGCATCCCATAGCGAGTGGGTGTCTGTATTAGTGCCCTGTGCCTGGGCAGATTCACGTTCTCTCCATTTCAGTCTGCATTCACTTCAGTTTGTCTGCCAGGGTGGTAATCTGCTGATTTATTTCCCCAGGAGTTGTCTCTTATAATCTCAGTTTAAACTGTTAGTAAGATAAGTGAGGTTTTATTGATGTGAGATATATGAGGTGAAACTGCATTTTAGAAACCTTTTTTTTTCCTTACCAATTAATATCAAGAAACATTTTCTATTCCTGGCAAGCTCTTTAACACCTTCCTTACAGGAACTTACGTGGGCAATGAGAAAACTTAGCATGCTAACAAGCAGGGGTTTTGTTTGTTTGATTGTTTTTTAATGGAAATCCATTTTTTAGGACAGAGATCAACCTCTAAGTGATGGGATTAGGAAGACTGCTTTCACAGAGGAAGTGCCTGTCTTGGTACTCAGCACTTGTGCTTGAGTTTCCTTTATCTTATCTGAAGTTTCTCTGAAGTACCACTACAGATGGATAATGGATTTGATTTATCTCTCATCTGATGATCTATGGCAAATTTCTGTATTCCTTTTCTTTCACATGTCATTTCCTTTCATTCATTTTCCAAGTTAAAAAATGCATATGCTTTGAGAGAGGAAGTTGCGGTTTTGGTGGTATCTCTACATTGCTGTGATAGACAGATTCTTAAAGGCCTGTAATTGCAAAACAGGGAAATATCACCCTGTGAAGTCTCAGTTTCAGGACATTAACAGAGTCTAGATTTGTCATTCAAGAGGTTGAAAGCCATATACATTGACAAAAATAAGTGCATCTTGAAGTGTAGTACTGATTATGATCAAATCAGTAACTCCCTTAAAATACATTGCCTTTGCAACCTGAAACAGGTGTATTCTTTGTCCTTCAGTTACAACATGGGTTCAGGAGCTGAAGACCTGTTACTTCAGAGTACTGTAAGCAGATGTTGGTGTTATATATGTAACTGGCATATGCTATTGTTTTCTGGCTTAGTCATTTTTTTCTATTTTTCTGCTTTTTCTACTGCTCCTTTATTTTGATTTTGGAAGATGTTCTGAATTAGTTTCATTTTACCTTTTTTCAGGCAGTGCAAAATAATTGCTTAAACGTGTCAGATCTTGTATCTGCTGAGAAAAAAGTTAACATCATGATTCTTGCTGATAGATCATAAACATGACTGACACTGTTTATTGTACTTCTGTTTTTAGAATAATATATAAATGCTCTATGTGTGACACTGTGTTTACTCTACAACCTTTGCTCTATCGCCACTTTGATCAGCATATTGAAAACCAGAAGGTGTCTGTTTTCAAGTGTCCAGACTGCTCTCTTCTGTATGCACAGAAACAGCTTATGATGGATCATATCAAGGTGTGTAGGCATCTCTTGTTTTATTCTTAGATACTATTTATCATGCGATATGTGTTTTGAGAAAATGCTGTAAAAAAGGCTCAAAATAACAAGAAAGCTGCTGGAAGAAAGAGATGTTAATAATTCCAAAAGATTAAATTGTGAATATTGTTTTCAGATGTTAGTCTTATATTTCATATGGTTTTCAGCATCTGTGATGTAACCACTTACTATTTCTACGTGATTGTTTATTTTGATATGCTAGGAATATCTTAGTACATTGCATTCAATATGTTATTTTATGAAAATTAAATGAGGAGATAATAATGTATAATAATAATATTAGAGTACATTGATCCAATCCTAATAACTGTTGAGCCTTATTTACAGTATTTAAAGTATTATTCCCGTTGTTAGTAGTTGTGAATGCTGAGCACGTCACAAAATGGAACCTTTAATATTCAGAACTAACTGGGGGGAACCCGTACGTTTCTCAAATGTAGAAATTTTGTGTGTGGTGTCTGTGTGTGTGTGTGTGCACATGAACACATGCACACTTCAAAAAAAAGAACCTGAAGTGGATTTTTCATCAATATCCTTATAACTGCTTGAAGAATTTGACTAGAAAAGACTTATTGCCATCCTTGCAAATCATGTTATTAAGAATCAGCAGTCCCCTGGCTCTAACTTGCTAGCTATACACTTTAAGTACTCCGTTACCTTGTTTTAAATACACCAAGTCTGTTAGCAGTGCTGAAATTTCTTATACATTATTATCATTATCTGGTGCCTGGCAACTGTTGAAGTGATTTAAATAGTAAAATTTATATACAGAGTAGTGAAAAATCAGTTATCTTTCTTGCCTGCTAAAACTATCATTTTGCATTTTAGCCTCAACTATGGTACTTATAACCTTAGAAATCACTAAAGTTGCATTGAAAACAAGATCAGAATTCTTGCAAAAACAGCTGGTTTTAAAGCCAGTTTTAAACATGAGTTGGAGATAGGGAAATGTCCCAAGATGTTCAGAAATGCAAGGACAATGTATTTTCTTTGTTTCTGAACTAGTTTATAAATATAAACAGTAAGAATCATTTTAGACTTATGTCAGATACCTTAAATGGTCCTCTAATGCAGCAATGCAAAGTCATATTTTCTAATTCCTTCAATCTACATGTATCGCTTCTTTTCTAACTAGTTAGGCAAATTCCATACATTGGAGTGTATGTCTTATGTACATAATTAGTTTTTCTTGAATCAGGTATTTTTGTGGAAGTGATGTTACATACGTATTTCTTTAAGATCTGAAAACCACTTTGGGACATGATGTTACTGTAGTTAGAGATAGG
The DNA here is from genome assembly GCF_965140915.1 of Aythya marila. NCBI lineage: Eukaryota > Metazoa > Chordata > Aves > Anseriformes > Anatidae > Aythya > Aythya marila. Next base: position 269,987 of record NC_139081.1, on the reverse strand, counting down.
AGCTATTCTTATATGTTAGGGTTGCTCAGCATCTCTCATAAAGTTACACTTAGTTACCTATGTTTTGGATACTTTTTTAGATTTTGGCTGTAGTTTTCCATGCCAGTATTTGTACTTTTGTCCAGTATATTCTTAGCATGTTACACTACAAATGATGCAGACAATTCTGAGAACAAAACTAGTGAATTAGAACACGGGCTTTCAGTAACAGCATTACAGCTTTTGTTCAGAATTGCTAGTGCTTTTACATTTAGGATGTGTGTATGGTATTAGGAACAACAGCAGAAAAGTGTAAATTGGACTTGACTCTAGGGGGAAAGAAAAAGACAGTAACAGGGTATAGATAAAAGCAGAAAAGGACACAGGGAGAGGAAGAGTGCTCAACAAGGGCAGAGCTCATCCCAGCTGCAACAAACATAATTGTTTGATATGGCTAGACATAAAGCAGCAAGGCAGAGAAGACTTGGATGAAAATAGAACAGAAAGGGTTAGAAAGAGGCTCAGAAGGAGGTTATTTAAAGCTACAAAAATAACCTAGAGTAATTCCTGCAGATGGGAAGGTATCTTGTTGGCAAAATGTATGTCTTATTTTCCTCTAATGGCTTGCTACAAAAAAAAAAAAAAAAAAAGGAACAGCCAGTGATAACAGATAGTGAAGGTCTGGACTGGAGGCATAACACTTAAGTCTAGTGGTGGTATATACTGTCACTGTGACTTCAGGTTACGCTTTAATGCTTTGGGATTATTTTTAAGAAACTGAATTTCAGATACTACATTTAAAAGACATAAAGAAAGTTGAGCACTAATGCCTTACATGCTGATAAGTTAAGATGGGATGGAATCTCCAGATCGATCTCCAGTTGCCTGAAACTAGAGGACCCTCCTTCCCCGCACTCAATGCTTGTACTTCATCTCCTAGTGCAGTGAGATACCCCAGAAAACTTTTTCCTTTACTACACAATTTTAATTTATTCTTAGAAGCTGTCAGTCAATCCTGTGCACTTTGCTTTTTAATAATGTCTTAGCTTTTAAAAGTACTGGCTTTCTTTTCCAGTCGACTATTCAAATAGAACGTGTTCTACAGATCAGGTTGATATTTGCAGTACAACATGCAGGTAGTCCCAAAAGCCACACGATTCACAAAGAACTTGGTACTATAGTGTTACACTGGAGAAGCAGATTGGTATACTTACATTGTCCAAATCAAGAATATATTAGATGCTTTTTGTTTCTGAAGTTACCTGCATGTTTAGGGTGGCCAGACACATTGTCCACAATAGCTATAATGCAGATCAATATATGAGATGATTAGAATGCTGTCAATGTAAAGGGCAAGTCTTTTGGATGTGAAAGAGACCTTGACAGTGGATCCATGTTCAACAATACGTTAAGCCTGGTTTGCACTCATCTTTGTTGGCCCAGAACCCTGCTGATTCATTCCTGTTGAGTCCATGGTCATATATGAAACAGACACACAGCTGAGGTCCAGGTCTTCCTGAAACAGTCATCTTCTCTGTGGGCTGAGGTATCATGCCACCATGCGACACTGGCTCCATAAACAGGGGAGCTGCAGAAGTTTTCCCATCATACTAATCAATTACCTAATCTTAAAGGCTAGAAATACATCAGTGAGGAAGGATCACTACCTAAGAGCTGCAGGGTGCTGAACAGCTTGTAAGGCACTTAGCTGTTCCCGCCAGTCCTGCACACCTTTGATTCCAAGAACCGATAGCAGTGTGTAGCCCTAAGCAGTTATAACCTGAGCATGCAGTAAGACGGGGCTTAGCACAGGCTTAACATAAAACATTAATATATCCTAAAAAACATAATTGCCTGATCTTTCCAGAGTTACCTTTTCTTGTCTTATTTACCGATGCTCCAAGTCAAAACTTGTCAGTAAAAACCCTGCCTTCTTGGAAATCTCTCTTTAGACACACAGTTTGAAATGAGGATGTTCAATAAACTACATTAGGTAAGTAAAGCAAGAAACTGAACTTAACCTAATGTACTTCTTGAGCCCTTTTTTTCTCTTTATTCAACAGCAATTTATACTTAACCTACATAGTCTCATTTTTTGTGAAAATATCCAGCCACTGAATGAAAATTACTACTTTAGCTATGGCTGGTGTCAGTGTTGTTGGCTAGTTTCTGCCTGTGCTAGACATTGTCTATATTTAATCATTGTTTCTTTAAGTTAAAAATGTGATCTGATGAAGTATGACAAAGAAGTAAATGGAGACTCATGTTTCAGTAGGTCTTCTGCATTTTGTCAGTACAATTGTACAAAACTGTGTTAGTTGTTTGCTTATATATATATATATTTTTATTTTATTGTAGTCAATGCATGGAACTTTGAAAAGTGTGGAAGGGCCACCAAACCTGGGGATAAATTTGCCTCTCAGTACGAAACCTACAAATCAGAACTCAACCAGTCACAACAAAGAGGACACAAAATCTGTCAACGGAACAGAAAAGTTAGAGAAGAAATCTCCTTCTCCTATAAAGAAGGGAGAGCCTAAAAAAGTCACTAGTCGTGGCTGGACATGTTGGGAATGTGATAGGTTCTTCACTCAGAGGGATGTTTACATTTCCCACATGAGGAAAGAACATGGAAAGGTAAATGAATAATACCTAATTACAAAAAGTGAGTTAAACCTGAAATATTGTCTTTTTTTTTTTTTTTCAAATTGTTGTGGTTTTGTAATTAATTCCTTTAAGTTCCATCATTATTTTCCTCTGTTCTTACATGTATGTCATCTTTCTCTCTTTTGCTTCTTGGTTTTTGTCATTTTCTACATAGTTCTTTTGAGAAAATCTACACATGCTTAGTTAATTGTAGGCTTGTTCATCCAGTACCAACATTTCTTGAAGATGGAAAGAATGAAAGATGTTCCACTATTTCATCCAAGTCTTCTAATCTGATCCAGATTATTTTTTCCTTTGTGATTTCACAGTTCCTTCTGTCTTGAAAATTCATTAGCTGTTAAACTTAGGGAATGGAATCTCAATTTGCTGGTCCAATGAGCACCAAACAGCATTTCATTTTAAAGCTAGACTCACTCTAACATCAAATCATTGCTCTAATCTTACACTTACGGGCTCAGGCAACAAGTCAGCAGAGTTGAGCAAGGTGGCATTTTTTATTTAAGGCAGCTAGATGTGAGATAGCTTACTTAAAACTGACTGAAAGTGAAATATGGAAACGCTGTAGTCTCAAGTCAGCAGAAAGACAGGCTGATGTCCTTGATGCATTCTATAACGTTTCCACTTAAATTAAAAGGACTGGCAGGTGGACAGTGGTGAAACTGAACAACTTTCTTCTGCTACTGCTTTCAGGGAAGAGAGCAACAAAACTGACTTTTTAAATTTAGCTTAAAAAGGAAAAGAATAGTGAAAAACATAACTTCACAGTGCAGTTTGAGGAGTCTATCTTCATACATTGCAGTGCTGCAAGCTAGAGTAAAGCAAAAAAGCAAAAAGTTTTGTTATTTAAGATGAATTTTCCATTTTCAGTTCAGACTTCATTCTTCCACATAGTATCACATTGTGGATTTGGCTACCAAGCTCAGTGAAGTCAGTGAAATTCTTTGGGTTGATTCAGTTTGAATCAGACCCTGTGCTACTGCTTGTAGCAAACACATAAGTAGTGAGTGATTCGTATATGTAGCACTTATGATTTGTATGAGGTTACTGAAGTGCATGAGTATTTACAGAAGTGAGGTCAAAGTGCTAATTGTCAAGCACAGAACCAAAAGGGGAAAAGTAAATTTCGGTTCCTTTATTGGTTTGGTTTGTTGTTTTTTGTTGTTGTTGTTTTGCTGCAATAGTGTCTGTGTCCCCTGTTGCCTTGCCTGCATTAGCTCTCCTGATGGTACTAAAACTGTTGTACCCACCTATAGCAAGGGTTGAAACCAGAAGGCGGTTATCAAAGTCAAAGTGAGCCAAGACTGGGAGACACAAAAGCTGAAGATTACACTGACCCAAACATCAAAAATGAGCAGGGGCTGCATGGGAGGAAAAGATGCCAGGGAGCTGGGCTTGTAGGCAGGATTCAGGGCAAGGAGAGCATGGAACTGAAGGAAAACCAGGCGAGTAGGAATTAAAGGCCAGTTCCACAGAGTCTGGACAAAGGAGCAAGGAGTAGCAGGGCAGCATTAACCCAGTGTCATGAACAGCCAGGAGCGGTGGTGCCGGGAGCAGTGCAGTTCCTCACCCCCCAGCGGGCTGGGCGCTCTGCCGGGGTCCTCTGCTGGACCCTGCGTAGCTGTGGGTGGGACTGGCCAGGGCAAGGTGCAGCCCGATACTGCAGCACCGCGGTCGCCTGCTGTCCAGTCCTGGCCTTTGCTGTGTGCCAGGAGCAATGGCCTGATTCTTCCCTCAACAGAGAAGCAAGGAATTAAACTAAAGTACTGTGCTGCACTGAAGAGAGAGAGCAGGGCTGGAAGGGACAGCAGATTTATTTTGTCTAAGTGATGAAGAATCATCCAGAGTGGAAAAATCTGTAGTTTTCAGGATGCTGATATGCTACAATAAATGATAGCACATTTTCAGAGGTTTCTGTGTCTCTTCAAATTTCAGTGCTTATCTCTGAAGCTGTGTTGTGCAAATTGTTTTATTCTGTTTCTAAACATTTTATGGAAAGGCTGAAAATGCCAGACTGCTGAGTGTCATCTCTAATTTTCTTATGACAACTTCAAGCAAATAGCTCCCAAGCCTGACTGAAAGACCATTTTCATGCTCATCCTTGCCTTCGGTAACTCCCACTCTGTTCTTTCAGCCACGTCTGAGAGATATTGCCTTCCTGCTGTAAAGAATGCCGTATTCAGGCTGCATAGCTACATTTCCAGTAACCCTTGGAACAAAACACACAAAAACAAATGATTATGATTCACAGAACTACATTTTCTTTTACCTGGTTCTCCTTTTACAGTTTGAGGGCGTGAAAGTTGGACAAACATCTCTGTTTGGTTTCTCCTGTTGCTTTAGAAGCCCATTTTTGCATTTCTGTCTGTTGAAGTCACTAAGGAATTAGTGTTAATTGCATCAGTTTCAAGCCTAGCAAGTATATTTGTGACACTTATGCTACGGAGCGTCTATAAAGAAACTCCATAAAATATGTTACAGTCCCTGTAGTATGACTGAACTAATTACTTACTCCTGATCCTGTAACACTCATACAATCATAGTTTAGTTTTCTTTCAAAATCAGCCCCTTTAGCAGCATGTAAAACGTTTTGCCCATTAGTGCAAATACTAACTCATCAATGCTTTTAGTGGCAAACAGAAGTAGGTTCAAGCTCAGATACACTTACATTTTACACTGATACAATTCTTTAAAACAACACAAAGCAACACACCTCCCCATAATACTGTCACTTCTGAATGAGCTGGGGAATCACATCCAGTCTAATCAAAGCTACCTCAGAGTGACAGAAGGCAAGTAAAAAAATATTAGTACCATATAGATAATGCTTGTTCAATTAATTACAGTTTCTACAGTATAGGCCAGGGCTATTTTTTGATTGAATCCTTAATATGCCTTCACATTCTGCTTTAAGCATCCGTAAATTCTTCTCAGAGTACTGCAGTCAAAAGCATACTGCAAAACCATACTGCAGAATGTACTGATTAATGCATTTAATTAATTTGTTTGGGAATATTTCAGTTTCCTTGCTACAACTACTTGGGCTGGTAAGACAGGCCATTTGGACTGAGTTCTAGGATTGACGATGTGCTAGTAAATTTAAAGGATAGGACCATGTCATTCGTTCTTGGATCTTTTATAGCTGACAGTTTTGGAGATGTTATTTCTTCAGATACTATAGCTCCTGTGGCTGTGTTCAGCTGCAATGACATGGGTGGAGACCACTCCATCATTTTTAACTTTTCTTTCTCCTTACACTAAACTAATAGTAATATAAGATCCATAGAACTCCCCAAGTAAATGTTCCTCAAGCTGACATCAGACCATCTCTCCTCATGACTTTTTTGAGCCCTATTATCACATCAGTATTCATGACGTTTTGCTATGGTCACTATTTAGTATGTGCCCTTCGCCTCTTTTCTTGTGGGTGATTGGTAATCTCTCCCTGTCAGCAGCTGCAGAAGCAATTTGGTGACGGGAAGGGTGAGATTACTTTATAGTGAAAGCAGATCTTTGACCATGCTACCTTTACTGGTCCAGAAATAATCCACTGATTTTCTGTGCTTCTTTGATGGAAGAACTTCACTTCACCCACAGTTTGTGGTACCAGTTTACAATTTTGGTAGGTGCATGTGTAATTCATGCTGGTCACATTGTTTTGAAAGAGCTTTAATTCCTCTGACTCCTACAGTGTTGCTGTAGGAATGGTGTATAGTTGAAGATGCAGTGCCAGACACTAGTAAGTATGTTTCTTTCCTATTGTTAAAGGATTTAATGCATGCACTACTTTTACTTAGCTTTATTTAGTTAATGCATTTTTCTTCTTTTAAAGCAAATGAAGAAACACCCTTGTCGACAATGTGACAAATCTTTCAGTTCATCCCATAGTTTATGTCGTCACAATCGTATCAAGCACAAAGGCATTAGGAAGGTTTATACATGCTCGTAAGTTCTATTTATTTATTAAACATACTAGAGACAGACTATAAGCCAACAAAAGCATTGTTAATTGAATTTATCTTCTTAACTGTATAAAAGCAAGTGTCTTGTTCATTAAAATGAATCATTTATTTAAATACATTTTAATTGCATTATATTAAATACTATATTAAATATGTAAATATTTAAAAACAGTCCAAACTATTTGAGCTGTTCTGCCTGCATGAAACATAACAAACTACTCAGAACACATGTACGTAAAGTATGCAGCTTTTCAGGAGCTTTAGCAAGCAAGTCAGGAGTTCTACTGAGCTGAGAGTTTCCGTGGCTGATAGTTTTACAGTGGTGAATTTGGTGTTTAGTAGTCTCTGAAATATACAAACCACTCTTCTAATCTGCAAAAGTCAATATTAGTAGTATTTTTCTCATGCATAAAACAGTGTGTAATGTCAAAAAGTCCTCAGTGATATTTAAGTGGCTGGAGAGAGAACACATAATGTAATAAAAAGATCCATGTCAATCAGATAAAACATATAATAAGAAACTTTCTGCTCTATCTTTATGTGTATGTATACATATATTTGTATTTGCATACTGTGGAGCTAAATTCGATGTTATGATAAGGATGATATGCTCACAAGTTTTATTCTGACCCATGCTTCCTACCATTTTGGATATTATCTTCAGAGAACTTCTTTCTCATTTTCTGTGAATACAAGTTGCTCAAACATTTGTAGTTTTATTTTGTAGTTGTTCTCCTTTTCTTATAATACTTACCCATATGATTGATTGGAAAAGTATTGTCACTGTAATAGATTGTCCTGTTGTCTGGATTTATTTACTAGTTCTGTTCTCATTCTTCAGAATATTACATCTTTTTTTTTAAACATGATATTTGAATCTCTGCATGTCTGCTTTGTGTTTGTATAGACACTGCCCAGATTCAAGGCGTACTTTTACCAAGCGGTTGATGTTGGAAAAACATATTCAGTTGATGCATGGCATTAAAGACCCTGATGTAAAAGAAATGACTGAATCGACCAATATGGAAGAAAGGGAAGTGAAAGAAGATACAAAGGTAATTTCTTGGATTTCACTGAAAGTGAGATTTTTTTGTGAGTATACATTCAGGATCTTTAAATAGATGCAGATATTTTGATCCCATAAGATTTTGATCTGTGAAGTAGAGCCCCCAAAATGTCTCAACGGTTACTGCAACAAATTCTATCCTGCTTAAGCTATAACATGTTTTTTGAAAGACTTTCAGTCTAATTTAATCACTAAATCATAGAGAATGTAACTCTACTTTTGGTGGTTTGTTTCATGAGCACCTTTCAAAACTTCTGCAACTAAGTCCTCTCATAGCTGTAGAAAAGCTAAAGGTTGCATAGAAGCATTATGAGCTTATTCCAGGTACCCAGCCTTGAGCTTATTTGACATAAATTTTAGAGTGAAACTGCTTTCAGTCTGATGATGAGCGTTAGGAGGAAAGCAAAAATAAGAAGACAGCACTGTCAAAAGACTTGTTACGTGCAGAGTTTAACAGCTTTATAAATATATATTTTTTTAAGTGTTAGGGGCGCTGTATGATGAAGAATTTCACATGTGATAGCACAACCAGAGCTGATAGTAGATACACAAACATACATGTTTTTTTAAATTTATTCTTGTCTTTTACATGACTCTTTTTCAGCCCAACATACTGCCTTTTTATTTAAGTGTTAAAAATGTGGCAGCTATATACATTGTCTTCTGAAATATCATGGAGTGTATCCAAGCTACGTAGGATGTAGAGGATTGTAAAGAAATATTCATGTCAGAAAAGTAACAACAAGAATTAAAAAAAAAAAAAAAAGATATGTTTAAATAGTTTTAAAAAAAAAACAAAACCTTGCAATATTAGTTCATCCTTTGCCATTGTGTTCTTTTGGCTACTAACAGCCAGTAGATAATCCATCCTGTCAAATTTCAGTTATGAAATATTAAGTGCAATTAAAATACAGTTTCAGAAGGTGGTGCTAAAAAGTTCTTAGACTGATACTCCATGCACAACTGTAGTCACATTGATGTGTACTTGGATGCAGTTACACTGGCAAGTATTTAATCATGTTAACACAGTGCATTAGATACTGTTGCTTTATCAGAGCTGACAAAATCTACGTGAAATTTATAGTAAAGAAAACCCTTACTTTTCTAACATGTGCAACATATATTTGCATGTATTATTTCAAATACCGTATTTTTCAAAGTTGTACAGGAATCTACCACTGGAAAGTTTTTGCAGTTTGCAGTCACAGTCATGGAAGTCACTGCATATTTATGCTTACACAAAATGCTGTTTATGGCTTTTTTTTAGGTTCCTAGTCCAAAGCGTAAATTGGAAGAACCTATACTGGAATTCAGGCCTCCACGAGGTGCAATCACACAACCACTGAAGAAGCTAAAAATAAATGTTTTTAAGGTTCACAAGTGTGCTGTCTGTGGCTTTACAACAGAAAATCTTCTCCAGTTTCATGAACATATTCCTCAGCATAAATCTGATGGCTCTTCATACCAATGCAGGGAATGCGGACTCTGCTACACATCTCACGTGTCTCTCTCCAGACATCTCTTCATTGTACATAAGCTGAAGGAGCCTCAGCCAGTGTCAAAACAAAATGGGTCTGGGGAAGATAATCAGCAAGAAAACAAGCCCAATCATGAGGACGAGTCATCTGACAATACGGTATCAGACAGAAGATGCAAAGTGTGTGCAAAGACTTTTGAAACTGAAGCGGCCTTAAATACTCACATGAGAACACATGGCATGGCCTTCATTAAGTCAAAAAGAATGAGTTCAGCAGAAAAATGATCAGATTATTTGGGACACAGAAATTTCTCTCCACATTGGAATACTAATGACATTTTTGTTACAGAAAGTTCAAGGTATAATAGTGTTAACAGTACTGTTCAGGCTGTTGCAATATATTCTGCATAAAAATGTCCCCTTCACCTCATTGTCTATACCCTCAAAACCATTGAAGCAGTATTTGAGTTGAAAAGAGTTTGTATATATTTAAACTAATAACTTTTATACTCTTTGTTACGTGTTTGTATTGGTATCTAGTGGAAAATTGTTTTTTGTTTTGTTTCTGTTTTTTGTAGTAAGTTTCTCTAAAACAGAGTTCTTAATGCTGGGGCAGTTTCTCGGGTTTCTTAAATGAATGCTTCTGAAAGAAAGTTTAGCTAATGGGAGTGCATCAGAAGGCAGTGCTTGGAGGGGAAAAAATGAAGAAAGAAAACAAGCCAAGGAGAGATTTTAAATTCTACAGGACTAGTGTTTCTAAATGAGTAAGGAAGCTTTTAAACCTTCTCTCTACAAAGGAAAGAAAAAAATAAAAAAAAAAAAAAGAAAAAAAAAAGAAAAAAGAAAAAGAAAAAAAATTATCACTGCGTGTGTAAAGTGCAGTGCTGGTTTTAGGTGTCAACACCAAAACAGGTGCAGACCCCCTAGAATGATAAAGTACTTCTGAAAAGTATAATTGCACAACTATATATGTATCATGAAGTAATTTTTAGACCATCAGGTGCTTGTGATCAAAGCTAAAATAGTTATAAAAGGGCTGGGCTGCTCTGGATTAAATAAATAAGGTGTAATTAGAGGAATAGGTTTATAATTATGATGTTTTTTGTCATGTAATTTATTAAACATATAGAAGCGAGTACACAGCATTATGTATTTTCCTTAATTTCTGGTTATCAAAATAAAATAGTTAACCCTTGCTGCAGGGGTTGGTGTTTCCCAGCTCTGTATGCTAATGCCAAATGTTCTGGTGCTCAGTGTTACATACAGCCACAACTGTCAAGAAGCTAACACACCAGCCTATGTAAGTATTACTGGGGCTTTCAACTTTAGCACAGATCTTACGATGCTAGTTCAGCCATTTCAAAAGTGTATCTAATATCACTAGTTATGCTTTCACAAAGTACAAAGAGGTACCATACTGTCCCTTTCATATATTGGTCTCTGTGAGAGTTATATTTTTGGTTTGTTTTTGCATTTTATACCTTGTATGTATCCCTATAAAATTTTTTGTACTTTTTTTTAAAACAAATCATGTATATATAGATAGCTGCATGATATATGGTAGTAATTGTTTGGTTCCTTAAAAGTCTTGCTGCTGTCAGATGTTACTATACACTATGTCCATTACAACTGTATTAAACACATTTCATATGTAAATAAATGTGGAGCATTTTGCCCCTAAAGATTTGTGAGATTCTGTTATTTATCATTAAATTTTAACAATTTTAACAATTTTAAAGATTGAAGTGTTTGAAAAAATACGGATCCTTCTCAGCCACCTCTGTAAACCTTCTTAATCATTCTGGAAATTGTGTATCAGATACGTTAATTCTGCTTTGTCTCTTCATCCTCATTCTTAAATTGATTCGTTGGTAAATGCTTATCCCATTTATATGACTCACCCATTGAGTGGTTATGAGGCACTCCATCCTAAAACAGCTGGCAATGCAGGATCTTAGTGTGTAATGTACACTGGCCATCACTGCCCTTCTCATTAAGTGTATACCTCTTTAATACTTGTTTGTTGATGTGCACTGTCAACTGTACAACAAATGAGTTATCACTATGCAGAATGGTGTTTTGTACACAGTGAACAGATAATAAAAGTTAAATTTTCACAGCCATTATTAATACTTCTGTTTGTTTTACCACATCATAGTGCTGCACCTCCACGGGATGCTGTGAACCAGTAACTTATGTCATTGTCACTGTGAGAAGCAAAAGTCACTGACAAGCCAGTAGTGCTCGAGCCATCTGAAAGTTGTTGGGGACTATGTGAAACCATTCAGTGGTCACAGGCCTCTTCCTGGGTCAGACGTGTGGTGTAAGGTCCCACGCTGCCTGCTCCTTGTAATTGGCACCAAATGGGCACGTGGGATTTCTTTTTGCCTGGGCAGTTGAGTGGAGTTCAGCTTCTTGGCAGTGGGCTCTGTTCAATCCTTTCTAAGTGGAAGAAGGATTTAACTCTAAGTAATCTTGTGAAAGGTTCAATGGAAGGTAGGTTTTGAACTGCTTGATAATCTCTAGGCATGTTTCTTCTGTGTCAGAGTTTTTACCCACTTGGGTACACCGGGAAAGTACAGCTTTTTCCTCCAGGCCAGCAGTCCACTCTTCTAACTGTCTCCTTTTGACAGACAGAAATCCTCTCAGCTAGATAAGGGGATAGGAGTTCCTTAGAGAAATGTTGCTTCTTTAAACAAACAGTAAAAAAGACCTAAATAATAATAATGATTTAAAAATAAAGGAAATAAAAGGTTTAGCAGGACAACTAATTTCATGATGTTGATCACCTGTATTTCTTACCTAGTCCCACAGAGTCTGGGAATTTTCAGTCTCTATCTTCTGAGTAATTCAAGATTCATCAAGATTCATAGGTATTAGTAATGAAAAAGGCCTGTTAGGTACTTCTCTCTCTTTCCAGGGTAGATGGAAATCCAATCCCATTTCCAACACTTCTCAAGACAGTTTCTGTCTGTTCCTGTTGTGACTCTACTGCCTGGAAGTTGATCTTGTCCAAGGGGAGATTTCCTGGTAAAGACCAACCTGTTTCGTATTTAGCTTGATCTTGGGCAAAGCAAATTTTCATGTTTTATTTGGCCTGACCCTTTTCAAAAGTTATGGCTCCTCTGCTGTTGAAACCACACAATACAAGATTGTCACGGTCCTGTGCATGCTGGTCTCATCTTTGCTCCAGCCCTCAGGAGTCACGCTTGCTTACAGAGGGAAAAGCAAAAGCAAGTAGTGCCCAAATAGTGTCCAAAATGCAGGCACATTGGAAGCAAAGTGGCTTATTAATGAAATATGTTTTTACTGAGTTGGAGTGTGGCTGGTCCCCTGTCCCCTACCAGCAGCTGCTTGGGTGAAGGTTTCACTCTCTCTGCTGGATGAGAGGCTGAGCAGAGCCCTGCTGCAGAGCAGGGGACAGTGCCGCCATCCTTGCTGTGGTGTGTGGCTTTCAAACAGAAAGCATTTTAAGGGACAATGGCGCTATGTAGCCAGCAAGGACAGCACAAGGAAGAAAATGCATAAGAGAAGGTGTCCGCATTTCCATGCCAAGGAACCAGTAGCAATCAGCTAGGTGCAGCCACAGCACTCTGGGAACCTGGGGAGAGCTGCTGGAGGGCTATGGTAAGGGAAGGGGGTGAAAAGAAAGGAAATGACTTTGTGCCCTCTTCCCCTCTTCTGTACTCTCTGTTTGGTTGTCCAGTTGGTACTTTGAAAAGCATGGACTAGCCTCCAAGGCTTCTGCTGGCGTGCAAACCGAGCAATGACATGCACTGGGGGTTCAAATTGAAGTCACTTGGCCTGGTGTATGTGTGTTGTGAGTTTATGGTGCTTCCCTCAAGACAAGGAAGCAAATCCCAAGTTACAACTTCTCCATAGAGAAAACATGGGAACGCCAGGATGGACAGGAGTGGCAAGGCGTCTTTCAGAGCACGCAGGGGGGCCCCGCCGAGGGCAACTCGTTGCAGCCAGTCCCCTGGGGTGGTCAAGCAGCCCTCAGGCCTGCGGCCCTGCAGTGAGCCTCGGGTGCAGAAGCCAGGCCCCAGCAGCATGCAAACGGAGCCCCAGAGCCCTGCCAGGTCTTCCTAGGGAAGATGATTTCATGAGACCAGGCAGTGAACAATACTTCCTAGAGCAACGTGAGGCATAAATGGAATGGTAAAAAAAACTAATTTTGCATGGCTAGGAGAATAATTTACTCTTGTAAACTATACAGAAGATATTTAAACATATTTTTACTTGAGTTCTGACATCTGAATTGTTTGTTTTTAATTAATGTTGTGACACTGACAGTCAATTATAATGATGACATTAGTACACCTCTTTGCTACATCTGCTTCCCTCTGAGGACTTAACAGTAATGAATAAAACCTCCTAGAGCCTCTCTGTGAGGTACGAAAGGGATCATTTAGCTTCCAGTGTTTTGCAGCCACTCTTTTGGTTGAACACAAAGGTACTTAGCATTGTGCATCAACTCTCCAAGCAAATTAGAATGGAAATACTAATTAAGGCTTCAGGGAGCATTTAGGCAGGCAGAACAAAGGGTTAGTGTCAGGTCGGGGGTTAGCATTTGGCTGATTCACTCAATTAATCTAGTAAAAAGGCAGGAATTTCCGATTTCAGCAGGGGCAGTGCCTGTCCAGGGGTGGGTAGGGTGGTGGGGTGTGTGTGGGGCTGTATCCTCCCACTTGCTATGTGCATTCCCAGTCAATCCCTTCTGCTCTTCAGCAAGGTAGGAATTTCACTAGGACCTCTTCCTACGTATCCACCACCAACTGGAGCTGTGGCCCAGCAGTGTGCGCCTGTTCCACCTCTTCCATTCAGGTTCAGAGCAGGGCAGCAGCCATATGCCCACCGCCCAGCCTTGGCAGAGGCACGCAGGCATGGCCGGAGCTGGTGCCTCCAGTCCCAGCAGTGGGCCACTGCAGGCCGTCCCTTGGGCAGGTCTGTCCTACGCCACTGGCCGTGGAGTGCCAAAGAAGGTGATGTCCTGGCTCAGCGCTCTCTGTGTGATGAACGGCCAAACCCACTGGCAAACAATTGGAGCAAGGACTGGAGAAGCTGGTGTGTTTTGGGCTAGGGAAAGTCTCGTTACAGTGTTGGTGCAAGTGCTCCTGATTCCTATGATGAACTTGTTACAGCATTGGTGGTATTTAGTAGGAAAAACACGTATTTCCCTCAAGGGTAAGATAGAAACGATGAAGTTCAGCTTATCACACTGCACCACTCAAAAGGCAGCAAAGCTTCTGGGGTGCCTCTGCCAAGGCTGGGAAGTCCCCATCCTGTCCAGCCACTGGCTTCTTCTGCCTCCTGAACATTTATCTCAGCCCCCAAAATTTTCCAACCGAGGCTCAGAGTCAGTAGTAGAGACTCCAAGGGAGCATGACAGAGTTCATGAAAGATGTTAAGAGAATTGTTTTTATGCTAACATTAGCAACTGTGTTGGTTAAGAAAAATCAGCACAAATATGTTGTTGTTGTCAAGCTATTTTGGGAGCTCTGGATCTCTGGTCCATTCACCAGTTCCTTCATTTTCCCTCAGACTGTAACATCATGCAGCACAGCATGCTAAAGAAAAAAAAAAAAAAAAAAAAAGGAAAAACAAAACAAAACAAAACAAAAGCCTCCACCCTAAAACACTGTGAGCATTACATTTTGAATCACAAGAAATGTGATGCTGTTGTCATTGTCCATTTCAATAAAGAAATCGCAGGATCCATGGCAAAAGTGAGAGCCAGGGGCTGCACGTGGACACAGGGCAGGGCCCAGGTGCTGCAATGCCCCAGGGCTGCCCTGTCCAAGCGGGCTCTGCTGAGCAGTGGTCAAACTCATTCTCCACCTCACACCCCTTTGGCCCACCAAACCATGCTTCAGTGGTCAAAAGCAAAGCTTTCAAAAGTGAAACTCTCCCCCGCTCTTGCAGTTCATAGTACGTACACACTTTGATGCCTGGTTTGCAGGTTTGAATGGGCACGAGGCTTTCCCAGGGCCGTGGGTGTGTGGGCAGTGCCCAGCAGGTCTTCGGGCAACAGCACAGAAGCAGGCCAGCAAGGATATAGTACACATTAAGCGAAAAGAAAGATCAGGGGAAGTTTTGAATGCAAACAGCTTCATGGGGACGCTCATCCAGTTACCAGTGGGAAAGTGATAGAAAATGACAGCATGTGAGTTTACAATAGCACAGCGTGGAGCTGGCCCTTCACATTGTGCATGGGGCCACACTGAGACATCAAAATGTTCAATTTTCCAGCAACAAAATGCCCTTGAGAAAGGCTGTGAGAAAGGCAGGACAGAACAATGGGCAATGGGAAGTGGGACACTGGGTCAGCCAGAGCCACCACATCCAGGGCAATCAGCCCCCACTGGAAGCAACACCCCGTGCTGGATAACAGCCACGGTGGGCCCCGTGCTTCAGGGCACCATGGGCACTGCGGGCGTGCGAATGGTGTGAGGAGGCGATGAAGCCTCCAGCTGGTGATGGCTTCTCTGCCCAGCCACCCTGCTTGCGTGCAGCACCGGTATGGGCTGAGACCGACAGAGGCAGCGCAGTGAGAAAGAGCGGGCTGAAAGCACAGCTCAGTGCGCGGTGCAGAGGACACCTCAGGATGCGACAAGGGGAACCATGGCCCGCAAAAAGCAGAACAGCCAAAACTAATAAAAGCTGTATTTCTAACTCTGTTAAACAGTAAAAGTGTGGAACTCAATGCTACAGGGAAAAAAAAAAAAAAAAAAAAAAAAAAAAAAAAAAAAAAGTTTAGCAAGGTTCAAAAATGTATTTATATGAAATACAAACATTTTGGAAGGAATCCTCAATCTCTTATTCTGATATAATTATGCCTTTCCAAGAAACCAGATTACTGCATGTCTGCCCTGTAGGTTTTCTTCATTCACATTGCAAGAACATGGACTAACACAACCTGGAGACAGATGGGGTGGGGTCTGGTAGCAGTTTCTACACTAGGGGTAACTGATCTACTAATTTAATCCAGCTGATCTAAGCCTTTGAAGCCTTTGATTTCCATGCAGGTGGAAACCTGCTTTTCAGCTGCACACATACAGAGTCACAAAGTTTAATTTTTCTGCTGGGCCTCAAACAAGGTTTGGCTGGACTGTTGGCACTGCTTAGTTGCTCAACTGAAACAAGATTTGACTTAGTCATAAAAACACAAGAAGAGAACAAAGCTCTTCAGTGTCAAGGCACGCCTGCTTATATCCAAAGTATCACACAGCAATGACACTTCTATCCATGCAGGTTAGTTGTGAATTAGTCCCCAGAGGCATCTGGGTTGAAGGCTGTCCTGTTCATAAACAGTCTGAAAAAGGGAGCAATAGCAAAGTCACAAGATTGCTAATGAGACAAAGTTACGTAGGATCTTATAAATGAAGAATGATTGCAAAGCAAAGCATTGCATAAGAATATCACAGTAATGAAAAAGGTGAAAAAGTGGCAGTGGAGAGTCAGTGTGGAAAAAAAAAAGTGACATGATTCAGAAGTGAACAAACAGGACCAACTTTATGTACCAAGTGACAGATCCTGAACCAGCAGTTGCTAATCAGGAGAGAAGACTTGGAGCAGGGACTAATAATGCTATGAGGTTGTCCTCCTGGCACTCAGTAACGATTAAGAAAGCAAACAGGTTAGTAGCACAGGAATACAGACATAATTATAAAACATAGTTGTGCCATTGAATAAATCCATGAACACCTGTCCAGGGAATTCAAGCCTTATACAGCTTAAATTCCCCAGCAGCACTCAAAAGACAGAGCAGACCCATGCAGCACAGGGAAGGGCTGGAAGAGGGGATGGACACAAGATGGACTTCTGTACAGGGGACATCACAATGGGGTAAGGGATGGGCAAAGCAGGTGTGACAGAGGTTACCAAAGCCACAGTGATAATGAACAGGGAATGACATCTCCCTTCATAAGATGCAGTGGCATCTAAACGAGGCGTGGAGTTCCTACAGGAGTGCTACATCCTGTGCATAGTGAAGCTGGGAAACTGCAACAGGATGTTGCAGATCTTGACAGTTCATATGCACCAAAAAGTAATTAGACAAATTTCTGGAAGAAAGACCCAATCAGTGATCTTCAAATGCAAAGAGAGCTTCTCTGACTTGGGCAGCACCTGTCCTTAGAGCCTCCTCCAGGCAGACGGTGGTCTAGGCTTTGTCAGAGACAAGGCTGGAGCTGGACAAACCTCCGCTCTGATCTGGGCAGGTTGGCTTTAGACTCCTTCCGATCCTAGCTGTAGTTTTCTCTTGGAGGCTGTGATGCTGTCACGACCTCCTCCTGCTGTGGTGCCAGGCTTGGCTGCTTCCTGCCTCTGGGGGATATTTGCAGACGCAGAACTCAAGCTGCCGAAGGCCCAGATGCTCTCAGTTCTTAACCGCTGCTTATCCACAGGGAATCCAGCATGCCAGGCCTATTTAGTTTTTAAAGGATTTTTATATAACTCTGACCTTTTCATTCTGTTAATATTACCTTTCTCAGTGCGCCTGGCATGCACGCACAGCTGCCAGGCTAATAATGGGACACAGAAAAGCCTATTTTATTTTAAAACCTTTCTCAAATATTAGGGCAGTTCAGGAGCAAACTCCTCATATTTGAATTTCAGATTATCACCAAAAGGTTACCCGTCCAGGCTCCCAGAAGGGCAAAGACTGAGTAATGGAGTGAAAAGAGAAACGAGGCCAGAAGGCGGCAAACAGCAAGCGGGCAGCACCCGACCCGCAGTGGGGTGCTGCAGCTGGGGCTGGGCACGGGTGCACGTGAAGCCATGCGTCTCCGTCCTCTGAAATGGTTGCATTTCCACAACGGTTTGGTTTCCACAACAGCGGCCACACAAAAGCTGTTTCATCAGTATTAATTTTTGAGCTTTGCAGGCCACCAGCAGGCAGGGAGACGTGCGGAGGATGCTGGGCACAGTGAGCACACCCACAGCGGCGCAGGGAGCTCTGCAGCAGGGTGAAGGCGCTGCCTGTGCGAAGCACCGCACTTGCCTCTGCTGCGACAGGGCACGTGAAAGGCCCAGGGAGAGCAGGGTGCTGGAAATGACTTGGATTCCTCTGGAAGATGAACTGGAGGCACTACTGTTGTCTTTTCTGACACGCTGGTTCCTTCACTGAAGGGAAAAAATGTATTTGGAACAGTAAAGTGACTATTAGCAAAATAATCTGAATGTTGTCTCCCTCACAGATGTGTCCTGTAATGTGATTTGACAGAAGCCTTTATCCAGTTTGTTTATTTTATATTCTCAAATTCTGCCGTTTTGTATCCACAGATTCTAATGTGATAGTGGTGATATGAACGCGCTGCATTGTAAGCAGTGCCCCGAGTGTGCCTGCTAATGCCACCACAGCACTGTGAGCCAGATTGATATTTGAGGTCAAGGACAACGATATTTCCTACTTTAAGTGACTGTCACTTTCCCAGTTAAAATGCAGAGCAGTTCTTGATGGAATCAGACTGCAACTGGAGGAGCTGCTTGCTCAAAATACCACTTGACCATTACATTTACATACTGTTGCTGTTAGCAAAACGAGCAGGGCCCTTTATGTGCAGAGAAATGTCTCTTCATCAGGCAGCTCCAGCACTAGATGGTTTACCTCACCGAGATGTTTCCCACACATGCTGTGCTCCAGTCATGTAATGTCAAGTGCTTTCTAAATGCTCATAAAAGTCAAGGCAAAATCAAATATCAGGCTCTGTGGCCGGAGGCCAAATTCATCTCCAGTGAAGTCAGTTACCATGGATCAGATCAGTTTATGTGCTGCTATGACTGAGGCCTCCAGGAGCCATCACACGTATAATTTCTTTTCTGTTTTCTTGGACAGTGCTTTAGCCTCTGTCCTTCAGCACAGGTTAAGCAAATAGCAAAGTAAATGGGTATCATTATCAGCCTGAAACACTGCTGATCTTCCCAACTGTTTTACAACAGTTACAGAAGGGAGAAGAGATCATGGAAGAGGCACTGATAGTTCAAGACGTGGTGACAAGAAATTAAGAGCTGCAAATGAGATTCGCCAAAGAAGTCAAAACCATTTAGGAATGAAAATGCACTGTGACGGCCCAGAAGTGCCACGAACTTTGCTCCACACAAACGCTGCCGTCAGCCTCCCAGCTCTGCAGCAGCCCCCAGCTGCGGCTCACAGCACACCAGAGCCGCATCTCCCCGGCAGCAGAGGGGCTTTGAGGTGCCCCCACGCCTCCAGCTGCCCTCAGCCCCGCACCCAGCTGCCCGGGGCCTGGGCAGCGGCTGCAAGCGCCTGCACCGGCCACTCTCATCACATCCCTGACACGCAGGGACGTCAGAGCATCAGTGCCTGGGCACACGGCACCCCAAAAACATCAATCCTTACTGCTACTGCTTTATTGCTAATGCTTTCTTTTTTGAGAAAAAGAAACAAAAAATCCCATAAGCCAGCTCAGCACCATCCCCTTCCCCAGCAGTAAAATGAAACCTAACACGTTGCACACATCTCAGGCTCACCAGGAGATTGCTGCTGGAAAATGGAAAAGGATGAAATACCTCATTTTGTTGTTGTTGTTGTTGTTTTTTGTTTGTTTGTTTGTTTTGTTTTTGTTTTGTTGTGTTTTGTTTTGGAACTTTGTTACTGCCCCCTTATTTACTCTTGGGTAGTTTTAACAATTAATAACTCTTTTCACCTGAAAAATTCTAAACAATTTTTTCAAGTTATTCCTGATTTTTGTCTAGTTCTTGGAGGAAGGGGAAGGAAAAGAGGGTATTATTATCTGCTAAATTCAATCAAATGTTCAGATAGTTTGATTCCTCGCTATTCTCTGCCTCCCCCCCCACCCAGCAAAAACAAAACAATCTGAAACACATCCACACAGCTGTAACCACATTAGCTATCCAGATAATGGGTTGCAGAGCAGAATGAAAATGTTGACTTATACATTTAGAAATACAACCTTGCAAAGTGACGTTTTGCTTGAAAACTGTGCTTATCAGTAGATCCTTGACAACTATCGAGACAGATAGCAAGATTCATGACAGAAGGTACACAAGCCAGATGCCGTATGTGCTCTGAAGCAGGCAGGCTCCAAAGCAAGGTGCACACAAGAATCCATTGGGGTTCAGGGGAGAACAGAGGAGAGGAGAACAGAGGAGAGGAGAACAGAGGAGAACAGAGGAGAGGAGAGGAGTTCTCAAAGACTATTTAAAAAGGAATTGTTGCTGAGATATTTTAAATTAAAAAAAAAAAAAAAAAAAAAAGTTGCTGCCCACCTAGCATTTATTCTAAAAGCAAAGAAAGGAATTTTATTGAGATAAAGGGCAGATAAATTTAAATGCAATACAAAACCAAAATAAGACTCTATGGCAAAATAAGAATGCCCCTCGGAGGCATGCACTGAAAATAATAGAAAATCAGGACCTACACCAAGCCCCAGGGAAATGTCTATACTTAGATTTTCAGCCACTGAAAGAAAACCCTCTCAGAAGAGTGAGACTTAATCCGGAAAGGCCCATTAATAACCGAAACATGAAGGTCTACATTTCCAACAATGACAGGTCATTTTGCACGTCTTGCCTGTCAGGTGTCCAATTTTAAGGAACTTTAATGGGATTTCAAAGGAAAGACATGCAGCATTTCCTGAGACTACTTGATGTGGCATCTGAAATGACTTCAAAATCACCTCTGAAAGTAAAGATGTATACGTGGAGTCATATTATACTGTACCATTTCTCATATACAGAAAAACAGCCCTTCAGCGTGTCCATGGATATTGTGCATGTGAAAATGAATGAAAGATAACAAAGCCAATAAACCACACGCCAGCAGCAATGGGTACCGAAGGCTCCTGGATGCTGACGCAGGGGAGCAGGTAGCATCCCTGTCTTTGTCAGAAATGTGTTTTTATGCAGATGGAGGCACCTGAGGCACGCTTACATTCCAGCAACCTGTCCAGCCCATCCCCTGTCATCACCTCGGCTTTGTGCCTCAGAGAATGGTACAGTGACCAGTGACTGATTGTACTGAGAAGCTGAAGAGAAGTACACACTGGGGCTGATGTGGAATCCTCCAGGGCTTGGCTCAAGTATGTAAAGTTGGATGAAAAGATCTGAACACAGAGACACCTGGTCTTGTGTAGCTCCTCTGACAGCAAACCAAAGGTAATGGGTAAAAGTAATCATGGTCCTGCTTATGGACATAGCAAAAGAAAATCAAACTGAGGCTGGCCAAGCAGGTGATGAACAGTATTGTCTGCAGCATAAACACGAGCTAGTGTTACTTCCAAAGCACAGGTTCAAGGGAGATTTGTTTAGCGCATACACAAGCTGCTTGTTGACGTTCACAGTTCAATCCCTTCCTTCTGAAATACAGCCTTTCTCTGGTATGCATCTTTTCCCTTTCAGAGTTGTTCCTGGGCAGATATAGCGGAAGCTTCTTTCATAGCAAAGGTGGCTTTCCACTTAATTGCACTGCGATGCTGCTACTGCTCTGGGCAACTTAGTGCTCCAAGGATGAGGAGCCAGAGAGGAGCCAGAAGAGAGTGTGAACCAGAAGAGACTGGTGTGAGTGGCATCCCGTTGCTTTTGGACAGCTCTGCGTGCATTACTGGCTGCTCTAATAGCCTGTTGAGTGAGAGGAACAGAAAGGAGGCAAGTCCAAATGTATGCTGAAAAAAAACAACAAAAAAAGAGCTCACTCAGGCAGTCAGTTATTGCTTTTTTGTGTGTGTGCTTTACCCTGAGTGGCTGCAAATGGACTTCTGCAGCTTTCTCTATTAACCTACATTTTTCAGCTCAGGTGCAAGGTGCTAGTTATTTGCCCATGAACAATCTCTTTGAAAACAAAGAGCTGTAACTCAAATATTATACATATATATATATAGGTAGCACTAATGCCTGGATGTTTGAAAAGGTCTGGCAAAACAGACAGAATGTCAAGAGCTACATTTTTCTGTGGACTAAAAAAATTAGCATAATTTTCTAGCCGCTGAGCTTCAGAAGATCTGCTGTACAAATATTGAAGTCAAACATCTGGAGAATGGAAAGATTCAAAAACACGTGTAACCTTTGATAATCAAAACCATTCAGACAGTAAAATAACAAAGCCACCAGCAGAAGTGTGGGTGAATCCTAGCATCTGTGGAAAAGTGTGATCCTGAGATGGTTCCCTTGACTCATTGAGAACAATGGGTGCCCAAAAGTGTCTTCTGAGCTTTGGAAGGCTAAGCAACGGCAAGTTGTTTCCCAAAGGTACTGTCAAATGTACTCTGGTCTCAGAATTAAGTGTAGATTTGTGCTTTAGAGAAAAGAATGTAGCATCTTCTGTGACAAACAAAAAACAGACAAACAAACAACAACAACTAAGGGGCTTCAGTCCTCCTGGGTCACTCAAAGGTGCATTTTCTTTTCTTAATTCTCCAGAGACTAGCTCTGCTTTGTCTTTCTACTTGTTGCCAAATTAGAATTTACCACATGAATTTCCTTTTTTATTTTCTTCACCGAGAATGACTGCAAAGAACCATTCTAACACTGCCCAGTCTCTGGGCATTTATTTCCTCTAAGATGCTGCCATTTCCTTGCTAGATAGCTTGTCCTTAAACGCAAGAATTCATGCATTCCTAATTCACAACAGGCAACAATATTTTTTGTGCTTTGTGAATGTTTTGTGAATTAAAGCACTACCTACAAACAACAACAGAGATCATTCTCCTGTCAGCCATTTGGCTTCATGCTGCGTATTGCAGCATTGCAACTCTAGTCTCGGATGCAAAGTCATCCATGTACTTTCAGCCATTCATTTTGTGACCTCTTAACTGCAGCGAGACTGTACAGAGCTACATTTGCAGGGAGATGTAAGAGCACAATAGCCTCCTAAGCCTTGCTGTCATCTTTGCACTAGTGAATTCCTGAAAGAAATCAAAAAAGAAATCAAAACTTCAAAAGTCTCACTATTTATTCTGGATTGCAGCAACTACAAGAGCACTGCAAAACATCAGCTAGCCCATGGCTTATCGGCCATGCTTTCTTGTATCTGTGCAGTCCATTTTTCATATTGCAGCAGCAATATTTGAGGATTGCAGAGTTTGTTTACAGTTGGCCAGCTAGGTTTCAATCATGCATCACAGCAGTGCACTGTTCAGTCGTTGAACCAGTCTGAAACGGCTTATTGGAAGAGATGTGGTTAACCAACCTGAACGGCTCTCAAAATCACAGCCAGTATAACTTTGCAAATAAGGTTTTAAACTTGCTTAGAGGAGATGGGTAACAGAAAAGTGCAAAATTCTCACAATTATATATAAACAGATAATTAAATGCAAAGTAAAGCTTTAAGTTTATTCTACTTTAATAGGAATTTGGGAGTGGTACACAGGATTTTGGAACAAAAGCTCTTATATATATATATATATACATATTTAAAGCAAATATAATATTCTGCATTAATACCATGAATTAATAGCTAAAGTGAAAAGTCCCTCTATAACCACAAGAAATACTGTAAAGATTTCATTCCAATCACACAGTAAATTTAACAGACTTAACTGTCAGATGATTTCTCATTGCCTATGACTTATGATGCTAAACTCAATTCTGCTGCCTCAGTGTAAATTAATGTATATTCAAAGAAATTTTCAGATGTACTCCAGGTGCAAATGCTTTTGGTGTAAACAAGTATAACTTGGACTTACTTTCCTTGAAAGGAACAATTTTCTGGGAGAGAAATACAACTAGGCAGTAAGTAGCTTGTGTGTTATATTTTAATTAGTAGCTTTGTGATCATCATCTCTCAGTTGTATAACTATCAGTCTTCTGGGAAATGCATTTATGGGAGCAGTCAGCTATTGAGAAGGAGGACAGGCTCATAAATAGGCATGGATTATAAATCATCATCACAGTATGCACCTAACAACAAGTCAGAAGCCGTGACTGACAGTTTACTCATCATGAAGAGACTCATTTCAAAAAGGAGAACGTGTGAGACACCACGAGCTCTTTTAGGAGAATCAGTAATTAACTGTTTTTAATTAGAGGAGCAAATGAAAAACCCCAAACCCCTATGACAACCCTCTCACAGTAACAATTCTCATGGTTTCATCGTGGGCAGAAGGTAACCAACAGGTGTTTGAACTCTTCATAAAGCTTCACTGAACTATTACCTTATCTTTCATTGCCTCTGTCTTATATGGACACCTCTGCAAAAGGACTCAATACACCATAGAATATGCCCAAAAACCTATACGCAGCTACGGATTTTGTGGGTAGCAGAATCACCTGCAAGAGACTGTGACTTGCTAATCCTCCTTACACTGATTGCAATCTATGATCACGTTGTCTGAATCACCATTTTAAATCTTTGTTTAAAAAAAAAATAAAAATCCAAGCAGATTCATACCCGGAAAAACTCTATTGTTATTTTTTAAATCAGTCTAAGTAAGTATCACGTTATGAAAACCTGCTCCAGGGGTATTAAAAAAACTTTTTGCTAGGCAAGAATCTATCAAGCGTTACAGCGGGCAGATCAGCCGTTTAAAAATTAAATACCTCTGTTCCACAGTGTTTTAATTCAGGTCTTAATTAAACAGAGAAAATTTGGAAACCTTCTAGCCACCTTTGGGTTTGCTCTTGTGCGGTTTCCTTCCCCTCGCCTGTCTTGTTAATTACTTCTGAACGCTGCCGCTGCTCAGAGGGGCAGTGACAGACACAGATCGCCCTGCGCCCAGTCGCTGTGGCCCGAGGGACGCGCAGCGGCCCCGCTCCGCGGCGGTGCCCAGCTCCCGGTTTTACCGGGCGGCTCCGGGGCTCGGGCTGAGCGGGCGGGCGAGGCGGCCACACTACGGCCGCCGCCTGCGGCACCACGCGACGGGCGCGCCGTGAGCGCAGCGCCCCGCCCAGGCGCGGACGGCCGAGGGGGCCGCGGGGCTCCCGCTGCGAAGCCGCCCGCAGCCAGCACCGCGCCCGCTGCCGCCCCCCGGCACGGGGAGCCCCGCCGCGAGCGGCCTGACGCGGGTCGGTCTCTGCCCGGGGCCTCTCGCCCCGCGGCCGGCTGCCCGCTGCCACGGCAGCAGCCGGGTCCGGACGGCGGGGCGCAGCCAGGCGCGGCCGCCTCCCCGCCGCCCGCGTGCTCGTGCCCCGTGGGTTTGCCGGAACCGGCGGAGCCCCGCGGCACTCCCGGCACCGGCGGCCCCGCCCCGCCCGCCCGGCCGGGCCAGCCAATGAGCCGCGCCCACGCCTCCGGCGAGAGCTGCCCGGCGCGTGCCTGACCGAAAAGCGCCGGCCTCCCGGGCCGCCGCCGCCGCTCCGCCGCCCTGCAGACGCGCCCGGGTCGCTCCGCGCTGCCGCGGGGCCGCGGCTCGCCGCCGGGAGCCCTCCGGGCAGCAAACCGGCCGGGCGCCTGAGGCGGCGGGACGCGAGGGGCCTCGCCCGCGGGGGCCTCGCGCCGCGGTGCATGCTGGGAGTTGTGGTCCAAAACGGTGGCGGCCACACGCAGCGTGAGCGGGGCGGGCGGCGGCGGAGAACTACAACTCCCGGGGAGCCCCTCGCTCGGGGCAGGCGGTAGTGCCCCGAGGCCGCGGCGGTGGTGGTTGTGGCGGGCGGCGGGGCCGCCATGGACCTCTTCGGGGACCTGCGGCGCATGAACAAGCGGCAGGCGGGTGGCGGCGGGGCCCGGCGGGGGGCGGGGCGGACGGGACGGGGCGGGGCGGGACGGGACGGGACGGGACGGGGCGGGGCGGGACGGGACGGGACGGGGCGGGCGGGTCTCGGCCCGGGGCCGTTGGCCTGGCTGCCCGCCGGGGCTGCGCCGTGCCCCGGGGCGCCGCGCGAAGCCGTGCCCGTTGTCTCCGCAGCTCTACTACCAGGTGCTGAACTTCGCCATGATCGTGTCCTCCGCCCTGATGATATGGAAGGGGCTGATCGTCGTCACCGGCAGCGAGAGCCCCATTGTGGTGGTGCTCAGGTGGGTGGAGGCGGAGGTGGAGGCGCTGCCGGCCGTGCCCAGCCTTGTCACAGCCCTCGGGCACCGTCCCGCGCCCTCTGGTAACGCGTGGGGCTTCGGGCATCGCCCTGCAGGAGCCCACAAACGCTTCCCGCTGTGTCTGTGTCCGGGCGCTGAGCAAAAGCTGCTCGCAGTTGCGATCTAATTTGGTGAAGTCTATGGAAGCAGTAGTCGAGTGAAACCTTTGAAAGCCTGGGTTTGTCCCCGTACCGTACAGATCAGCAACTCAAGGTTGGTTGTCTGTATTGCTACCTAGGCATAGTAATCCTTGGACAGAGGGGTTATGATTCCAAATCCCAGCTCGGCTTTAACAGGAGTACACATAATCCTGTGAGGCTTCTGTTGTCTGAAGAATTCAGGAGGCGTATTGCACCTTCTAAAGGCACTGAACATTTTCAGGTTTATTTGTTCGTTTCTTTTTTACCATTTGTGCATTTAAAATTGCATTACAGTAAAGCTGCTTTTTTAGTAAATTACACTTCTGCATGGCTTTTATCACAATGCTAACTTACTTCAGGTACGTAAAGACCCAGTCCTGGAGGCCCCTGAGTACTGACCAAATACACAAACTCACAAACTTTAAACATATGTTAACGGAAGATTCAGCCCTGTAGAAATTGAGTGTGCATCAGTAAGGACCATATGCAGGAAATAACAGCATTTTGATGGAAGAAGTCTGTTACTGCAGATGGTAATGGGATCTGGAGCCCTACCTTTAAGGATGTTACCAAAACCTACTGTGTCTGGCTTTGGAGAAAAGGCATGGACTTTTCTGGTCATCAGTAGTAATCATTGGTGCAGCTAAAAGTTTCGCACCTGTTAGCTCAACTCAATGTAGAGAAGTCTTTCTGGTGCTGCTCTGAAACATCTTTTGGGTTTTTGCTAATGGATTGGTTGTCTTAAGCAGAATGGCTTATTTTGTTCGTTCGTGATAGCTACAATACTGTTAACTTTTCTATAGAGCTTATTTGTTTTATTTCTTTCACTGAGGCAGTAAGAACATCTTCTATAGGCTGGCTCAGCTCGGAACTTGATGAGGTTTCAGTTGTGTGTTAAATGTCTGTATGGTGTTGCTGAATGGTGGAAGCTACAGATTTCAGTTAAAATTGTGAGTTTATCTGTAAGAATTAACTGCTCTCTGTATTCATGTTTCTTCCTTTGTTTGCCATAATGCTGATACATTTTTTCTTTCTTTGTAGTGGCAGCATGGAACCAGCTTTTCACAGGGGAGACCTGTTGTTCTTAACAAATTTCCATGATGACCCAATCCGAGCCGGTGAAATAGTTGTCTTTAAAGTTGAAGGCAGAGACATTCCAATAGTTCACAGAGTAATCAAAATTCATGAAAAGTAATGCAACTTGGCATTTTCTTTGTTTCTAAATATAGTTTTCCTACTCCATGATTTTCACTTACATTATAATTACCTAATATTTTGTGAAAAAGGCAAGCAAGGATTTGCTCTAAGATACAGCTTGTCTCTAGGATGTGATCAGCTTCTGCTCCCCGTTCTGTGGCATGCTTCTTGAGACTCTGGCTCCTGTCCCTCAGCAAAGTTGGTCAGGTTCAAAGTAGGTGAACCTACGCCAAAGAGGAGTCCAGAAACACAAGCTGTACACGTCATTTTTTTTTTCAAATACTTACATCCAAGAACTACCTCTTTTATTATTTATTTTTTTTAATACTTAATTTGTCTTCATAAAAACTCCTTATTTGTTGATATCACTACTGGCAATTAGCAGCTTTTTGAGAAAACTAATTTTGAAGACTGGAAACCTACTAACTTTTGTTTGAATGGGAGTGTTAAGCCGAAATCTTGCACATATCTGCATGTGCATAATGCTTAAAAGGGAGCAAAACATGACAAGTTTTCTAACAGCAGCAGTTAAATTATATCATGTTGAAAACAAAATGTAAGGTGCTCTGTCCATTTGAAACAGTAGGGAAAGGCAACGATTTGTGTGAAGGGTTCAATACCTGTATTCCTACAAAAGGAATGAGCCGTCTAATGGCCAGGAGAAGTCAGGACATCAGCTCTGGCTGCAGGGGAGCAGCCAGGCTCTGAGCACTGCGTACGTTTGTTCATGTGGGGGAAAGAGTGCAGTGCCACCTACTGAAGCTGTTCGCATCACTTTGCTTTCCCCATACATGGCAGTAAAAGCCCTACGTAATAACTTTGTTCACCCAGTGTTATTTCAAGGCTTGTTACGTGTATTATTTCTTATCTGCCCCATTAACAAATAACAAAGATAAATGAAGTTTTGCCAGGAACTTGCTGTATTGTTTAGCTAAACAGTAAGTGACTTGAAAGTGTATTGCAGTGACAAAGTATTGACAAAATATTTAATTTTGATGCAGATTTGCAGCTATGTTAAGGGGTTCTCAGTATTTACTTGCATCAAAAGGAGGACAGGACTTTATTTTGATGAAAATGCGATTACTAGGAGTTAAATATAAAAGAGAAGTACGTGGAGCATTCTGTTATACTGTTTTCTTTACTACAGGAAAATCTGGGGGTATGCCTCATGCTTCATGAACCTTGTGGTTGAAATTCAGTTAAATTAATTCTGCAATGTGCGATGACTTGCACATTCATGGGGTTCATGGGGTCTTACTCAACGTGTTGTCATAAAAAGAAAAAAGCACAAGCCTTTTAAGTTTTTGCACTGTTGAGATCTTTGATAAATAAAATACTGTTTCTAGTTTTTTTTGTTTGATTGATTTTTAGCTTAAAATTTCTGTTCTATTGAAAATAGAGAGGATTTTTTGTTTTGTTTTGTTTCCCTCCAGATTGGCATATCCTGATTTTGTTAAGGAAATTTAGTGCCGGTTCTGGACAGAAAATATCCAGATCATAACATCCTTTCATATTCATTGTGTAATTGCTTACATCAGATGACAGCCTAGGAAAAATGTCTCTTGTTAAAATCTGTTGACTCTGTCAGTAAAGTCTAAAATGTTAATGATTTAATGGTGTTTGTTAAATAAGCAGGACAGGCAGGACTGGAAGTAAACATTGTTATCTAATCTTGTAGTACGTTTCATTGTGCTTTGTAGATGTCAATTGTGGTTTTTAAATTAAGTGGTATTTACTTTATCACCTCGTTGCCTTCTAGAGAAAATGGGAACATCAAATTTCTGACCAAAGGTGATAATAATGAAGTTGATGATAGAGGCTTGTACAAAGAAGGTCAGAACTGGTTAGAGAAGAAAGATGTTGTTGGAAGAGCAAGAGGGTGAGTGATGCAAAGTCTGTTCTCTATAACTAAAATAGAAAAAAAAAAAAAAAAGAACTTAACATCAGTTCCACTCTTCTATGTAGTGTGGTATTTATTGAATTTCATAAATAGAATGGTAATAAAACTAATTTACCTGGCAAAGTGGTGTTCTGTAGCCTTCTCACTAATGTGGACCGGGAATATTTTTTTTCTTTTTAGAAAAACAGCACACTTAACACACCAGTGAAAAAAAACTAGGCAACCTATCCTTCCAATTGTTAGAATTTACTAGGAAATGTTTCCACATCTCATGAGAATCTTATGCAAAGTTTGAGCTTGTTTCCTTTTCCCCAGTTGAGATAAAAATTCAACCTCTTAAGACTTTTCTCAAATAATCTAAATTTTTATGTAAGAAATACATAGGCATATATATATATACACGCACACGTGTGTGTGTATGTATGTATGTTGAGATATATAAACTTCATTCCCACGTCAGGTGTGCATTACTGACAAGTGTAAATGATGGTTTTGCACACTTGTGATTTTGGTCACTTTTGCTCAGAGCCTGTTGCAGAGCATTTTTTGGGCTAGGAGAATGTTATTAATGCAACAAGAAGCTTGATGCGTGTTCTGCCATATTCAGTGGGCAAAGATTAACAGTGTGGGCCAACCCTAGTAGAAAGTAGGACTTTTTGTATCAGGTTATACATCTGTGTATTTTCTTGCCTAATATAAGTGTTCCATAAGCAGTCATAAATATAGTAACTTGCATAACAGTACAAGCTACTTTTCTGGAATAATATTTATTTGCTTGTTATGTTAATTTAAATGTTAAATTAAGTTCCATATTCACTTAAAATTCTTTCCGTTTTAGATCATATGGCTTTTATACCTTCATAACAACTGAAAAACTGATTCTGATGTGTTGCAGGATGTTAGGCTTGCTTTTGCCAGTACCCCTGATTTTGGTGATACTTGCCATTTTTGGGGTGCATGTGTACTCTTAATGCTATGAATAATATTCAGCAAGTTGAAGGATTCACATGATGAAAGGAGTAGGGAGTCAGAAATCTCGCTCCCAAATTTGCATTATCAAGTACATACTGTCTTTAAAACCTTTGTTATCTGTCTGAATGTTTTTGTTTTCTCTGAAATCCATTATCTAAAGTTTTCAAAACCGAGTAACATTGAAACATGTCCATGTCATTTTTGAGGGTTAATTTTACATTCATCTTTTTTGTCAATTACAGGTTTTTGCCCTATGTTGGTATGGTAACTATAATAATGAATGACTATCCAAAATTTAAGGTATGTATACAAACACTTTGAATACTTAAATCTAAAACTAAAAAATAGCAAATGAAGGTAATATGAAAAGAATCATGATACATGCAAATAAATTTTTGTTGTTAGCTAATATGAAAGAAGTAGTGTTCTTATGCTTTCTTAATTTAGCTTGACTGTTACCCAGTAGAACTGACTATTTTCAATCATTTGAAAACCATGTATAGGATGTAATGAGTTAAGCATACACAGTTGTGATGCCTATTTATAAAGAATATGATCACACCAGGATACTGCTGTAATTCTACAGGAACACAACTCAGTAACTGTATTCATCTAGAGGTGTAGAGGGCATGTTTCAAACAATTCGTGATTTCAAAGCTTCTCGTAAAAGAAATTTTAATCAGTCTTCATTCTTTTTCTTCTGCAGTATGCTCTTCTGGCAGTAATGGGAGCTTATGTACTACTGAAACGAGAATCCTGAAGGAAGGAAAAGGGAAAAAATCACTTTTCCAAGAACAAAATACAAAGTTAAATATACAGGAGAAAAAGCCTAATATATTTCAGATGTTTTAATTTCTGTATACTGTTACAAAACTGTGCAAACTTTTGTCTTGTCTAAATAAACTGTGCAATTAAAGCTATTGGCTGATGGTTAATTATATAATGGCAAATTTACCATCTGAACTACGTATTGCTTTGTTAGCCTTATGCAAAGGGGAGACACTGACTGTTGTGCTAGAGTAGCTTATGGCACTCCTTAACATGCTGTAGAATACAGTGATCTCGCTGTGGTCTGATGAAGGCTCTTTTGTTTTAAAGTGGTACTGCAACTGAACCTATTTTGCCTTTCCTGTGTGTTCAGTTATTTTGCTTGATTATTTTTGATCTCTTGTCAACTCAATCTCTTCACAATCTTGCAAACTATTTTATTAGTACTAATAAAGACATAGCATATGGGTTGGAACAGGTGGTGAGTTGTAGGAGGTTAGTCGCACTGATGCCTAAAGAAAGTTGTCTAGATATGGTCTGAATGGGAGCAAAACAAACGAGCTTTTATTGTGATTAAGAATTGAGAAATGGAAATGTAGTGGTTTTACTGTTTGTTTGTTTTGTGAACATGAAACTTGGTCCTCAGTGGGCTAGAGACAAAAACGATTAATGGCTGGATTTTTAGGCACTCTACGTGATTCTAGAATGCAAGGTATTAACCTTTCTGCCTTTACGTTCCTTGCTGTAAGACCAAGCTAACAAAAAATCTTTGTGGGGATTTATTAATACTTATGAATTACTAAATGAAAAGCACAGTTGTGTGCTTCAGAAATATTACCAATAAGGGAAAAACATAACCCAAATTCCTGTTTTGAGGATGTATTGTTCTCTCCTGTCTTATGACACCTGAAGACTGTTGAACGTAAAATTTGTTTTTGTTTTTTTTTGTTTTTCATTTTAAAACTTACCTGATAACCATCTTACATGAAGTTCTGGGTCTTTCTCTTCTTGGATTCAAATGTCAATTTTGTACCATCGACAAAGCAAAACTTGTTTTCTTTACTTGCTTTGTTTTTGTTTCTTTGATAAGGAACAGCGTGATGCTTTTTTTCTATGGAGTTTTGTTTCTTCTGTAATCCCTCACCTCTACAAAAATATGCCATTATACAATAATGGCACCCCTTCTGTTGTAACTGCCAGTGCTGAAAAGCAGGTAACTGCTGAATTTTTCCAAGTAATATTACTTCTTTTGTGTCCTACTAAGCAGTCTAAGCAGTTTTCACAACAAACTGTATTACAAAAATGACTTATTTTGTATCAATTTGTGTAGAAATAAAATTGAGTATAATAAATAACATGTCAGAATAATTTAGGTATTCTTAAGGCAGTCTTTCTGGAAGTGTACCATCCCAGTTAAGAAAAAATAATTTTTGGAGGCAGTGTATGGGTAGTAAGTCCTGTTCCCCCGGACCAGTGTTCCTGAAATCAGAATTTATTCCCACTCCAATACAATTGCAGTCAATTCTACCTTTGAGAGTGGGATTCTGGACACACCCATAATAATGGGCCAAGCTTATCATTTGGGTTGTTTTATCTTCATAGAATCATAAAGTGGTTTGGGCTGGAAAGGACCTTGAAGCCTATCGTGTTCCATCCCCCTGCCAGGAGCAGGGATGCCTTCCAGCAGCCCAGGCTGCCCCCAGCCCCATCCAGCCTGGCTTTGGGCACTGCTAGAGATGGGGCATCCCCAGTTTCTCTGGGCAGCCTGTGCCAGTGCATCACTGCCCACATAGTAAAGAACTTCTTCCTAATGTTTAATCTAAATCTTCCCCCTTTCAGTTTAAAGCTGTTCCTCCTTGTCCTATCAGTTGTGTTCAGCGGAGCCAACGCAACGCGCAAACCCAGGATGAAGTTAGTAACTCTCCGCTGGAAAACAAACAGGAGAAATATAAATGCAAAGGAGGAGGAGGAGCAAGTTTAGCTTTTGGGAACAGTGAGCTGCTAGATTTTCCCAGCTGTGGCATGTTTTTCACCGCTGTGCTTCAAAAACAAATACGCTCTTGCTCTAAGAATGCATTTGTATTTGCTTTGAGAAACAACTAATGAAGCAGGCTTCTAAGGAACACCAGGGAAGTAGTGGAAGTAGTATCGCGTACTACGGAGCTGGGAAGTCAAACTG
This sequence comes from Aythya marila, assembly GCF_965140915.1. Lineage (NCBI taxonomy): Eukaryota > Metazoa > Chordata > Aves > Anseriformes > Anatidae > Aythya > Aythya marila. The sequence goes on along the minus strand of NC_139081.1, from coordinate 236,693 downwards.
AGTAGCAATGTGCACCCTTAGATTAAGAATTCTCCAACAGCAGCAGGAAGTGAACATGAATACTTTGAGATTGATCAGACCGTGGCTGAGATCATGCTGTGAAAGCCCCACCTGACCCAGTCTCTGCCCATAACCCACTGTGTGTTGCTGAGCATTGGCTGTTGTAGCTGCTGCATGTGGTTTGCATTGCACTGTTCAGTGGCAACACTCCTGCAGCCTAAGGCTTCCTGAAAATGCTAGCTAGCCTGAGCAGAGAGGATCCTCCATGTCAGGTGGGTGAATAGGAGAAAAGAAATGTGATTAGATAGATCATGTGTAAAGCCACAAGGCACAAAATTCCAAGCACACCACCTGAACCCTTCTTGCTTGCTCTCATTCCCAGCCCACTTTCTCTTTCTTCAGCTAGCATTTCCCCAGCATGTCACTGAAATTCTGACAGTGAATTATGGCAGTGAACTGGCATGAAACAAAACTATCCAAGGGTTTAGGATGTCTTCCAGGTCCAAGACCATAGCTTGCTAAGTTAGGTCTTTTGAGCTGTAAGCATTTCACTTCTGTAAACTGTAGAGTGTGAAGTCTTTTTCTCAGTGGAGAGGAAATGATGTTGTATACTAAGCTTGGTTAATCACATCTCTTTTTCTCAGAGAAAAAAAATGCAAGCTATGCAGCACATGCTTTTTACAGGAGAAGTGCTTTGCAGTTCTGCAGAATGTGAATAGCCTAGCTTTTTAAGACATTTGTCTTATTTTGAACATCAATGCTGCTGACAGGATTTGTCACTCAGAAAGAAATGCTTTCACACTCACCTCTTAACATATCGGAAAAGATTATTCAGATTTTTTCCTGCCTTTTCTGTTAATCACACATTTTTCCACATCTTTTCCACATCTTTGTCTTACTGACTTAAGGCCCATCACTGATAGTTCCTTGAAAAGCAAAAGAGAGAGAAGGCACAAGAATCCACAGACAGCTGTATGTCTGTCCTGAAATGACTTTTAGTCCTCATTTAGTCATACCCGGGGGAAGAAGCACTGGCACCCCGAAACCTTCCCTGTCCAGCTGCAGGGGTGCCTAGCACAAGTGCTTGGTGCCAGCAAGATGTACACCCCTAAGGCTGATTTCCACAGGAATCCAGGTGTTGAGAGCTGTGGATAAGTATGTTTTCTGAAGCCAGAAGGTAGGCTGCACACCTAATTTCCATTCCAGCTTCTATGGAGCTGCCTTAGCACTTCACAGTACCCTGGTAAGCAGCCTTCTGAAGCTGGAAGCCTGAAACTTTTCAGTTTTAAAAAGAAAGGAAAAAACAAGTTTTGCTATGTTTAATTTGACCTCTGGTATATCTTGGCCACAGTATTTCATACAGCTTCTACCAGCCCCATCATCCAGGTTTACCTGCAGCCTGCATTGGTAGAGATAAAATGTGTGTGGAGTAAATGGAGAGAGAACTCCAGTTCAAGCCTTGTTAGCAAGTCATTTCTCCCTGTGTTTAATCAAGATAGCAAGCAACAGTGATGAAAACATTTTCACTTGTGTGCATGGATTTTATCAGTGTTTCTTTGAACATCTTATGGGCCTAAAGGAAACAAAACGTAAGCTACGTAAATGACAAACAATTCAATACGTTTCCCTGCTACACAGCTTGGCTTAAATAAGTGTATTCCATCTCTTTTGTCACCATTTATGCTTCAGTACATTACCTTTGTACATGGAACTGACTCTGCTTCTCTATCATTTGCGTGTGACTATGCTATCAGCAGAAATTACAAACACATATGGTGTGTACATGTAGTCTGTATCTATATGTAGATCTATGAAAACCTGATGTGGTTGTCACCACCATCTCAATTCTGAAGCTGTTTGCAATATGAGTATCTGTCTGGATTTGAGGTTTTTGTTGTTTTGTTTTGTTTTTTTTTTTTTAAAAAAAAGCCATTATGGACAAAGCTCCATTTCTTTTGTACTTACGTTAAGACATCAGTTTCCAGCATGGTGAAGGTCACATTTGTGGGAAGGGGAAGGTAAAGGGGAGTGGGAAAGGGGAAGGGGAAGGGGAAAGAGCAGGAGAAGAGAAAAGAGAAGGAGACGAAGGAGAAGGAGAAAGAAGGAGGAGTCCCACCTGGGTTTTTGCTGTTTGGCAGGCAGCAAAAACAGCATGGCTCTCTTCAGGGAGACCCAAAGCCTTGGTTCACTGCCCTGGCCAGGGCCATGCTCCAACAGTTGCAGCACAGCTGGGGCTGTGTTTGGTTGCCTGAAGGTAGCCCAAGGGGCTAGGGGCTGGCCAGAATGGCCCCTGCTTCCAAGAAACATCAACCTATTTGCCAGCTGCTTAGTGAGCTGCTGTTTTCTTGCTTTGCTTCTTGTGTCTGGAGTTTGGGGCCTCCTTATAGCTTCGTGGCTTGAAAATGCCTGTCCCTTCTGTCACCTATGCTTGTTCTGCTCGTCATCTAATAGCTATCTAGACTTCTGTCATGCAGTTTCCTCAGCTCTATTTTCTCAAACATGTATCATGTTTATAAATCCAGCTTTAGCCTCTAAATATGGAAGAAAGTTGACATTTGGGAAAGAAAACCTGTAGTTTTATATTTCCACGGTACTTATTTTCCATAGATTTAGTTGCAAATTGACAAATCGGCAGATGAGTCACCTGCTGGGTTGCTGCACAGCTCAGCTACAGCTGGTGTGGAAGTCCTGCTGAAACAGCTCAGCCTGCATGGGGAGAATGTCCCTAAACTGCTCCTGTGCCCTTCTCTAGACAGAGGTCCTTGCATGTTTGCAAGGCTTGCAGCTGTGCCACCTCTTCCAGCTTTCCCAGTGGCCCACCAGGGTCTGCCCCCCCTCTCCAGGCCCGGGCACACTGGCTGGTGAGCCCCAGCACCTCTGTGCACCAGCTCAGGCTGCCAATGACCTGTCCCAGCCCTGCGTGCCCACAGCTTGTGTCCCATTGCTCTGTGCTCCCCCAGATTGCCAGCACAGCTGTGCAGCTTGAAGCATTTGGTCTTCTCTGGGAAGGCTCAGCTGGGACTGCCTGCATCTGGCCAACAGCAGTTCCCAAGAATGCAGAAACATAAATGCTTCCCACTTGGGTTCTCGAATATTGAACCCTTTCACCACAAAAACAAACAAACAAACAAAAAAACTAGAAGGGATGGTTAACGCAGCCCTCTGACACACACTAAATTTGCAATAAACCATCACCTTAGTTAAGCCTCAACTGTCGAGGTCTAGGACTTCCTAAAATGAGGTACAAACGATGCCAAATATCTTAAACTGTGCCTCATTAAATAAATGTTTGTCATTTCACGTTGTTCATCCTCTTCATCCTCTGCAAAGTTGTGGAGCTCCTTTCTGAAAAAATGTCTGCAGTTCTTCAGGGAACTGTTGCTGCAGAGAGTCAGTGCTCAAGTCAGTGCTCAGGCTGTTTGCAGAACGCCTGCCCTCCATACGGGTTTGGAGCACTGAAGACTAGTCCATTCAGCATCTTCAACATTTACAAAGTATTCCTTAGTGATCGTGCCCTATTATTACATTGCTGATATGCTTAAACCATTGTTTGCTCTGTACATATGTCATAGCTATCTGTAACGTCAGAATCACTACAAATAAAACGATGAAAGGTACACCATTTTTCTTTTATCCCTTTTTATTTCCATAAAAACTGTCTTGCTGATGGAACAATCATATTTGTCTAAAATGTGAAGGAAGCAAAATAAACAGTGCTATTCTGATATCAGCATTTAAAGTCCATTACTGTTTTCTGCCATGAAGTACAACAGTTGTTCACTTTGCCACAGGGAAAGATACATGGCAAGTAGAAAGGTATCTGAAAATACAGAAAGCTTTTTCTTGAAGTTCAACCACGAATTTCATAGAATCATGGAATCATAGAATGGCTTCGGTTGGAATGATCACCTAACTCCAACCTCTCTCCCCCCTCACCCTCCACGATAGGCAGGGATGCCACCCACTAGATCAGGTTGGCCAAGACCCCATCCAGCCTCACCTCTAGGGATGTGGCATTCACAATTTATGTTATTATGTTATTACGTTATGGGAATTTATGTTATTGGATTTCTTCTTTAAGAAATAAAGGTTGTCTCATATGAACAAGTCACTTAAACTGATTGTATACGTTTATTGTACCTGGATCCTTTCCTGTTGTGGGGGTTCCAGTACATGATTTCTGTATATTATCAAATTATTTTTTTTTTCCTGAAGAGGTTAATAGAAAAAATAAGAATTAGGATAAATCCATGTTACTTTTTTATCCTTATGAGGAAGCAAACAAAGACATGCTTGTAATGCACAAACATGTCGAAGCAGTGGGCCAGCCCTGTCACTGGGCTGAGTGGTGGCAGTGAGGCCAGGGAAGAGAGCTCATCCCTGGACCTATCCCCGCAGCCCTGGCCAGCGGTCCTCAGCCTGCGCCTGGTCCAAGTTGCGACCCAGTGACAAGCCCTGCCATGGCGATTGGACTCAGAGCACATCCTTCCCTGAGTGCCGAGACCTCACCCCTGGCTGCTGCTCTGCTGCCGGCGAGGCGCAGGCAGGGCACGCGGCTGTGCCTCACACCCCTGCCGCCCTGGCAGCTCGGCTCCCAGACACACTTCGTGGGGGCCAGGCCAGGCTGGCAGCGTGTGGGCTGCTGGTGGCAACACACCACCCCGCGCTCCACTGCCTGGCTTCTTGCCATCGTGGTGGAGGTGCTCCCAGCCACCACGGGGCCTAAGATGCTCGTCTTGCCCGCTTTCTGCATTTGCAGATGGGAATTATTCAGCATCTTTGCTGTGCTTTGGCTTAGTTTTAATTGGAAGCTTGGGTTTTATGTCCTAAAGATTGTTTTTTTCTGCTTGAGATCTAGTACTTGGTTCTTTTTGCAGGTGTGTTTTCCATGTGCTGCGCTGCTCATTCACATTTGCAGTTCTGTTCTAGCTGCAACCCTGTTCTAGCTGAAAGACGAGACAAGGTACGCAGTGCACCAGTTCATGCCCCATCAGTCTGAAGATACTGCCATTTTCTCCTACTCCTCTAAAGCCACTAAGGACCTGGGGAGGGGGTTGTCAAGCTGCAAGAGTTTTTTATTGAAGAGATTCAGTTAGTTCATTTAATTAACCTGTCTGCCTAATTGCTTTGAGGCCACAGGCAAGCAGCATTACTCAGGCACGTGTTCCCCTGGGCCTAAGTCATCCTGGACGCAGTAACACAGCTCACCCAGCGAGGTGCTGTGTGCAGGACCAGCTGCTCACGTAGCAGGCCACAGCCTGCCTCCTTCGAGCAGCACCCAGTGGTGCTGTGATAACCAACCGCTGGCTGTCACAGAGTCCTAGTCTGGCCAGGGCCAGTGCTGCTGCTGCTCCCTGCCATCTGCATGCTCTGTGCCCACCAGTCCTGGGTCCCTACTCAGTGGTCCAGGTACAACTGTTCAAGCATTATCTTCTCTTCAGCCCACTGCAAGGCATGGAAGAGCAGGTCAGCTCACCTCTGCTGGGTTGTCATGGATTGGATTTGCCAAAGTGGCAGCCAGACATTCTGACAGAGGGTGAAGAAGGTCCTGTGAATGCCCTGATGGATGTTTTGATCCCCAAAGAAAGCCAGCTTTTCACCAGGCAGCTATATCTTACAGACAAATGAAGTAGAGTTTCCGGCGTGTCCAGCACATACTACAAACAATACGATATGTTCTGGGGTGTGTGTAAGCCTAGACTCCACAGAGCCTAGGCTCCTTTGGAAAAGCACAAGTCTGTTTCTGATACTCTCTGTAGATATGTTGAAGGCTCGATATTTAAGTTCCAACTTCATGGGTTTCAGTTGAGTGTTTGCATGAACCAAGATACATGTGCAAACTGGGGGACTGAAGATCTTATTAAGGTCTTTTTCTCCTGAAAAGAGCAAGGATAAGCTTCCACTGAACACAATGATGAGACCAGGCTGTCATGATGGCTGTCAGTATAAAAGCAAAGGTAGAACCTAAAAAGATTAACAGGCCTCTAGGGTAGCTTTAGTTTAGGAAAATTATTTTCCTTTTCCAGAAAGACCAAAAACCCTCTTAGTGGCTTGCTTCAGATAAGCCAGTTGAATGTTTGGGGTAGTTAACATGATTTTAAAATGTACCTTATGACAAACCCTGAAGATAAGTTTCTTTTTTTTTTTTTTTTTCCTCAGCAAAAAATGTCCCTCAATTCAAAAAGTCAATCCCAATTAAAAAAGAAAAATCAAATCCAAGTTCAATCAACTCTGTAGATCAGTACTTTTCACTGTAATTTTAATGACCTAAAGAGCAAACAAATTAAGACCATTGTGCAAGATACAAAAATGAAAGTGCATAAGGAGCAAACTCAAATTAAAGTAACCTAACACAGGGTGAAATGAGATTTAATGTGAAGGCACATCCTTTAGCACATGAAACATACGAAGACATAGTATATATACAAAATCTGAGACAGGTTTATTTGTTTGGATAGTGTTTGTAGCAAGTGAGACTTAGGAGTGCTTGATAACAATCAACTGAGTAAGAATTCATGCTTTGGCACTGCTAGCCAAAGCCTGCTAACAGCATAGGCGTTGCACACAGCCGTATGTGACTTAGCTGTATGTGACTTTTTGATCAGAGGTTTCAACCTTGGTTTATGCTATTCATCAGCAATAAACCCAGCAGAAAGCAACAGAGGCAAAACCACCAGAAATGGCTGAAAAGTAACAAAAGCATCGTGTGGAAGGTAGCAGCAGAAAGCAAGCGGTTTCCCAGGTTAGCCCGTGTGGCAGTGCCAGCAGCCAACCACTGCTCTGTCGATATTGGGCCCTGGCCCTACGGGGCCACGCCATGCGGGGCTGTGCTGCACCGTGCTGTGCTCACGGGCCTGGGGGCCGTGGGCCGGGAAGGCCAGGGTGGCGGGGAGCACGCTGGGGCCCCAGCACAGTGGCTCCAGAGTAGTAGGCAGGGAGGTGAGGACAACTGGAATGCTTTCAGTACGGCCACTGCAGCTTAGGGAAGGCAAACGTTTTGCTTTGCTTTCTTCTGAAAATAGACAGTTTTCTGAATTTTCCATTTCCTGTCTCGAATTGTGATGAGCAATTAGAATTTCCCACGGGTGGCAATGATGCAGCTGATCATCTGTTGCTCAGCACAGAGCACGTGTTTTCCATAGCTGTGCTGCAGGCTGCACAGTGAAACTCCTGATTGAGGCATGGAAATACTATTGTAAATTAAACAAGAATGCATAATTAATAACCAAAATAAAAGAATGAAACGCATGAAGCAGTAAAAGGAGATGCAATAAACTAAGACTAAACAAGGGAACAATTTAGCTCATACAGTAGGCCACACAATTGACTTCACAAGTGATTGTACTAGATAATTTGCCCAGTAATTATGTTAGTTTATACCCAAGGTAGTTTCCGTTAAGAAAGAACTATGGGTATAGTTCGGTTCTAGTTTTGTAGGGTCAGCTGAAGGACCTGGCAAGTCCCTTGCAGTTAGCTCCGTTAACTGTATCCTGACACATTTCTCTAGACACTAAACCAGCACACAAACTGTGCCAATTCCAGATGACTACATCCCTGTGTCTGTTCTCTTCTGGGACAAACAGCACATCAGGACTCCACATGCCTCTACTACTCATCCACCTTCCCTCCACCAAATCTACGTACCTGGAGCTGACTACGCCCTTAACTGTTCCAGTTCTTCGTGGCCTCCACAGTCCTCTGTTGATTCCTTCAGCGACTCACCCACCCTTTCCTCTTCAGCATCTCTTCAGGATGGAAATCCTTTCACCCATTAACTATCAGGAAGTCGGCCAGTTCCGGGTGCCTCAGAGTGCTGGAAAGTTTACAGGGTCTCTCTGCAAGGCAAGAATAAAGTCCTGCAAACCTGAGAGTCATATTCATAAACACATGTGACAGTAATTTCATGCAATGCTGAAAATTCAAAGGAACTCTTTGCCCAACATCTTTTTTCTCAATGAACTTAAAATGATGCTGTCCTTTGTGTTTTGTCATTTTACAATGGTTTCTCTGCCTCAAAAAAATGCTGGAGCAACTTTTTCCCGTAAGCTCTTCCAAAAGCCTGTCACCCCGTTCAGTCATTTCAGGCTAGAGCAGCAAATCAGTTCTGGGGACATGGTCGTGCTTTCTGTACGCAGGCAGATTCGTTTGGACCGTCGAGTCCTTCCAAAGGGTAGTGTAACGGAGAGGGAAGGCAGACACCCCGGCTCCCGGGTGCTGCAGCCTGGCCTGGCAGCTTGAGAGCCCCCCCGCTCTCAGACCCGGCCGCCCGCACCCGCGCTCCCTCGCCCGGCTCCTGCGCTCCCGCCGCGGCCCCGCCGCGCTCCCGGCACGGGGCACCCGGCCCGCCCGGCCCGCCCGCGGCCGCCGCAGGGCAGCACACCCGCCAGGGGGCCGAGGGGGGCCGAGGGGATCTCAAACTTCTCAGAAGTTGCTGGCTTGCAACTGCTGGTTTACACTCGCAAATTACGAGCGAAATTGCCGGCGCTCCCCGCAAGTACGGGATCCCCCGGCGTCCCCGAGAGCGGCCGGGACGGGGCGAGCGGCCCCGGGGCAGCCGGTGCAGGGGCGGCGGCTGGGGAGGGCGGCCCGACGGGGCGGCCGCAGAGCCCCGGGAGCGGCGCCCCCTCGCCTCCCCCCGCCGGAGCGGGGGGGTCCGGGCTGCGTGCGGCCGCCCCCGCCCCCGCCGGAGGCAGGCCGAAGGCACGGGGGCCGGGGGCGGCCGCAGCCCCGGCCCCGTGAGGAGGCGTCAGGCGCGGGAGCTCCGCTCGCGCCCGGTCCCGGCTCCGTATAAAGGGGGGCGGCGGCGGCAGCGCTTGGCCCAGCCGGAGTCGGAGCCGAAGCCGGAGCCGAAGCCGGAGCCGGAGCCCGGGCGGGGGCCGGCTCGCAGCGGAGGGCGGCTCGACGGCGGCACGGGCACCGGCACCGGCACCGAAACCGACACGGGCAGGGGCAGCGGCAGCGGCAGCGGCAGCGGCAGGATGGGCGGCGGCGGCCCGCGGCGGCCCGGCGCGCTGCCGCTGCTGGCGCTGGCGCTGCTGGCAGCGCAGGGCGGCGCGGCGCCCCTGCAGCCCGGCGGCTCCCCCGCGCTCACCAAGATCTACCCCCGCGGCAGCCACTGGGCTGTGGGTAAGTCTCCGTCCCGTCCCGTCCCGTCCCGACTCGTCCCATCCCGTCGGGCTCCGGTCCACCTGCTGCTCCGCGGTCTCCGCGTCCCCGCCAGGGGCCGTCCCGTCGGCACCGCTCCCGGGAGCGCCGGGCTCTGGCCGGCACGGGGTGCCGGTGCCGGCACTTGGCGAGCGCACGGGCGATACAGGAGGGGCGACGCCGGCCGCGCCCGCCCCGGTGCTGCCGGCCCCGCCGTGCCGCGCTCCGCGGTACGGGGCTGCGCTGCACGAGGGCGCGGGTACGCGGTGACCGTGTCGCCTCCCGCTGCCTCCGTGCTCAGATCGGCAACCAGAGGCCAGCCCGAGGGCAGCTGGGCAGGAGCCGGAGCTCCCCAGCACCGAGGCGCAGCCGCTGCCCTGGGGTGCGCAGCACGGAGCCGGCCCCTCCCGGTGGTCTCCTTCGCAGCCCAGCGCCGATTACGGTTGCGTTTTAATGGCAGCAAAGCATGGGATGGCAAAAACGCATCCAGTTCAGCTGCTGGAAAGGCACTGGAGCGTAGACTTTAATATTAGAGTTCCCACATCCCACATCAAGGCAAGGAAAGTCTAAAACTTTCAGCTTCTCCGTCCAGTCCTTATTCCAGCAAATCTAACCAGGTGCCTCTCCCTAGCTCCAGGCAAAATGCGTGGTCATCTCTGCCCAGTTTGGAGAAACATTCCTTCTGCCAATGTAGGAAACCAGTTGTGCACAACACCGACAACATCTCCAGTCCCAGCTGTGCTTCAGTTTCAACATCTTCCCTGCTCTTCTCTCCCCTTCCCTCTCCTTCCCTCACACTATCGGTCAATTTGAACTTCCAGCTGATGTTTGAGCTATCAAATCCATGCCTGTCTGGGTGAATTTCATGCTACAGTCATTGTTCTTACAGGACATTTAATGGGGAAAAAGAGCACTGGAGATTTTCCTTATGGTTATGAAGAAGAAAACAAGATCCCATTTTCAGCACTACCTGAAAATATTAAGCAGCTGGATGACTCTCTGCAGTGGGAAGAAATGTCCAAATATTTGTTACGGCTGCTGGAAGGGAATGAAAATAAAAGTGCTCACTTCTCAAAAGGAGGGCTTCCCTGGTATACGAGGAACACCTGGGAGACAGATGACAATAGCAGCTGGAAAGATGTAAGTAAGACAAAATCTGTAAAAACATTCCTTAAAGTCAACTTTTGTGTTACAGTGACATACTGGCTTCATCTAACTTTTGTGTTGTCCAGAAAAATAATAGAAATGTGCCTAATGCACTAGTCATTCAGTCAAGTGGGATTTTACTCTTGATTAGAAATTGTCAGTCACAGATTATATTGTTTATGAACTGATTTGCTACTGGGCATAAATTCGACAGGTGTTCAACAGATTGCAGTGTCCGGATTGCCTTCAAGTTGCTCGGTTGTTATATTCTTTTATTTCCTAGCACTTCATGCTGAGATGACCACACCAACAGCAAGTTCTGTATCAACTCAGCAAAAACGAGCTAGTGTGAAAAACAGGCGTGCATGCAGAGAGAAGGCAAAGCATTGTGTGCAAAGCACATCACACCAGCTGTTCCCTTCTGTTGCCATTCCAGGTGCCATTATCATGTTTGCCTTCAAGGTGCCGCAGCCCCAAGGGATGGAGCAGCTGAACTGGAGGGTTTATTCAGCTCCTCGGTCTGCATTTGGCTCACGCCAAAGTCTTTTTCCCCCAGGCATCAGTTTTTCTGGCTGATGATGTGGACCACTACTGTGGTCATCTCTGGTCACGCAAAAAGAATCTGTGGCTACAAACAAGCTTTAATGTGCACCTAGGACCAGCCTCTTCCTCGCTTAAGTTAGTGTACTTATGAGTCCTAGTTCACGAGGTAACAAGGCTGGTACAAGTACAGATTTGGTACAAGTACAGATTCACCCCTATTCTTTTGGAAAATCCTGTGAAATTCACTCATAAGGATATTCGTGAGGTTTTACAGAAAGTAATCTGAGTCTAAAAGACTTATCAAGTAAACTGCAAAATGTATTAGAAAACTCCTTTCTTTGTAATGCACGAAATTCAGAAATGGTGATAGAGTTGCAGGATTCTTCTGGTTGACATTGAAACAGCATAGAAAGAATAATACACACCATTAAAGACATCAGTGGGAAGAGTTTTTTCTTCCCATATTCTACAGTGATATTATATAGTTAATATTCCTCAGCTAACTTCACCTTGGTCTCCCTCTTGGAATCCTAGCGCAGTGGTCAGTGAATATCTTGTCACTGACTTGCATAAGGATAAAGATTTACTCATTAAAGTAAGTTGTGCTTTTACGTCTCTTACACCACTGATATGAATGGTGTCCATATGTTTCTTTCTGGCTATGGCTTTATGACAGTGATGCTTATAATAACTGTGATTAATACTATCTGAAAAGTAAGATATTTATTGCATCCTCAGCTCTGCTGTGTGCAGCTTTGTAATCAAATTAGACAAACAAATTCCATTACATTATGTAAAGAGGGAAATATTTTGACGTCTATAACTATTTGGTAATAAATCATACTTAAAAAGGACAGATATTGCCCTTACTGAATTCTGTTCACATGTGTACTTTTACCCTAAATTAATATCCAGAGTTTTGGGGTCAGGCATTGAACATATACATGGAATAATGAGGTTATTGCCTTAAGTCTCCAGAATTCTCAAATGAGGGGTAAAATAAATATGTCTTTCCTGTAACTAAGACATAGAACAACTGGCAGAACCTCATTTTGCCATAGAACCTTTTGTTTCCAATGCATAAAGTTAGTTTGTCTCTATCCTGAAGTAAAGCATAATCAGGAAAGAAGTGCCAAAGCTGTCCTTTATGCCTGTTGGACACAAACAGCTGATTATATGCAGCCTAGAGAAGATGGAAGGTATTTTTCCCATTGGCTTCGGAAAGCAAAAACCCAGCACCTAAAAATCAAACTATATATCTATATACATCTGCTTGAGATCTGCCTTCCTGATGCAGGAGACCTGAAGATTAAATGTAAGCTTTGATTTTAGAAGACTGTGATAATTTCCTAAACCTTTAATTAATGGTAATTGTTCCCTTTTTTAAAAGTGGCAATGTTTATTTAAAAAAATGGAATTCTGGTACATACGAAATTTGGACATACATATATGCAGTGACAGAGGAGTGTAAATGACCTTTGGATTTTGATTCTGTAGATTTTTCTGGATGTGAGGGGTTCCATGTTGAATATACTTGGTGCTTTATTTCATGGAATTTTTCAAAAGTAACTGATGTAGTTTAAATTTTGAACTTTAAATTTGAAGTGGGAAGTTACTACCCCCAAAGTCAGAGTCTGCAGCAGTAAATACAGATATTTCCTTCAGGTAATTCAATTCAGGGTCTTGTTTATTAGCTCACATTCACTCAGTGCATTCTTCACCACTGATGCTCACACTGTGCTGTACAGTTCTCAATAACAATAAAATAATAATCATAATTAAAAAACCCTTTCTAGCAGACTGAACCAATGGAGGATAAGTATCATAGTACACACATAGCCAAAATGGCCAAGAATTGATCATAACAGGAAATTAGGCTTAGGGTGGTGTGCCTGAGTTACTTTTTCCTATATTCAGTTAATGCAAATGAAATTAGCAAATGAAGACTTTGCCTGCTCTTTATTCAGTGCGTTAACTACAATTCAAGTAGTTAAAGGACAGAAAGGAAATCTCTTCTGCAAGCTGTTCTAAGTGCAAAAAGTAAGTTGGAAAATAATCTTTAAATTGTTTCTGTGACTTGGCTTTTTATCACTAATGAGACATTATATAAATGAGATGGCAGACTGAATTATTCAGGAGAACGACTTTCCTCGTACTTCAGCAGTTGGTTATTAAGCTAACTTAGAAAAATGAGGTCTGTTTTGGAAAGATTATTAGGAATTTGTTTTTTATTTGAATACACAGAGCAGCCTGTGTATTAGGCTTATTAACTTAGTGAGTGACTTTTGTCAGGACTCATCTATAAATACTATTTTTCTTTCTTTATTAGATGATGGAGTATTTGCTTCAAGTTGTGAATACGAAAGAGAACACTCCAAGCTGAAAGAAGGTCTCTAAACCTTGAAGAAATGGAATACTTTCCATAAGAGACTATGTTTCACAAACACTTGATTGTATCAGATAATCAACAAGGTTTTCTTTCTGTAAACAATATTTCCTTTGAGTAAAATATCTAAATACAAATATTCTTGTATGTTTCAGCAATGACTACACTCTACTTCATTTTAAAGGTTGCATTTTCCCACTTGAATGGCTTTGATATGCATAATTGTCATGGAAGGGTCTTCCAATTAATTATACAACGTCTATCTAATCAGTTCATCTCTTAGTTTAAAATTACATGACATTTCAACATTTGCAATAAATAGTTTGAACGAAAAGGCCGAGTTTATACTTTTATTTAATAAAATGGAAATTGGCTGTGTCATAGCTAGTAACAAAGACACAATAGAATGATTCACTTTCCACTGAAGCTCTTCTTGAATTGCTCCCGGGCCTGTCATTTTGTTCAATATGGGGGAGCTGACACTGCCTTCTCAAGGTAGCTCTGCACCAAGTGCAGGGAACGCGATGCACTGCCACGGCAGGCAGCAGGCAGGTCTGCTGAGCGATGCTCTGCCTTGTTTGACTCAGAGGCGAAGTGGCAGCTGAGCGTGTTCCCCCCCCCACATGCACTCCTACAGATGTGACTAGCAGGTCCAGCACCTTCATGTTTCCACAGGAGTCTAAAGGAAGAACATTGCCTCCCAGGAGAACAAGTGAGTGACACCTTTTGTGGGGCTACAACACATTTTAGCTAAGCAATGCTCCTTGCTTACTTGTAGTTTTCAGTACACAACTGGACAGTCCCTTCATCAAAAACCCAGACAAGGAGATAATGTGCTGCCACCTCTCAAGTGAGAGCACTGACAGACCAGATCGTAAGGATGGGGGGAAGCCCAGCACAAAGCAGGAGAAGCAGATCTGGACAAAGATCTATCTTTAGCGTAGTTTCTACCTTCCTTGGCCCACGCTGTGGAGCAGGAGTGTTTGTTCAAGTCATGGGCTCACAGCTGTGCCTGTGTGATGCAGCTACAAGAAGGATCTGGAAGTTTTGGTAATAGACTGTCTCATCATGACAGGAGTAACAGACCTGGGTCAGAGAAGAATGAATAAGAAAGAAAACGGTGCCTCCTAAAACAGCAGTGCCACAGTCCATGAGCTGTTTACTCACCACAAGAGCAGGGGCACCAGCGTTTGCTGTTCATTAAACACCAGAGCACAGGCTGAGCCACTGTGTACTCGGGGATAAAAGGTTAGGAGGGTTAAGGAGAAAGTAGGCAAGAGAGAACAGGACCTGCACCGGCGGGACCTTGCAAGGAGCATGCCTGCAGAGCAGGGCACTGCAAGGTGGCCAAGATGTTAGGCAAGCACAGGTCAGAGCCAGATGTCAGAGCGCCCCATTTTTCAGTACCACTACTGAGGCATCTTCATCCCTTTCGGAGCATCAAGCCTTGTAGCTAGTGGTCTGAACACATCTGAATCTCTGATGCAGTTGTTTAGGGACTTCTTAGGTACACCGGTGTGCACTGACTGCTGGGGAAGGATCTGGAAAAGGCATCACTGAGACACTCAGGTGTGAGCTGGCTTCCACATTGCCCACTCTAGGTTCAGGCAGCTGTGAGCAAGCCCAGCCACAAACCATGCATCTGAGATGCATGACTGATGGCAACAATGGACTTCAGGCACTCGCAAGCTAGCTGTGCAGGTTGGAGAGATCTCATGATGGGAGCTGAGCATTGAGGCCGACCAGGCTACAGAAGGCAATTCACAGTTTGGCACTCTGTCCAGGCAGTGGGATATACAATATCCTGCTCGTTCACTGGTATGCCCTCCTTTGGCATAATTGCATTTATTGCATTTCCCCCCTTAAGAGGATGGAAGATTTGGCTTTAGGACCCTCTCAGTTCAAGGCTAGTGTGAACCTCCAGTTTCTGTTTGAGCGACACAGCTTTTGGGGATATTGACTGTGATAGCAAACAGCATCTCCCGACTCTTCTGCGGGCCGTAGCGGACCCCGGCGGCTCCCCCTGCCCGCCAGGCCGCACTCCTGTGCCGGGCGGTGCCGCAGCCCTGGCCCAGGCTGCCCAGAGAGGGGCTGGGGGCTCCTCGGGGAGGTCTCCAGCAGCCGCCGGGCCGTGGGGCTGGGCACCCTGCTCGGGGGGCTGCTGGGCCGGGGGACCAGGGGCACCCGGGGGAGCCTCCGAACCCAGCCGTGCCGTGTACCGGGGAGCCGACCACGCGGCGCATCGGCGAGGCGCCCGCCCTGCCGCAGCACGGGCCCGCCTCACGGACCGCCGCGGCCGCCCGGCGGGACGGGCCCGGTGGCGCAGCTCCGCCCGGTCCCGGCAGGGGGCGCCCCCGGCCAGCGGATGCCTCGCAGCGGACGCAGCCCCGGGCCGCGGCGCCCCCGGCCGCCCCCGGCCCCTCGCCGTGCGGGAGAGCGGTCAGTAGACGGCCGGTGGTTACCTGCGCGCTTCGCTGCAGGTATCCTGGGCTCCAGGGCAAATTCCGGGCACCTCAGCGAGCATCCCAAATTAGGACAGCCGCGGCGGAGACCCGGTGGACTTACCTGCTGGCCCGGGGCGTTTGTCACTCGAGCCTGCTTACCGCTTCCCATTTCTCCTTTTTCTGGCCGATCACCGCCCTGCCCTAAGACAGCGTGAGACCTGGCCCGCAGGTAGGATTGGCACCTCAGCGAAATCGCTCTGCTCTCATGGCGTTCCAGCCCTGCCTCCCCTCCCTCACACCACACGAGGCGGAAGGACCTTGCTCAGCATGCTGCAGCTCAGCCAGCACCACGCACCCCCAGGGCTATGATGCCATCCCTGGAAAGTTTTCCTTATACATCTGAATCAGTCGTCCCTCACCCTGCCCTGTCGGTGGTGAAGGCAGAGTGGAGGAAGGGGTTGAGCCAAATCAGAAGGGCACTTGGGAAGGTGGCTTTGAGTTTTCATGTGGCCAAAGGCACTGAAGGCGTGCGTGTGTTGCACACCCAGGAAGGAGAAGAAGCCTAGCCCAAAAGCCGAAGCTCCATCCAAAGGCTCAGGCAGTCTTCGTACAGACTCCAGGTGGGATCCAAAGCACAGCACCTGCTGCCACCAGCAGCCTTGGCCTCTGGCTGTGGGTCTGAGGGAGCAGGGCTCTCTCTCTTGCAAAGCCTGTGTGGTATGTGCCAGGCCTGTGTGGATGGCTCAGGCTACCCGAAAGGGGTCCCAAATGTCACTAAAAGCATATGCATAGGTAACTCAGTCGTACCATCCCTGTCTGATGACTGGGTAAGTCATGTGTCTCTGAGACACAGTTTCTCTGCGTGTTAAATGGCACTCTCCTGTTCCACAGAGGCAGCATCTAATAAACTAGAAAGTATATGGCAGGATCTTGCAGGGAGGGGGTAGGGGATCAGCATGTTTATGATGGGTTCACCATAAACACTAGTTTATGGCATCTGCATAATCATCTGCAGATTTGCCTGCCATACAAGCCATGCTGTGTTTGAGCTATTCTGCAGCCAGCAGTGGCATTTGAGCAGGAGAGGGCTGCTGGTGGGCCAAACTTTCTGAGGAGCCATTTATTTAAAAACACGGCTTAAAACTAGCATCCCCTCCTTGGTATTCTGGGTTTGTCCAGTGTTCTGTCTTACTCCTTGCAGCTGCCCCCTCTCTGAGAAGGATTCAATAGAGAGACATCTGACCTACCTGAGATGGTCAGCAACTGGAACACCATCCTCTTTGTTTACCCCAACACTCCCTTCTTTGAGTATCAGTTGCCAAAGCTTCAGTTCTTGCCATCCAAATTCCTACTGCCTACAGTTAAACTCTTTCTTGAAAGTCTTGCCCAGCTGACTTTAACTTCTTTTCTGTACAAGACCAGAGCTTATTTCATGGTTCTTAGTGGGGCAGAAATTTCATATGCCAAAGAGATGACAGCCACATGTCAGCCAATTTTCACATCATCCATTGGCAGGACATGGAGATGCTAGGAGAGAGGAGACACAATATTCACTGTGCCAGAAAAGTTGGTAATGTTGTCAGGGTGATAATGTCCTAATCAGTATCTCCTTCCTTGCTTTTTATTCTGCTCTCTTTTGTTTGATTTATTCCATCATTTGCTCCCATGACGGGATTTTATAAATGGGTACTCAGTGGCTGACAAACTATAATGAAGGAAGTCAATAAAGTTTCAAGTTTATATCCCATGGCATCAATGACACAGGACAATGCTGACTGCATGGAAGAAAGAATTTGAATGTCTGGCCCAAGAACACCGTAGATGAAGGAAAAACCCTTGAATTAATGCCTGTTGGAGCTGGATTTCACATTATGTCCCAATAGGAGGTACCTGAACGTTCTTACTTGCAACCCCTGCCAGATGTAGCTGAGGCAGCTGGAAAGAAGAACCTTCAGGTCTCCATCTCACCTGCAGACACTAACAAGTCCTCAGCAGAGGAAGGGAACAAAATTGCCCCAGACTCCCACAGCCCAGAAAAGAAATTTGAACTGTGACTGAGCTCTGTGTGCTTTCATCTCTGGGGCTGTGACCTGTCATGGTTGTAGAGCAGACACCATGGCCAGCTCGCTGCTGTAGAGGGGTGACAGCAGGGTGTACTAATGAGTGCCAACCTACATGGCCACATCTCCTGACACCATCCATCAGGGACTGAGAGAGCCAGTCTTGCTTCACTGGAAAGCAGCTGAGCCAAACTGTGGGTCAGAATTCTACTCAAATAGGTCAGGATTCTTTGTGAGTTTTCTTGAATACTGACAGGATTTTGAGCAGGGTTGTGAAAGAAAAGAGATTAGAATATACTTTCTGCTGAGAAATGGTGGCATTGAGACCAAGTTTCATGATGACATTTTATTTGTAACTACTAATTCAGAGATCTTCAAAGCTCTTGATGAGAATTGTCTTCTCTCCTGCATAGCTCATGCTATTGACCTGTACAAAACTTTACAGAGCACTTCTCTATATTAAGCCTGGGATTTCTGTCTGGGTAAAAGCAGACAAGCCTGATGGAAAGACTTCTCAGGAAAAGCTGTCCGCCTCTCCACATTTCATATCTTAATGAGAAATCACCCAGGATTAACCTCATTTGCAAGTGGAGAGATTGCTACAGGTGAAGCAGATGCAGAGATGGTGATTCAATTTTACTTTTCCAAAATTCTGAAGCCAAATGCACAGTGAGTGATATCATGATCTGCATAATATGAATAAATGTATATCTATCCATCCTCTCCCCAGGTAAAAAACATGAAGCTCAGACAGGTCGTGTGGGATTTACCTGGAAATGTATTGGAATGCTTTCCAAACATAGCTAGGGTCCTAGCTCAGCCTGTTCATTCAATTAAAATGCAATGTGGAAGGAAAGGGGAAAGAGCTCCTCAGCTACTGATACTGGCTGCCTTCCCCATGGCCAATTTAACTATGAGTAATTCCCTTTTGACCGGTAGCAGACATACACTGTCTTGCTTCCCAGTCCCAGCAAGGTTTGCCTCTCCCAGCTCATCACATCCCCTGAGCAAGGAGATGCGGTACCCCCAGGAGAGCATCTGTGCACATCTGTGTGTGTGGAATGGTGGCAAGGATTTGTCCCGCATGTACCGATCCCTCCCAGGAGTCTCCCGGGGCAGCCCCTGCCAAATGCCCCGTAACCAGGACACTGAGTGAAGACCAGGCCACACTTCTGAAAACTCTGAGTGTTTACAGCTTCACCCACCAAAGCCTACACACTGCCATGAGCGGTTACCCTACCAGTAACCTCAAGTTACTATCCAATAACCTCAAGTACCTGTTCCCATGTCCTGGCCACCCTGTCCTACAAGTCCACTTCTCTCAAATGCCATGGTTAGCATAACAACCTTTTCTGTCTGAAATTGTCTCCATTGCAAGGGCGTAGATTTCTTAATATTTTCACTTGCTATCTTTTATTGGTGTATTTTTTCCTTAGAACTTCAGATGTTGCAAAGAAGTTTAATATAGACACTAACAATACTAGCTTGTTAATACAATTTAAGCAAAAGAATAAATAGATCACTCAGAAACAGCCAGGCTAAGAGTCTTAGCAAAGTTAGAGTAAAGAAGTGGTTAAGGATCTAGATGATTTAATCCACTTTTAAGAAAAGGTTTTACAGTGAGCAATTAGATGCTGGTTAAGGAATTAATCACTAATGGGTCATTAACTCTGACTGCCATTGTACAGTTAACAAGCCGAGGCAGGATTATTAGACTCAGCACCCAATTAAGGAGGAGAAGATATTTACAACAAACTGAACAAATGAGCTTTTAAAATGGAATGGGACAATTTGAAAGAAAGTGTAGGAATACAGGAAACCAGACAAGGTAGAAGAGAGAGATGCAAGTTCTGTCCCTTTATTGGTTTTAAAAATATTTACCTCTCTGTGACCACTCATGTTTAGCAGATTAGAATGTTTCTTTTTAGCAATAAACTTGTCACTTTCCTTGAAGCACACAACTGATCTTTGTGTGTAGATAATCCATTGCAGGGTTCACATTTACAAAATATAAAAAAGACCTGCTTAATATCCAAGTAAAAGAACAATTGACACAGCTTGACATAATTACCATTTTTTGCTTGCAGATTTTGGATCAAGAGCTTGATAAAAGTGAACAGGTGTCTTCACTTTGCTGTCCTGTCGCTGTCTGTTATTAGTGCTTGACTCTAAGTTACTGAGTGTCAATGCTGATTCCGGTGCTGAACAGAAAGTTAGGGGGTCTTTCACGTGGCTTTGCAGGACATAGGAGAATAGGGGGCAACAGGGAGGGAGGGTAATAGCAGCAAAATGGGGGAGAACACCACTGAGATCTCGGGGTTTTGCTTGCTAATCGTGAGCAAGAAGCACGGGAAACAGGTTTTGGGTGACAATTAAGTGCATTCATGTGCAGGAGGGTTTTAAGCCGAGTAACACCAAGCGGGACTGTTCCTGTCCCTGGGGTACCAGGGTGTGTGCAGCCTGTGTAGACATCTGTTAATGCGTGTCTTCTTTTGACGCAGCCCAGGTGTGCAGGCACATCACAAACACGAGGAGACATCTCTCCCTCACAGCCACCGGAGGAGATGTGCCTTACTGCAAGCCCCGTATTCTGGGCATCCTCAGCAATACAAAGCTCACCTGTAAAAGGGGCAGCGGGGCACACCTACATGCCCCCCAGGCCAGCACGGCTGGGGAAGGGAAGCCCGGACACAGCATGGGGCCTGATACAAAGAGGCAGGCTGGATGCGCACAGAGGCCAAAGAGAGAGGGAAAGGCGTTTTCAAAATAAAGGGATTCTCATTATTATCTGCAAAAGGAGCTCTCCAGACAACGGATGGGGCTGCTGTGGAGGAGGCTGTGAAGGGATGTTTAGAAACTGCTGTCTGAGGTTAAAAAGCTCCCTGAAGTGAAGCTGAACAAAGCTGACATACTTGTTTCTGACAGGACTCTTAAAGATACGCACAGATTGTGAAAATATAATTAGAAGCCAGCCTTTGTCTGGCCACAACGAGTGGGAAATGGTGAAAGGAGAGGTCTCCCAGTCTGCATTGAATCATCCCCAGGACACAATGAGGACGCTTGTGCATCCTTCTCCCTTCCCTAATGAGAAACGTTAATTGCCACAACCTCCAGAGTGTGCAGAGCGCCCCGTGCCCAGTGGAGGAGAAGGGGTGTTTCATTACAGCTTCTCAGCCCCATTACGGGCAGTAACGGAGATAATGGAAAATAAAGATGCCGCAGATTTAGTTTAGGCAACTCGGGAAGGGTGCTGTGCAGTGTGGGGTGAGCGCGGCCCAGTGCCTTGCCAGCACCCCAGCCTTGCCAGGCCAGCTGCCCCAGTCAGCCCCCACGCAGCGGCTGGGCTGAGGAGCCAGGAGCCTGCAGGACCTACCGGACCCTTCTCCGAGGTGGTGGCGTGGGCCGGCAGCCCAGGATGGGGGCAGCAAATCCCATCCGGCCCCCGGGCTGTCCTGCTGGGTGTGGGAACGCTGCAGCTGGGCCCTGGTGGGGCCCCGGCCACTCTTTGCAGAGCATGGAGCCACTGGCTGGGTGTGCGCCCGCCATGGGACCACACCTCTGGCCCCATCAAGAGCCCCCGGCAGTGACTGAAGGGAGCCACCACAGCCAGGGGCAGGGGGAAGCATGAGACCCCCAGCAAGGCTAGGCTGCAAGGAGGGAAAGGGCCACGGCCAGGCCTGCGGCTCCCCACCACACGCCAGAGGCAGCGAAGGACCTGGCCTGGGCAGCCCCCTTGTGCAGACACACAACGCACAGGCTTCACACCAGTTGTGGCATTTAATGGTGCAAACAGAAAACCCTCCCCAGATCACACAGGCCTTGGTTCCCAGCCACCCTACGCCGCTCTTCGCCCTACTTCAGCTTTTATTGCAACTAAAGCATCCAGCCAAGAAGGGAGAACGAAAGAGATTTTTTTCCTAAGCTATGATCTGACCCCTAACTCCGCAGGGCATGTGGAAAAGGAGATTAAAAAGACCACAAAATACAAAGCAAGCCAGGGCATGGGGAAAAAGCTGGTGTGAGGGACAGCCCTCTGTTGTCAGGTCCTTGTCCAGGGGAGTCAGAGTGGGTCAAGGGCATCCCTTGGGCATCCCGGTACCAGCCTTCCCAGTGCTTTTGTCCCAGGTGCTGGAAGAAGAAGCTCAGATCGTCTGCCAGGGTTTGCCGATGGACTGGATGTGCTCCTTGGCCTTCATCCGCAAGGCAGCAATGCTGGTGTTGCGTGGGTCCGCCTCGTCCAAGGGGAACTTGTCCACAAAGGTGGCCCCGCACTGGTAAGGCGGCGGTGGCCCCATTGCCCCCAGGGGCTGCAGCGCGTGGGTCACGGCCGGAGAGTTCAGGAAGGGCGGTGGCGTGTAGCTGCCAGGCAGGCTCTGCGGAGAGGCCACAAAGCCAGGCAGGCTCTGCAGGGCCGTGCCGCTGGGCACAGGCGGGCTGAGCCACGTTTCCAGGGGCAGGCTGCTGCTGAGGGGGCCCATGGGGGTCGCCTGCGGTGAGCGGTTGAAGGAGAGTATAGGTGAGTCCTGAAGCTTCATAGAGGTCACCTCCAGCTTCTCCTGCCGCCGCCACTTGGCCCGTCTGTTCTGAAACCACACCTGCAAGCACAGCCGTGTTAGCCAGGCACCGCTGCCCCCGGACAGCGCTGCCACTGCCACGGAAGGCAAAGGCTTCCCCGGGCACAGAGGGAAACATGAGATGGAGCAGAGGGAATAGAGCAGGGCAGGGCAGGAGAAGGCACCGAGGCAGGAGCAGACTTGGAGGTGCTTCCCCGTGGGCTTGGGGAAGAAGCGTGGTGAGGGCCCTCTGGAGACACCCTGCCGCTGGCCGGGCACGGGCTGTGCGGAGCCACCTTGGGGCCGCGCCGCTCCCGGCTCCACCGCCCGGCTCTGCCGCCCCGGTGCCCCGGAGCGGGACACGCCGCTTAACCGGCGGCGGCCAAACGCGAAACGGCCCCGGGCTCCGCCGGTCTGTGCCTGCCGCGTCGGGGCCGTGCGAGCGGGGCCGGCCGGAGACGAGCCCGGAGCTGCGGCGCAGCCCCGCGCCCCGCGGTGCCGCTCGGCCGGGCGCCGGCCGGGGCTCCGGCAGCGGCACCGGAGCAGCGAGGCCGTCGGCGCGGCGGGGCTGAGCGCCTCCCGCTGCCACGAGTGAGGGGCCGGGCCGAGCCGGGCCGGGGGCTGCCGGCGCCGGCAACGCGCGGCTGCGCCGAGCCCGGCCGGGCCGTGCTGCACCAGCACTCCCGGGGCCGGGGCCGGGGCCGGGGCCGGGGCCGGGGCCGGGGCCGTCCGTGCGGGCGCGGGCGTTACCTGCACGCGGACCTCGGGCAGGTTGACCTTCATGGCCAGCTCCTCGCGGCTGTACACGTCGGGGTAGTGGGACTTCTCGAAGGCGCGCTCCAGCTCGTGGAGCTGGTAGGTGGTGAAGGTGGTGCGGTTCCGCCGGTGCTTCTTCTTGGGCTGCTCCTCGTCCGACGGCTTCCCCTCGCCGCCGCCGGCGGGCAGCTCGGGGCTGGCGCTGCCGGGGCAGTACGGCTCTGCGGGGGGAGAGAGGCGAGTCAGCGGCAGCGCGGCCGCCCGGGGCGCGGGGAGAGCCGCCCGCCCGCCCGGGACCCGGCGCCCCTCGCCCGCCGCGCTCACCTTGGAAGCGCTCGGCGCGGCCCTGGCGCTCGGCCGGCGGCGGCTCCCCGGGCATCTTGGGGAGGCCGTGCCGGGGACCCCGCTTGTCCGCCTCCTTGGCGCTGCCGGCGCCGCCGTCGGGCGGGAAGGGGCCGAGGAGGCCGTCCTCCTTGCTGAAGCCCAGGATGGCCTCGATGCTGTGCAGCCTCGACGGGTTCCCCCCGGGGCTGCGCGCCGCCGGAGCCGACAGCGAGAAGGCGCCCTCGGCCATGGCGAGCGGGGCGCCGGGCGGGTGCATGGGGCGGCCGGCCCGGGGTCCCGGCGCGGCGGCGCTCCCGCCCGGCCCCGGGGCGGCGCGGGCAGCTCTGGCACGGCGCCGCCCGGCGGGCTGGCCTCCTTGGGGCGGGGGAGGAGTGCCGGGGGGCGGCGGGCCGGAGGGAAGGCGAGGCCCCGCGCCGCTGCGGCCTGGCGGGGGGGCAGGGCATCCCCGGGGCCCCGCCGCCGCCGCCCGCTGGCCCCCCGCCCCTCCGGCCCCCCCGGCGCCGCCGCCGCCCCCGCCTCTCCCCGCCCCGCCGGCCCCGGACGGCACCGGGCGACGCCACCCGAGGCGGGGCTGGGCGGCCCCCCGCTGCCGCCGGGGCCGGCCCTGGCCGGGCGCCCCGCCGGGCCCCGCCGCCGCCGCAGCCCCGCGGCCGGCCGAGCGCCGTCGGAAGCCGTCGTGGGACAGGCGGGGGGGAGCGACCCGGCACGGCGGGGCCCGGGGCGCGGGGGCCGCTTGGCGGTAGCGCGGAGGACGGGCCCGGGGCAGAGGCTCCCGGAGCACCCCCGCGCACACGCTCCTCGCCCCGGCAGCTCCAGCCCACGCCTGTCCCGCGCCTTTGGAGGGCGCCTCGGCCGCGGAGGCGGTGTTCATCTCGGACGAGAGGCGCGAGGGGGCCGTGGCACTGTCCCGCGGCTAAATGCAGAGGGTGAAAAGCCCCGGGGGTAAAAGCTGCTGCTGTGGTCCCCCGACGGGGTACTTGCCCTGGGTTCGGCAGCCTTCCAAGTCACGTTTACTGCCCGGGTGAAAACGCACGTGGGCTTTTTGGGAGGATGAGCTCCGGAGGTATCGGGGCGGGGGTGGTGGTGACTGGGCTCAAGTTGTTGGTATCACTCCCGAGAGGACAGAGGACGACAGGCCATGTGAGCAGAGCCAATTCGGCAGCCCAGTCCCCTGCTGAGGGAGTGGGGCTGGAGGCTAGAAGGCAGGACAGGGTGCATGGGACATCTACAGTTTGCTTTTGAAGGTGAGGTGGAGAGCTGATCCCACACCCTGCTTTGCACCGGGCTTGGTGGAGGACATGAGCTCAACGCAGTCCTAACTGGGGAACAGCATCGTGTCTCCCGCCTCCAACTTACTTCTTTCTGCATTATTATTTTCCCTGCCTTTCTCTTTCCTTCTCTTTATCACTTTTTCCTGCTAGCACCTGCCCATTTCTTTGAGGTACCAACCATCTTTTGTCCCAGCTAAAGTGACAAACACAAAAGCGTCAAAGTGGTTTTCAGCCTGCATTTAGCTTCAAAGATGCTTCCATTTCGAGCCTGAGGAGGGTGTATGTGAATGAAAAACATTGGTACTGCTTCTTCCAGATACACGTGCTACTGAAAGGTATGGCTTCTTCCCTCAGGATATCTTCACTCCATCTTTGTGTCTTCCTCCCGATTGGCAGCGTTTGCTTCAGCCCTCGCCCACACCTTTTTAAGGTTTATGGTCTGATGTCCCAAAGTCAATTTCTTGTAGCTCAGCAGCTTTTCCTAATCGTTCCAGGTGAGGTCTGCCCTCACTGGCTGCTTCCAGGGAGAGTGAGAGGGGGGGTGGGAGGAAGCTCAGCCATCCATTGGCAAAGAGGGAAGAGGCCAACAGAAGAGACAAAAAAAGGTTAGTGTGGCTTTTGTGCACGATATAAAAAGCAAGTCAATACCATTGTAGGGGCATTGGAGGGTACTCAAAGCAATCAGCCAGGGGCCATTGTGTTCCTTTAATCTACATGTGTATTTCCCAAGAACTCCATTAGCGAAGATGAATGAACTGTGCAATGTCCCTAATTTCTTCTAATTTGGAGCTGGGTTTTTATGGCACTCACAACCAGCACTAAACATGCCTGTTCCTCCAGAAACCCTGGGCACACTTGGGAATCCTTTTTGCTTGTTGTAGCACACAAACACACACACACAAAAAAAAAAAAAAAAAAGCAAGGTGAGATGAAGCAGCATAAGCTTTTCAGTCAGACCCTGGCCTGGCAGTTAAGAGCCACTAAGGGTATTGGATCGTGGCACAAATGCAGCTTTTCAGGTTCCTGTCAGAATTGGCAAATACAGGAACAAGACTCAGAATTTTTGCTATTACTTCCAATGTGACATACAGCAGAAGACTTCCACCCCAAAGCAGGGTGCACATTGCACACCGTACATGAGAGACCTTCCTCCCCAGTAGAGCAGTCTCCTCCCTCCTCAGCAGTAGATCATTACAGGCGTACAGAAAGTCTAGAGCCGTTTTTGTCATTGTTTTTGCAGAGGAGTGGAGTTGCTGAAGGAAGCAGCGACTCCCTGGGTCAAAACATGTAAAAATATGGAAAAAAATGTATTAGAGCAGAGACCAGCTCTGTCTCTTCCAGCTCTGGAGCTGCCTTTTCTCTCTTGCCCTGCTTTATACATGCTGACTTCAGTGCCCTGACACACACACATGAAGCATCAGATGGCACTGAGGAGGGAGGTTCTGACTGCAGCACAGAAACTCTGATGGTTCCTCAGAAACTCTGATGGTTCCTCTAATAGTCAGAGACTAACAGAGAGAGTTTAGGGTGGTGAATGAAAGGGGGGCATCTGAACATTTCCTTTAGGGTCTAATGCACTGGCTGCTAGCTGAATCTCTGTTGTCACAGTCTCCTGGGATATGTCTCATAGGTACGAAGCCTAAAAAAATTGATGGTACGTCACAGCTTCACAAAGACCATTGCTCTTTGGAAATGTACAGGGCAATCAGATCTGAGAATATTCATTAGGTAATCAAGTAGGTGCGATTTATTACTTGTCTATCCAAAGGCGGCCCCTGATCCACCACCTTTTTAATTTATTAATATTAGTTTCAATGCATTATTGCAACAGTTATTGCTGAAATTATGTTTGGAAGCTAACAAGAATTCTTGAGATGGAGAATCTCTAAAGTGCAGCTGTCCCCAATGCCTACTTCTGGTTTATGCATAATGAAGACTAAATGGGAATAGTTTTGAACTTGTTGATGCTGTTAAGAGAAGTGTACTGGATGGGGCTTTGCACAGTGAAATTGGCACCATAAAATGCCCCAGATTCGTGTTTCCTTTTCTCTTGTCTTTATGTCAAGCCAAAATAATTTACTACCTTGTAGAGAAGACATCTGAAGCTGAAGTCAGTCTGCAGGTGAGAAATCATTCTCCAGACCAGTGATGTTCAGCAGGGACTGCCACCCTGAGAGATGAACAGGACTTTCAAGGTCAGACAGCAAATCGACAATGTAGGGGGAATATTCATCCAGCAGGAACCTGTACCCTGCTGCAGTTTGCATGCTCTGAATCACATCACAGATTGTTAAAAGCTATAAAAACTGACTTTGCTTCTCTCTCTGCAGAAGTTTGCAGTTCAAGAATCTCTTTGAAAGCATGATGTATGAGAAAGCTGCTGCCTCCCCATCACTTCAGCACTTGTACCTTGACAGTCACCTCCTGATTCCTTTCTGGTGGGATTTTTCTCCTCCATCTCTAGGAAAGCTTTTTTTTTTTTTTTTTTTTTTCCTTTTTTTCTTTTTTTTTTTTTCCCCACCAGGACAGAAACCCTAGGGAGCACTGGCTGGAGTGAGCTGCTGCCAGTGCTTGCCTCGGTGGTGGGCACAGGAGCAGCCATGGCTGCGGCAGGAGTGGGGGTGGCCACGTCAGGACGGTAAGTGGCACGGGTCTGGTGCAAGGGCTCAGGCTTTGGGTTTGCCATGCTTGAACATCCCTCCAGGGCGGGGGAGTGGAGGTTCATGCTGTAAGGCTATATTAATGAAATCCTTCTTTACTTGTTTTCCAATTAGCCTAATTGAATTCGGATTGCTTAAAAGTGGGCACCAGAGACATTTATCTTGATGGGATGACGGCCTTGAGCTCCAGCGATCCTATTAACTGTAAGAACCCAAATCCCAGGTAGGGCAGGTCCAGCAGTAGCTCCCATGTGACCTAACGCCTTTAATCTGCTCCTCTTCCGTGCAGCTCACACACACACGTGCACATACAGCCATGTACTCATATGCACACATGCGCACAGGTGCATGCACATATATACACGTGGATTTGCACACACATGCACAAAACACACATACACATGCACACACAGACAAGCACGCACATGCAGTATCTAACTCTTTAGGTTCCAGCAGCCTTAGGAGAAAGATTATTTAGTGAAAGACCTTGGAGGAATACCTTACTTTATTGTCCTTACGAGTTCACAGAATCAAAATCCCAGACTCACAGACCGGTTGGGGTGGGCAGGCAGCTCCTGGTCCCCCCAGCCCAGCAGCCCCCCGAGCAGGGTGCCCAGCCTCACGGCCCGGCAGCTGCTGGAGACCTCCCCGAGCAGCCCCCAGCCCCTCTCTGGGCCGCGGCACCGCCCGGCACAGGAGTGCGGCCTGGCGGGCAGGGGGAGCCGCTGGGGCTCCGCTACAGGGCTGCCGCTGCGCCTGGACATGGGCAGCACTGACAGAAGCCTGCTTTTTCATCGCATCATCTCTTCAGGTATTTATGTAGATAGGTGTGTTTAGACACACTGATGTATTTATATACATGTATTTATATTAATTGAGTCAAATTGGTGTCAGCATGCTGCTTGCCTGCCCTCTGTGCTCCAGGCTCCCCGTGAATCGTCCCCAGGGCTAAGCCTAATGAGCTGTGGGGAGGCCTCAGTGCTGAGGCCCTGCGAATGCTTCACCCCTGAGAAATGCTGCACCCCTGAGGCTGATGGCAGTGCCCAGCTCTGAGGGATCCCTGCACTCCAGAGGCCACACTGGCTGCTTGGGGATGGGGGCAGCTGGGAGTGGTGCAGGCCCTGCCGTCTCTGGGGTCCGCTGGTTTCACCCCAAGCCTGCTGCCCTTGCCCACGGGTCACTGGGAGCTTTCTGTGGTGGAGGTGCCGCCTGGCAGTGGTGGTCCTGGGGTGCTGGCTGTCATGGTTGGGCACTGTCAGCCCCTCCATCCTGCCTGCAGCCCAGCAGGGCCTCAGCACCACTTCTGCTGCCTGCCACCACCACTCCTGCCTTCTAAAATAAGCACATGGCTCCTCCAGACAGCGCCCGGGGCAGCTTCCTGAATCCCCAAACAATTGTGGGAGCCAGGACAGCTTTTACCCCATAGTTCTGCAGCTGCTGTGGGAGGATGGGGACAGCTGGTGCCAGAGGGGTGAGCTGCACGGTGCTGCCCAGGGTCAGCCAGCAGGGCAGATTTGCGGCCAGGCCCTGGCCATCATGCTGACCCACACAGAGCTGCTGGGGCAATTTGGTGCAGTGGCGCTGGCCCCACCAGCCCAAGGCACACCCAGTGCCAGCCCGGGAGCAGGCGCAAGCCCTGGCAGCCCAGGGAGACGCCAGTTGGAGCGGAGGCCATGCCGGACTGAGAGTTTTTACATCTACAACACTAAAAATGGTGCCAATGGCAACCCAGGCTGCTCCAGCAGCAGATCAGATTGGCTGTGGCCAGCACCAGGGCCAGGCAGCGTCCCCTGCCATGGACGGGGTCCCTGATCCATCCCACACCAGCCCCCAGCTACCTCCCAGCCCCGCTTGCCTCTGCTAACCCTGATTTTTTTTTTTTTGAATCTCGTTAATCACTTGTTTGGTGATTCTGACTGTACTTTCTTCTCTGACCCTTTAAACCGTGAAAATGCTGATCCTATATGTGCTGACGAACTTAATTAGCTCCTTTAAACCACCAGATGCTTTCAATAAGATTTTCTGGATGTCCCAGGCACATTTTAATTCAAAGGTCAAAAGTCTTAGACTTGTTTACTGTGGTGTTTTAGAGATAAAATAATTCACCCTGTAAAGTAACAGAACAGTGTGGAGACACCTACCAGCTTTATATAAATACAGAGGGAAGAGTGTTTTCTTGGGGACTGCGGTGGGGGAAATGTTTAATAACAGGCTTTAAAACAACTTTGCAACTCAGATTTGAGCAGTCATTGCCAAGCTTTCTCAAGAAGATTGCAAGCAGCCAAGAACCCTCCTGCACAGAGGTGTCCCATGGGCCAGCATCTGCCACCTATGCCCGCCTCTCCACTGGCAGCTCTGGCATCATGGCCATCTCCCAGCTCCACCAGCTCCCAGCAGGATGGGACCAAGCACGGTGCACAGCTGGCAGGGCAGGGACTCTCCAGCCAGGGCTGAGCCTTGCTCTGCCTCGTGGAGGCACAAGGGCAGCCTGCAGGTGCTGCCTGGATTCACCGGAGAATCCAGACGGCCAAGCAGGCAAGGCACGTGGCAGGTTCTGTGTCTGTTTGCCCCTCGGCACTGCCGCCATGCAGCTGTGGGTGACTGTTGTCCCACTCTGCAAGGAGAGGTGCTGTCCAAGTGCATGTGGCAAGCTGCTCTGGGCTGCCACAATGGGGGGACTTAAGCTGCCAGATAAAGAGGCAGGTGTTCTTCCTGTACTTAAGTCTGAGGAGACCCAGCTGTCTTCTGCATCCCTTGGAAGATCCTCCCTGTTGGTGGTGGGGCCTTCCGCAAAGTCAATCCATAGGACCACCCAATTTTTCTCCACAAAACTCTAATTTCCCAGGGCTTGGCAGAGCCACCACAGGTGGTGAAGGACATGACCCAGCACTGGCAAAGGGAATTCAGAACAGGGTGAATTGCACATCTGGAGCACACTCTGTGCTTTGTAGACCAATCTTCTGTGCTTTGGAGAAGAGAAGAGAGAGGGGAGGGGAGAGGAGAGAAGAGGAGAGAGGAAAAAAGGGAAGCAAGGAGGGAAGGAAAGAGAAAGAAAGGAGACAAATCATATTTAGTGCATTTATTCATTTTGAATGAATATTTTTACTTGTTTGGGTGGAGACAGAGAAAGAGAGAGACTTATAAACCTGTAGGAAGTTGCTACACACAATCACCTGCATATTTCATTCACAGACTATCTCTTGTAAAACTTACAAAGTACTTCATTTCACAGAATATTTGGGCTCCTCATGAGCAGCATGGTATGCATCAGCCATGTGTTAGAGCAGTATGGCCCCTGTATGGATTAGCATGCGTGGTAACTCATTGCGGTGCAAGTGCAGAGACAGGTCGATGTTCACATCTGCCTTAAGCACAGGGCTCTGCCCCACAGGGCCAGAGAGGTGTCCTGTGCTGGCCCAGGTTGCTCGGGTCTCCGGGCCAGTGGCACAGGCAGCCAGCTGGGTGCTCATATGGGGCTGGGCTGCTCTAGCTGTTACCCAGCATCAGTCCCCCTTGCTGGGGAGTGGGAGCTGTCGGGTCAGCACCCGCTTAGCTTCTCCACAGGAAAAAAAAATAACAATAAAAAAAAATTTTGCTTGGTCCTGAACCTAAGGCTGTTGAAATGGGTCTGGCTTGTCCTGTGGACTCAGTCATTCAACACCAGTGAAAGACACACTTTTTCTCATGGTTTGGGTGCACTGCCTGGGCATAGTCTGCCAGGGAGGCCAGGTTTATGTTTACCTCTGCCTGGAGCTAACTTCTAGAGTAAATGCAGTGAACTATACAAGTTACATGCTGGTATTCCAAGCCCCAGAATTTGGCTCACACAGAAGCCAAGCAGAGGGGCAGTGCTGACAGCTTAGATTTGAGCTGCATTTGAAGACCGGCAGGATGCGACACTGGAGCAGCCTGGAAGAGTCTGCATTGCTTGTGGTTCGTGGTTCACTGATAGCTACCAAGCCTTGGTTTCCTGCAAAGCCCCACTCATTCCTATGTACAATGACATTATTGTCCCAAGCTGTAGCATTTTATGCTTTTTTATATGTAGTACAGAGGTGTTCAAAACCTTTTTTTTTTAAAAAAAAAAAAAGTTTTGCAAAAAACATCAACATTTGAATATTGGTTTTCTTTCAAAATGTTTGAAAAAGACATTTTATTACATATATATATATATTTCCTTCTGAAAGCAGTATTAAATGAGTGATTACCTATATGTTATGCAACAGAAGCACAATTTTAATTACAAAATACACATTTAGTAGCATTTTGATCAGTTTGAAAAAATGGAAAAAGGCACATCTTTCCCCCAATTTTTATTATTATTATTTTTTTTAAGCCATCTTTTTCCCATGGAAAAATGTCATGTTAAAAAATTAGGATCATTTCTAACTTTGCACTAAGCGAGTCACAGCACTTAATTTTTTGACCCCCTGGAGGTTTTAAAGTCTCTCTCCCTCTCTTTTATATTTACATTTACTGCTATAGAGCTAAGTGCATTCTTCTGCCTGCCCTCACCCCCCACTCCCATGAGACAAGGTTGAATTCACAGCCCTGGGATAGCAGTGCCTCTTCTACATCACAGAACACTTCTGCTCAGCAGCCTGTTTCATTTCAGTGAAGGTGGCTTGTGCCTTTTCTTTGATCGCATCCATGTCCATATTCTGAATATTCTGCAACTGTCCCAGGATAGAGTCCTTGTCCTCTTCTTCTACCTGATCTTCTGCCACCATCTTCTGAAGGTCTTCTGGCAAACCCACATCATCTCCAGCCATCTGAATTTGATTCTCATCCAATTCACTCTGATACAAAACAAAATAAAAGCAGTACATGAGAGTATTTCTGCTTCCCCAGGACCTAAAGAGCCTCTTTTTTGTTCGTTTGTTTGGTTTGGTTGGTGTGGGTCCTGCCCACAGGGCAGCAGTACCTGGCACACCTTGTTAGGGTGCTCACCACTAGGCTAGTCTTTCCATGAGGCATGCGGCTGTCCCACTGCAGTTACCTCCTTGAGAAGGAAGGTGAACAGCCCAGGCTCTGCTGCCAGCATGCACAAGTTTTGTGCTGCATCTTGATTACCCTTCCCTTCAGGACTGGATGCTTTGGGTTTTGCAATTTTTCTTATATATATGTATGTATGTATGTATACAGGCAAATTAAGATACTACACTTTTAAATAAGAGGCTACATTGTGCTCCATGTGCATGCCAGGATAGCTGTAGCTGTGAATCTGTAATGCTTTCAGGTAAAAGTAGGCGGTGTGTCAGTTTGTAGAACCCAAGCCAAGATCAGGAAGAAAACCACTGGTATTCCAGTGGCCTGCTGGAAGCTGCCCCGGAGTCAGATATATGCAGGTGCTGAGTGACGGAGGTCAACTTCCTAGAAACTGGCCACTGGAATATCATGGTAGGTGTTAGCTCCTCTGACCTAATATAGAAAGTAAACTCACTTTTTCTGCCATTTCTTTTCAGGCTATTGACAGATTGCTGTTAATCCTCCATCCGTTTCATTATATGAAAATAAGTATGGCATTTGCCTGATAGACTACTTTTTTGTTTTCATTACAGCTGGGAAGGTAAAATAAATGGCAGTTAAAAACAGTGTGAATCTGAGCTGCTAAATGACATATATTTTGCTTAAAGTAAAAATAGGTCCTATTTATAATGCAAGCCTAATAGCCACAGGGCTTTATTTGATCAGCTTTACTGCTTTCTACCTTTTGTATTAGGGAATGGATCAGCAAGTAAATTCACCGTTTAGATATTTGCATTGAAACATGTTGTAGCAACAGGGCTGTCATGAATAGATTCTTCTGCCCCAGCACTGAATTATCGACCACTATCATGCAATGCCTAACTATCGCCTACAGTTACATAACGAATAGCAGCCCCCCTCCCCGCCCCTCCCAAATCAGGTGCTCTATACACATGTATGCAACGAGGTCTGCAAAAAACTCACTCTGCTAAGGTCTACCACAAACCCACAAGTATATCAGCAGCACTTTGTTCAATACTTCAGTTTCACTGAAGTCACACTAGTTGTGAAACTTCTTTTCTACTCCTGTTCTGCAGTTTCAACCTGGAAGGTTGCTATTACTTTTGTGTTTCATATACTTTCTGTTAGGCAGCAATTAAATAACAATAATTAAAAAAAAAAAAAAAAAAAAAAAGCTAATGCTCAAACTGTACAAAATTTTATATTAAAACAGAGAGCATTTCATCAGGATACCTGCCATTTTAATACCTAGACATGCTCAGGAGAATAGACTGGAAAATGGCCTGCAGCAGTTGCAATCGAGAGAGAGTAAGGGAGAGATGAGATCTGGTGATTATCAAAAACTGGTTTCAGCAAGGTTTGACACAGGCCCTGCAGTTCCCGTCTTGGCCATGCCAATGCCAAGTCCCTGTAGCAGCTCGCTGTTCTAGCAATGGGAAGGGACAGTAAATGACCTTCCCCTTTTAAGACCCTTTGCATTGGCAGAGGGGCATGAAGAAAGCTGCATTAATGCAAATAGGATTTCTGACACAACTGAGGTCTTTCTGGGTTTTCAGTGAACTGTAGAAGGAGCCTGCCCAGTTTGAGTGTTTAATATGAAGTATCTTCTACTTAGAACTTCGCACAATACAAAGGTCACACAGTGTAAGAAAACTTAGAATTACTGGAAAAAAGGTCTCCATCTTCACCAGACCATGTCTAAATCTTATCTAGGCCTTTGGTTGGCACTCCAAGTCATGACGAAGAGCAAGGGATGCCTGGCACATAATCAGAGCAACGCTGTAGTGCTGGTAAGTGGGATAATAGGAGGACTTAACAAAAGCAAGGATGGAGGTTTGGTGCACGTCTGAGAAAGCAAAAAGAGACAAGAGAAGGAACTGGTTAAGCAATTAAAAGGGCTGAGATGCAGTAGGCACTAGGCACACTTGCTTCCTGCCCGCCTGTTGAAACACTCCATCAGTGGGGCTATGTCAATTTTTCAAACAATGGCGATTTTGTTCACATTTTGTTGTGGATTCTGATGGATCCTGAGCACAGAAGAACAGGATATTTTGACACAGTTCACACATCAAAGATAAGCATTAATGCTTCATTACATCTCCAAAATGAAGCATGACAGCAGCAAAGGCCTGATATGAATAAGTAGCAATGCTGTCAGCAGGAGGTGTTTTTGAGAGTGAGAGGGGTCTTGGGTTTGCATGAATGAATGAATGCAAGGGTGAATGGAAGGATGTATATGAGCAATGGCTGTGTAGTTTCAGGCTTTTGCAAGAACAAGCAGGCTGGTATGCTTGACTGCATAGCCACTATTTACTGTTACATTTACTTGCACAGCATTATGCTTGTAATAACTATACTTCCCGTTAATCTGATTTCCCCCATTTCTTCTGAAAAATACAGAGAGGTTTATCATGATTGATGCTACTCAATCATGTAGCTAAAATGAGTAAGGAGATCTCTTGACCCTGTTGAATATGGTTTGCTGCCATCAAATCTGTGGGAGCTAGTAACAATATCCCAATCAGCAGAAGTGTTCTTTATTGATTGTGTAGCAGGAGCAACAGTTTAAGCTTTTAATCCACAAGCAATAGCTATCAGAGGAGTTTTCCTTCTGAAATTCTCCCACATCACAGTACAGGATGATAAAAAGATACTGGGCTACTTATTGAAGAAGTCTTCCTAAGCAGCCGATGACACGTTTTCTTTCCTTTAGAACTACTTATAATTTATCATCACTGCATGCTAGCATATATTTTGTGGAGAAATGGCCATATAATGCACATGAAGGCAATGTTGGCAAGTTGAATTACTGTTTGGCATGTTTTTGCAGCAATGTCCCCTGTCCTGCTGAAGTCTGAGATGTGATGCATGGCACAGTTTGGGGTTTCAAAGTGATCTCTGACCAAAGATGAATGTATCCAGATGTGGTTGAAAGCAGCAAAATTCTGTCAAAGTCACTGAAATTCCACCTGCTTTTATCCTCTTGATATATAGCCTGGCCTTGAGTAGAGTCAATACGAGCTCCAACACAGGAGCGTTGCTCAACAGCAAGCAAAGAAGCCAGCAAGATGCACATTGCCTCTTCTTTTTTCTTCTAAAAGTTGTCAGATCTGGTTCTGTTCCTTTGTTGTTTAAATGGAAATGTTACCTTAAATACCTGATTTTACCCAGTGTTGGGGGGGGGGAGGGAGGTTGTTTTGTTGTTGTTGTTTGTTTTTAAGCCTGGTGGAAACAAGCTTTGCTTTCTCACAAGAAGAGATGAGACAGTTTTCCCAAAGAATGTTCTTAAAGTCAGGTAAATGCTGCTGCAAGCATCTGTGTACACAGTGAGCATGCAGCTCCAAGCACACACTTTCAGAAGCCCAGAGCAGGAATGCGGTGCTGGAAATGCACAATTATGTCTGTTAGTTGCAGGCAGCAGCTTGGGATCAGAGTGCAAGCAGGGTCTGCAGCTCCCTGCTGCCCCAACATGCACACAGGTGGGGACTGTACCTTGCTCAAAGCCAGGTACGGCTCCAGTAGTGATGGAGGCACTACCCTGCATCAGAATACACCCATCTTGGACCACAGACAGCATCCAGATAGGCAGTGCTAGTGGATAGGACAGGTTAGGGGGTCTCTGACAAAGCCACACAGAAAGCCCCCCTTCCCTTAGTAAACCTACAGCAGGCTGGATCGTCTGTCTCCTCGTGAATTAGCTCTCCTATCCCCATAGTCTCCATGTCTCTGCAAGTGCTCAGCCACCCTTTTAGGGTCTCTGAGAACACAGAAACAACATCTATTCTTAGCAAATTAAATATACCTCGTGCTGGTCTCTTGCCCCAAGGCCAGCTGGCCTGCAACAACCCACGGCTATGCTATTGAGCTTTTTTGCCCTACAAAACAGGGTGGTCCCATCTAACTCCCTGTTGGGAATGCCTGTCCCAGCTCCCAAACCAGCCCTGGGAACTGCCTGGGAGAGTGCCCAGGCCAAAACTGGGACAGACACTATTCTGACAATTCAGCAGCACAGATGCTGGAGCCTGAGTGCCTGGGAGTGTTCTTTGACCCCAATTATGCACCTGGTGCAGTAATGCGGGTCAATGGATCAGACTCAGCCAGATCCATTTTGTTACAGGAGCGATCCAGCTCTGAGTTCTCTGTACAAATGTGGCAGGCAGCTGTAAGCAGAAAACAGGCTGTCTATTTTTACCAAGTCTGTAAGAAAAAGTGATGAAAGCTTACTGACTAATCCCCAGTGGAGCCAAACTGTTTTCCAGCATCACTAAGCGACACATAATTTTCCTTTTGGTTATCTTCCTGCCATAAAATTTACCTGTGCCTATACACAGAGACCCGTAGATAGGAGAACCCAGACCTGATCCTGTCTCTTGTCCCCTGCAGTGCACCAGCTGTGTACAGAACCAGAGCTCACCGACAACTTGACCTGCAAGCAAGAGCCGCCACGAGCGATGCAGCATCATGGTGCTGACCTGGCCTCTCCCCGCGAGCCTCTCCTGTGCCATGTCCATGGCCATGCTGGGACCACAGGTAGGGGCACCGGGCAGGATGAAGTAGAAGGCAAGAAGTGAATAAAAGGGTTTTTTGTTGGGTAGTGTTTTTTGGTTGGTTGGTTCGTTGTTTGTTTGTTTTTTGTTTGTTTGTTTGTTTGTTTGTTTAAACACACATTATTACTTGCATCACTACGCATTAGCGAGGTTTTAGCATATACATTTTTGGATGACACTCCTCTGACCATAAACACAGCTCTTCAGGAAAAACACAGAGGGGATAGTGCGATTTCCAAATTTCAAATACAAGGATGCTGAAAGTAATTTGTGTTCCCACAAACACAAACTCACCAGGACCATCTTCTTTTCTTGCCTGATCTTCTCTATTGCACTTACTTGTAATTACTGAATCTTTCCTGATTCTGGAAATGAAGTTTCTCAAGTTCCATAGTTAGTGGAGTTGCCCAGTCTAGTCCCACACTACTAGTATTTTAGATGAAAGCCTTCCTCTAAACAAAACTAAACTAGATGAGATCAAATCACTAGCTTGCAAAACATAGCATATGGTGGAACATCTCTTTTCACCCTATCTTAGATACCAGATTTATGCTAAGGTGACCCTGCCCTGCTGTGTGTGTAGAAAGCAGTTTACAAGAAAGCAAGTGGAATGAAATCAGCTGGCATGAATGTTCAAAATGGATGTTCAAACAAGTGGTAAAAATGCACTTTGTTTTGTATGGAGGTGATGCACTGAGTACTCTGCAGAGGCAAAAGTTGTCCACAGACTAAATGTCTCACGGCTAAAAACATCTTTCTGATGACAAACCTAAGTTGACAATTCTGTTAATAGGATTAGGTTCATTAAGGGACTGCTTTCTCTTATAAATGTGTCCCAGATAGCATGGAGTTTTAGATTTTGAACTGAAAAGGGGGCCCTGCTTAGTTCTGAGTTTCATGCTTTCATTTGCAATGTGTGCTAGTGAATGATACTGGCAATATTCAGAGTTTCTATCCCTTAATGCGCTACCTGATATGACTTGCAATTTTCAGAATAACTAATGTAGCTGGTCTACGTTATCACAAGTCTGAGAGCATTTTGCTGGCATAATTTTGTGTCATAGAATTGATTTATTATTTTTTTTTCAGGGACATACGCTATGTATGTAATAATATCTTTCTTTTTTTTTCCTGTTTTCATAAATGGTGGTGAAAAGAAAGGAGACCTTCATGCAATAAATGTAGAAGTATTTTCTATAAGTAGAAGAAAAAATTTGAAAAGAAAAGCATGTCCTGCTAAATTACTTGAAACCACTGAAAATCAGAGAAGCAAAGTATATGCTTAATAAATTCTTTTCTGGCTTAGAGCTCCTGTCCTACCTGAGAGGCAGGTCCTCTTGTTACTGAAGCTATGCTTAGTGTGTACCACAGACAAATCCTGCTGGAGACGGGGCAGGCCACTGCTGCATGCCCTGGGCATGATGAGGCAGCAGCGCACTGGTAGGAGGTCAGCCAGGGGCAGCTGCAGAGACCTTATCACCCTCCCAGAACTGGAGAGAGCACTGCAGATGGGAGACTTCCAAAACCACAGACACCTTGCTCCGCTGGCTTTTATGCGAGAGCTGGGTATGTGGTTATGCTTAAGCCTTTGAAAGAAGCATTTTTTAGGGCCTTACGGAGTGTGAAGAGGATGTGGGGAAAAGCTGTTCAGTAGCTGTCTCAGCACATGCTTCCAAAAAGGAAAACAAAGCATAACAAATGATCTAGTGTGATTTTACTACATGTCCACTATCTAGACTAATGTCTAGAGATTTAGGCCAACAATCCAATCAACCACTTAAAATCTTGTACTTCCCTGTTTTGCATAATTAATCTTTCAGTAATTAAACTCACCCCCAGGATATTTTTTTCCTCTTTCTGTTCTTGTCATTCTGCTGAGTACCTGCAGCCCAGAACAAATGGTATATTGCAGCTGATTAATACAGAATAGCATGGAGGATGCTCCTTATATCCCATGTATGACACTGGTCATGCACAGAGCTAACATATATGCACATTTCTCCAGGCATATCTCTGTCTCTTCTGGCTGGACATTCTGTTCAGAGGGACTCTCAAGATGAGTTATGTTTGGCTAGACTTTCCGACGCCAGGCTATAGCTGTGAGCAGCTGCCTACTGCTCCCTAGCACATTCCCTGCAGAAACAAAAAATCAGCTTTATTCACACAGCATGTATCCTGCACGTTCCTCGGGCCCTGTGCTGTGTGCAGGCAGCATGCACAGTCTGTCTGTCTGTCTGACTGC
The DNA here is from genome assembly GCF_965140915.1 of Aythya marila. Classification (NCBI taxonomy): domain Eukaryota; kingdom Metazoa; phylum Chordata; class Aves; order Anseriformes; family Anatidae; genus Aythya; species Aythya marila. Next base: position 197,607 of record NC_139081.1, on the reverse strand, counting down.
CTCATCAGGACTGCACGACTGAGCTGAGGCACTCAGTGGCTTTGGCTCAGCCCAGGCTGGTCCGATGGCCTGCAGACGGTCTGTGCAGTCTGTAGGAGGTACGCAGGTCTGGTACCTGCTGGAAACATCAGACTACACAGTGCAGACATGTATGTCTATTTAAAGGGACACTCAGCCATAATACCAAGACCTCTGGGCAGTGAAAAAGAGTAAAGTGTAAGTACAAGTACAAGTACAAGTAAGCGTGTGGCCTTGGGAGCAACCTGCAGAAGGCCAATCATACTTTGATTTAAAGGGGTCACTTATATGAGAAGCAATAGGCGTGGCAGAAGTCCTCCATTTTTGAAAATGACAAAATGTCTTCAGATAATTTTAAAAGCCCAATGCCCTTACAGAGAGTTTGTTGATCTGAAATGAGTTTTTATGTAATACTGCATTCATTGTAAATTTACGTATGAAAGCTTTGTTCAACATTTATACATTTGGAGGGAAGGGTGAGTGGAAGTAGCTTAGGCGAGGCTTTCTCCACAGAATATTTTCCCCTGATTTTTTTTTTGTAATCGTTTGTTTGTTTTTTGTTTGTTTGTTTGTTTGGTTGGTTGGTTTTGGTTGCAAAAAGACAAGTTTTTAAAAGCTAGAGAAAAAAAAATATTTTTCACCTCAGATTATGAATGAGGCCTGCCAGACTGGTTAAATACAAATGGTGTGATTTTATCTAAGTCACAAGATTCATTCATTTTTCAACCAAATTGCAAAGTTTGCCTTTAGGTTCAAGCAAATAATTGTGATTTCACATAAGAGTGATGTAGTTTTATGAAAATGGCACTAGAGGGCCTTCGACAGCTCAGGGTTAGACACAGCATCTACCACCTCATAGAAGAAATACATTATTTATAACTGGTGTTTACATTATATAATCACTTTCTGAGCCTAGGTTTCCTGATTTGTTTCCTAATTTGTAATTGTTTCACTGCTAAATCCTTTACTTCTGGCATTTCTGATGTTTTAGTAGGTAATTCTTTAAACAGTACATCAGAGATGGTTGCAAACGTTTTAGTATTTAGTTGTGCTTTCCACAGAAAACACATACCTATTTAATTTTATTCCTTACACACTCTAGGATAGTTTTTAAAATTACTCAGTTACATTTGACTTTGATCCCAGTACAGGGATCAGGCCAGGTAATGTGTCTGAGGGGCTAGCAAGCTGAGGCCAAAACTGCAGTAAGGACTGCTTATATCTAATCTAAATCTCCCCTCTTTCAGTTTAAAGCCATTCCCCCTTGTCCTATCCCTACACCCCTGACAAGGAGTCCCTCCCCAACTTCCCTGTGGCCCCCTTTAAGTACTGGAAGGCCACTGTAAGGTCTCCCCGGAGGCTTCTCTTCTCCAGGCTGAACGACCCCAACTCTCTTGGCCTGTCTGCATAGGAGAGGGGCTCCAGTCCTTGATCATCTTTGTGGCCTCCTCTGACTCACTCGAATACATCCATGTGCTGGGGACCCCAGTGCTGAACACAGTGCTCTAGGTCTGTAGCCATGCAACCTTGCATTTTTCTTCCTCACTTCAGTAAAACACTTTCCTCTGGTAGACATCAGAAGACATTATTGAAGCTTCAGCCTTGCACAAGCACTTTGCAATGCTTCTGCTTTGACAAAGTTAAAATTGCAGGACTCGGCAGCTCCTGGGAAGGTTTTTCTTTCAGCTTTTCTTTAAGTTGGGTCACCACTAGCCTTGGGGTGACTCAGTGTTCCCTGCTGTTACGTGACCTCTGTGATGGCAACCCTGAGCAATCACAAATGAAATACCCTGGGGTATTAATAGTTTATTAGTGGAGAATATTTTGAGTGTGTTGGACTTCCTGTTCATAATTAATCCCATTGCTACTGCTTAATTAATATAGAAACGGAGAAGTTTCATGGGTAGTTCTCAACCTTGACCAGGGCCATCATCCCAATTAAATATCTCATCCCAGAACAGAAAGGGCTGGAAAATGTGGGCTACTTACTGCTAGAATATTGTAATTACACTGGTATAATAAGAAAAATTCTATCTACCTGGGCTCAAAATCAATGAAGAATATGGGTTCTTAATTTTCTTGAAATTCCTTGGAGTTTATCACCTGAATACCTTTGCAGTTATGCATCACAGAGCAAGAACATAGGACTTTAGTTAAACACAACTGAGTTCATCCCATTTGGAAGCTGAGTGACATGACAAGGGCCACCAAAACACAGAGAAATCCATATCTTCATGTGACTGACGGACCAGCAAGCTCCAAAATCTGCTGACTGCAGGAGAGGCAAAAAAAAAAACAAAAAAAAAAAAAAAAAAACAAAAAAAAACAACAACAACAACACAGAGACCACACAGATCACAAGGTCGTAACAATATTTGTGAAGGTAAAAGCAAACAAGGAAATCCAGGCAACAGCCAGGAGGCATTTTCAGGAAGCGTTTGCTCAAATGACAAAATTTCAGTAAGTCACTGAAGTTGTATTTCACATAACTGTACCTGAAGCACATCTTAAGGAAGCTGGAAGAATAAATCTCTTAAGAAATCCTTTGCAAGCATTGAAAGAGTAACCAGGCTAAGAGCAGTTTAATAGCATATAAACCACTAGTGCTCAGGCTCAGTAATTCCTGGGAGAACTCACATGACTTTTTAACAATAGGGGAATAAGGAGGCTACACAAACTTGAGTCTGCAAAGCCCTTCCAGAAGTGACCTTTACTCAGTGCCACTGCACAGGCCCGAGCCCAGGGAGAGGCGCAGCCTGAGGTCAGCAGAGGGAAGGCTGCCTGCAGGGCAGCAGGCTGCAGGAGTGCAGCCACTGCTGTTTGTGTCAGGACGAACCCAGGGAAGGCAGTGCTTCCTGAGCTTCCCCCCTTCACCCAGTAAATCTGCCAGGCCAACAACAGCAGCTGGAGAAGCTGTGTCATGGGCACCTCATGCAGAGCCGCAGTGCTTGCTAGGCTGAACCATAGATGAGAAACCAGAGCATAGAATGAATAAATGTTATGCATGTGCATAGTAGAGAAATTCAGTAAGCTCAAGACACAAATATTCTTCTCCCTCCATGTAAGAGTCCAAACTACACAGTCTCTGGGAACTATTTATAACACTGCTTAAGACAGCATTGATTCAAGCAAAGACAAACTTCCTTGTTCTCCAGGAGACATCGAAGCCTTTTGGTGCATTGATTTCCTCACTGCAGTGCTCTACAGTGCCTGATAAACAAGGCCAAAAGTTGCAAAGCCATTCAAATCTTCTGCTCTTCACTGTCCTGTCAGTAAGACTTGAGATCACAACCTGATCTCTCCTCTTAAAACCAAGCTGGCAATGAACCCAGAAATTTGGGACACCCCAGCGTCTCACAAAATTCAGATGCAAGCTCAAGTTTGTGAGCATAGAGTGAAAGATGGGATTGTTCTGCTAATTCCAGCTAAAGCAGAGTATAAGAACCAGTGTTTTATGGATTAGGGGTGGAATGCTTCTCGCCTAACTTCAGCTAGTCTAACGTAGCAATGTGACCCCTTCTGTGGGAGGCATGCATCACTGGGAGGTGAGCCAACTCCACCTTAAACACCTATCTGGAGGTTTGGCTAGATGAGGTTTCGTGCTCATTTCTTTCCATTGATGACAGAGTCCCTGAGTGGCTGTATTGCATCAAGTGCTAATTTTTTTAGCAGCTAAGTGTACATATGATGGATTCTTCACCTTCCTCCATTTTAATTAACCAGAAAAACAATGAGAAATACTGACCAGAAAATAAATAGTAACGACTCGGAGCTGGCAGGCAAGTAGCAGTAATATAAGCAAGCTCCAAAACTGCTAAGAAGAAAATGCTTCCTTGGGGGATATAAATTAAATTTTCAAAAACACTAACATTTCTTGGCAGTAGCAGTTCTGAGCAAACACTGTTCCATACTACTGCTTTCCTGCCTGTTGAAGAAGCCTATGAAATAAACATAAAAACAATCTTTCAAAGCACAGAATCCCGAGTTATTTTCTCTGTGTTGGAGCAAACAGTGCAGCGTACTCTGGATAAAATGGAAAAGCATAACTAATGGACAACACCCACATGCCAAAAAACACTTGGTTGAACTAACTCATAGGCTTTCAATTCTGTGGCCCAGAGAACAGTCTCAAATTTTAGGGAGTCCCTAAGTGCATGGTAGTAATTTGCACACATGAGTCTTCAGTTACATCTTCAAAATGAATGGGAACTAAATGTAACTTCAACTTTACAGATGTTTGAGTAGAGCACCATTAAATGCTTCAGGATGACAGGGAGATATTGCATGAATTGGAAAACTATGTTCCTTGTCCTTTGGGGAAAAAAAAAAAAAAAAAAAAACGGGGGGGTGGTATTTCATATTTTCACTGTATATTCAAAGGAATTTAGACAACAAAAGTCAGAGCTTAGGGCACAGGGATGGGATTCATCTAATCTAACAACTATGAACAACTGTAAGAATACAGGTATCTAACCTAACATCAGCACTCAGGCTTCCACTAGTGATTGAAACTTTCTGTGGAATACTTTTGATTTCATCTGCTGTTTAGAAATAGTGTATTATTGTTCTCTATTTACTTCCTTTACAGTGGTCACGAATTGACACATCTCCATTGCATCCCCTCACAGGCACGTTTAACCGATGCTTGTGCCAAGGCCATTCGAAACTGCAGATTGCTTTTGTTGTTCTCCTATCATTTTGAGACAGAGTGATTAAAACTGCATTCCAGTTTCAAGTTGTTAAAGACTGCTAATGTAACCTAATAATGTTTTCTGATTTTGGTGTCTATCCCTTTCCTAATGATTCTTGAAATTTCTATTTTCCCTTGGACACCAGTGAGGACTCCTCTGATGTTTTCTGTGACTCATTTGCAATGACTTTGAGATCTCTTTCTTGACTGGTAGCAGTTCATTTGAAACCACCCATCCATAACACACAGAGATAGGGCGGGTATAACACACAGAGATAGGGCGGGTTTTTCTTCTTTCACTACTCTTGCAGTGCACCTCATGCAGTGTTTCACTGCCCATTCACTCACTATCATTATCGTTTCCTGTAACTGCTTAAGCAAGTTTTAATTTCAACACCCTTAACACTTCTGTACATTGAACTCCCTCAGCTAATTACTGAATATGTTAAACAGCTCAGATTTTTCGCAAAATCTTATTGCTTACCCTCTCCATTGTGAGGACTCATCATTACTGTCCTTTTTCTCCTAGCTTTTGAATATTTAGTACTTCATGGACCTTCCTTCCTGTTCCACCACAGTTTGTTTTTTTCAAAGAGCCTCTGGGGAAGGAATTTGACCAAAGGTGTATATATATATTTTTTTTTAATCTAAAACTAATCATTTTCACCTTTATAATTAGTCATCTCATCAGAGCATGGTGATCAGTTTGAAAGGTTGGGCTGTCTGATACAAAGGTCTTTTTACTCTTCTTCCCATCACATGATTTTTGTCCATATATCTGTTAGCTATCTTTGGTAGTTTTCCCCGTTTTCCCCACATTTCCTTTAAATAAGTCAGTTACTGATTTATTTTCCCATCTATATCTTATGGAGCCTTTTTTTTTTTTTTTTTTTTTTTTGAAAACATGTTCACATTTGCCACCTTCTGAGATTCAATGGCAGACAGAGTACCTCGGTAAGTGTGGCCATTCATAATCTGAAAGTCCTTTACAACTCTTGGGTAAATACCCCGTGGCCCTGGAGTACTGTGCATGGTGTAACAACCTCCTCTGACAACCCCGAGTGGAGAAAATTCCTCTGATTCACTCCCACAGAAGAGACTGACTGACTGTTCGCAACTTAAATTGCCACCTGGGCTTTCTGCCACGACCCAGAAGTTATCACGGCTGCTTCCTGCTTTTAACAAACCTCCAGATTTCAGTTGTTTGCAGCTTCTGATATCTATCTCTATATATTTGTTTTGTTTTGTTTTGTTTTCTGGGAATACTTTGCAAAATAAGGCAGCAATAAGGAAAAGCAGCACTAAAGAAAAAAAGAATGGACTGTTTGCCCTACTTGAAAGACGATAATACAAATGAGCACTCAGAAGTTTGGAGAGTTAGAGTGTACAGCTTGTAGAAGAGTTTTCAGTAGTTTTGCTTATTTACTTTCTGGTTTATTATTATATATATTTTTTATTTAACTGGTGTATGTTGCTGATTTAAGAACATATGTACTAGCTGCAAGGCTCAGTCAGACCAGATGTCCAGCTTGCCCGGTCTCCTATTTCAGATCTGACATTACAGAGATTACTACAAGAATCTTTCCATTTAATTCATCTACTGAGCAGGAAAAAAGGGATCTAAAACCAGCAGCCACTAGGAAAATCCATAGCTGTGGCCACCTTGGCTTCTATACTGAGCTGCAGCAAGGATCTTGCTAACGAAGGCAGTTGGCTGCTTTCGGAGTTCTGCACGGGCGCTGTCTGCTCTAAAAACAGCCACTGAGGTAGGTGAAGTCACAAACTACAGGCTTACCTTAGGGAGTCTGTACTTTTCTCTCAGATGAACCCTCAGACAGGCTCTCTCTGCCTTTTTCTGTGCAAAGGCTGCATCTCTTTCCATCCTGGAAATCAGAAAGGATAATAAAAAAAAATTAAAAAGGAAAAAAAAAAAGTTTCTTCAAGATACTGATGAAATACTGTCTGTTACAATGGCAGAAGTTATTCCTGAAGTCATGTAACTTGCTCACAGGCACAAAAAGAGTGATAACAACAAAGTGATGCTCAGGGGCTCAAATTCCTGAATCCCAAGCTTACTCTCAGTGCACCTCTCTTAAGTACTATGAAGAATGAAATACTGCTTGTCTGGAGTTTGTGTCAGTACAGGCTGTTATCGCTCACTGTAGCAATTCTAATACACAAAGCAGAAAATTTATGCTTGTTCCTTGTTTATCCCACCAGGTGCACTTACAGTGATGGCAATGTTCCTGTTCTGCAAGCAGGACATTCTTCTAGCTTGGAAACCCATGGTAGAGTGTTTTTTCTAGGTCAGACCAAAAAGTTCACCTATCCTAGAGTCCTGTCTACAACAGTGGACAGTGGCAGACAAAGACAGAATGTAAGAGCAGGATAGGCATCCTGTATCATAACCGACCAGCTTCCTAAATTCATTAGTTTAGGGACTGCTGGAGCTGGAAATTGGCCCTACATCATCTTCAATAGCTTTGGATGGTTTTTGTCATCTGTAAATTTTCCCAGTCTTTTCTTAATCATTTATTGCTCCAGAGCATCCTATAACAACTAATTCCACAGCTTCTCTCTGTGGAAAAGTGCTTCTTTTGCCTGTGATTTTATAAAATGCTTTAATTCAATTCAAAGATTCTTCATAAAAATTCTTTGTTAGATTACTTAGATATTTATTTCAAAATGTGTGTTGTCAAAGATGATTTCTGGTAATATTTGATATCATTCACCTTCCCCTTTTTTTTTTTTTTTTTTGTTTTTTTGTTTTTTTTTTGTTTTTTGTTTTTTCAGAAGAAGCTTCATAGAAATTCTCAGGCAAAATTGTTTTGTTCCAGTATAGATATTTTATCATGTTGAAAATTTGTCACATTGGAATGAAATATTACCTTTCCTCTGCTTCCACAAAAGAGTTTTTGCATCACTCTTCCTCTCTCTCATTTTTTAAAAGAACTAGTTCACATCAACTGCAAGCCATCTTAAACTTCTTTCATCCAGTAATAGATGGGATGATTGGGAAAAGGGTTTTTTTTTTGCACTTCCTGCACATTTTTGCCTTCTTTCTCAACCTTCCTCTTCTCCTGCCCATTCCTTCTCCACAGGAGCCCTTACTGGCCCAGGCTGGTGTTGGGATATGTTCCCACAGGGTAGTGCTCCCTGCGATGTTACAGATCCCTTTGGGTGCTCTGTGAGGCTCGGGGGAAGGAGGGGATTTTCTATTTAGGTAGATCTGAGCTTTTCACTTGTCCTGGCATCACAGGAAGACTTGGCAATCTTCCACCGTTGCCTGGGCCCTGATCTTACACCCTGTTGTTCTGGAGGATTTAGTTATTCCCAGGAACGTGAAGATTTGTGGCTACAGGAAACAGATACAGGGGTTGTTGCATGACAGCCAGGAGCTGATGTACAGCACAAACTGGTGCCCCCCCCCCCCCCCCCCTTGCTTTTAAACTCTTGTGGTGCTGGAGACAAACTCTAGAACCATGCTGGAAACTGCTGGCACAAGCCAGCTGTTTGTCTCTGCATATCACACACTTTGCTGAGAAACAGCAGTCCTTGAATTTTTGTGGGTTAGTCACAAAACAAAACAAAACAAAACAACAAAACAAACAACAACAAAAAAAAGACAGGACAGTCATGTATCAAGGTGCCTGAGTATGACTCCAGCAAGGCACTTTACATCCCTGACCTCCACTCTGTACAGCTGAAAGCTGGGTAAAATCCAGACAGCCCTTGAGCAGATGTTCTGCCTGTGCCGAACATTTCTGACACACATTTACATAACCACACAGCATGTGCTATCCTCAGCCACATCTTCTCTCTGAAAGTACTGCAGATGTTCCTACTGTAGTTCCAAATTGTACTTTCAGAAGTGCTCCTGCAGTGACTCCTCAATACATTTCTGTATGTAACAGACATGCCACACTTGAAAACTTCATACAAATAATAGTTTTTCCTGCATTCTTCCCATTCCAGGAATCCTGGTTTGACTCTGTCTCTTTCAAATATCCTGTGACAAAAAGACATAGCAAAACATTCTGCATTTTATTCAAAAGTGAGTATTACCCACTCAAGGTTTTATGATAGAAACAGCTGCTGCTAAATACAGACCTGGATACCTCAAATTCCGTCAGTCATTAGCCTTTCACCTATAATCATCTTACGTGAAGGATTTACACAACCATTATGTAATTGATCATTAGAAGAACAGATGCACCTGAGATTTAAAAGTCAATTGTTTTCTTATAAAGAAAGCAATTATAAATTATGCATGATTTGACTTACACTAAAAGTCCTTTATTTTACTTCTGTTTTGATATTGGAACATAACAAGGGGTGAAGATTATAACTACAGGAAAAAAAAAATTACATTCATGACATTTAATCATCTGAAAAGTTCTGCTTTATTCAAGTAGATTTTAGGAAAAGTAACTAAAAATGCAACTAGAAGAAATAACCATCTTAAAACTTATGTCTAGATAGATATTAGCTGTTTTACATAGCACTCATTACTTTTTCTGTGTCTGCCATTATAAACATGGACCAAGAAAGAACCATACATGTAAAGTGTACTACACATGGAGTTCTAGGAGAGCAAATCATATGGATTTTAAAATCAACTACTACAATATAACCACCTTTGTACATGTGAAAAAAGTGTTATATATAAGGCAACTCCAATTAATCCAACACATCAAGCTGTGGTGAGAGCAGGAGAGTGTAGGAAAGAGTTGTAGGATGAGGGGGGAGAAGGAGGAATACAATAGTTTATCATTTACAGTTGGTGAAGTTTTTTTTTGGAAAGCTTCTCCAAAAAAGACTTTTCTGCTAAATATATATATATATATATATGTTTGAAGCCCTAACCCTAGGAATGTCTGTCTTCTTCTTGGGTTATTTTTACCTGCACAAAGTCACAAAGAATCAGCCCCATACTGGTAATAAGGATCAGGTACTCACTTCTCCTCAACCACTTGCTTTTGATATTCCTCATACTCCTCTCTGGTCATTCCTGCAGCGGCTGCTGGGTCGGAAGGAGTGCTTTCTTCCTTGTTTTCTTCCCCTCCACCTCCAAGTCCCAAATTCTTTACCTGGTTGCTCAACATACTTTTCATTAGGAAGGCCATCCTCTCCTCAAGAAAAAAAAAAAAAAAAAAAAAAAAAAGCTACAAGAAAAAGCCAAGCCAAACAAAAAAATGTTTTCAAAACTGACAGTCATAAGAGAGTTTCTACAGCCACAGCAGCTCTTCAAGGGCACAGCACTAGTGAAACGTGAATGCCAACACCAGTTTGTCAGCCATAATCTGGATTAAAGAGTGAACTCCTTAATATCTAGAGGCAGATGGTTCAGATTACTCAAAAAAAAAATCATTAGATGCAGCTACCTACTTTTTATATTAATACCGTAAGCTAATTATATATATATGTGTGTATATATATATATAAAAATTATTGTGTGCAACATCCCTTTGACATCTTCCATCTCAAAACTCTCACAAAGACCAAAAAATTTTCCAAGGAAACAATCAATGTGAAATAAAAGCCTGGTTGACTAAATGGCTATAATAAAACTGCAAATTCTGGGCTACTGAGCAGAAAATCCTTTGAGGTTTACACAGTCCAATGAGATTTGAAAACTGGAATTCTTCATTAAGAAAAAAAAAAAAAAAAAAAAAACAACTAATCATTTTTATCCAGTAATATGTTATCACATTGGACAGAAAGTACATGGAATTTTAATTCCCTTTTCATATGATTTGTTTGTCTCACAGATGAATGGGGCATTACTGTCATCATTACTTTTTTTCTTTTGAAGGGAATCACATTGTGTTTTCTTAGTGTTCATTCCTTGTGGTTTATTTCACTCTTCCCTAGGCTCTATCCAATTAGATCACCACCTTGACTGGTGCTGCATACAATAAAGGAGAAATAAATCTTACTGAGCTATTATATGTGGGCTGCTGGTGCTAGGTTTCTAATTTGTCAAACTTTTGTTCACATCGTTAGCTTCATCAGGTTTATTCAGCTGAAGATCTGCAAGATCTGCTACCTAAATCATAGGCTATTTGACTACCTACTAAGCCTCAAATGTTCATGATTTGGAGTTTTGAATATTTATTGTACTTCGACTAGCTGCATGTGGCATAATGAAATATCCTGTCGTCTTGATTATCTAAGTGGTTCTCCTAGCACTCTCATAATTTCACTGAGAGATGGGAGGATTTCTAGTTTGCCTAATGCCTTAATCTGCATTAGAGCCTTTCTAATTAAAGCAGACCTGTTACTATTTTAAAATGGAAAAAGAAAAAAAAATACCAGGACCTTCTGTAATCCTGGATTATTAGTGATTAAACAAGAACCTTTGAATTTATTTTTGAAACAGAGTATCACTCAGCAGCAAGAACTCAAAGTCACAACAAAATTTCTTTGATAGAATAACTATACCTATGAAACAGTTGCTTTTTTTTTTTTTTTTTTTTTAAATCAAAATTGATTTTGATAATCACTCTGCACCTTCAGAGCTATGCATAAATTGCAAGAATTTGTTGGAAGAATCACCTTTTTGCATCTGATCAACTTTGACCTTGATTTCCAAACCTTATTGTACTTGTCCAAGTGCTTAACAGAACTGAGATCATACAGGTCAGATAGTTCATCCCAATTTAAGTAGAGAATGCTAAACCTGATTATACCTTACTCTGAAGTTGAAAGTGTAAAACTAAACACAATTTATGACCTGTCAAAATTTGAAAACTAAAAATCCAGCATTTAGTTTATACATAAGATGTCATTGCTTCTACTTCACAGAGAGTTACTTCAAAATGGACCTGGCAATAGTCGGTCTGATTTTCTTTAGCACCCAAAGACTTCCCTGTTTCAGCTTGCTGACCCTCTGAGGCATCCAAGGGCAGAGTGGCTGATGGTATCCTGCATTTCCCATCCTTCTGCATTTTAGAGAAGACTGTTCAAGCGAGCTGACAACTAGCCAGCACTGTGGGCCTACTGCTGGTCCCCTGTAGCTGTGCAGGCATGCTAGCTCCACCAGAATGTGACATGTTATTGCCTCATCATTCTGTACCTGTGCTTTAAGTGGTGCTTTTCTACTTTTTTTCTCCATTTACTGGATTTGACATGATGCATACAAGCAGGAATGGCTCTAACCTGCAACTCTTCTGCCTTCTGCTGAAGCCAAGACCTCACTCATTTTGGTGGTACTTGGAAAGCCCAGCAAACTGGCCTAATCTAGAGTCTGCCAGGAAGAAGCCGGCCTTTGGGTGACCACTATGACTGTGAGCAGTACAGCCACCCAATACAGAGAACAAGACCACAGGACCCCCTTTCCCTTACGCAGACAGCTTTGAGGGGAAGAAGCAACAAGAAAGGGCTATTTATAGATCATTTGACTTGAAGTTGACAGCTCTAAGCAGAAGCCTCTGGGGGGAAAAATAAATAAATAAATAAATATAATTTTTTCCTGAAGTGTAACCTGATTCACAAAGGTGTCTTGCCCCATGTTCCTCATAACACAGTGAGAGCAGAAGGTGCTTCATCAGTTCAGGTATATCTAGCAATAGAGGTGGCTAGAGAAAGAGGACATCACAACTCTGGATAAAAGTTTTTGTCCTGCTGACCTTCACACACACTGCTTGAGCAAAGCTAACAGAAATGTGAACATCAGAAGCTGGAGGATTGTCTTCTTGATCTGCTTCATCTCCAAGCTGTATCTCACCCAAGTTCACAGGACAAAAGGGTACCGTACAAACCATGTACGTATCACAAAGAGGCTTTTAGTGGCTTGCAGAAGCATTTGATTGGGCAGCCTAAAGTCATACATAGGCAGTGTTTATGCACAGATCCTAAAATTCACCTAAGTTCAGTAACAGTATGTTAGGCATCACAGACAATCATACTACAAGAGAAGTTTAAGATCAGATAAAATTACCTTTTGATTGTTATCATGTTCTCTGAGCTTTGACAGCCATTGGGTTGTTAGAATGCTGGCCCACAACATCACCACTTAGTGCCAACTGCTTCTCAAGTCCTCTTGAAGTGTTTGGCTCATCTGTATCAAAAACTCCAACAGGAGCAATGCGTTTGCACAGTGCGCTCAAAAATGTGACATGCAGCACTGATTTCAATTAATAGGTTTCAGAGACTTCTACTTCTGTTATTCTTTGAGCTACTGGTCTTTACTGATGAGAACTTTCCCTGACTTCAATCACTACAGAAATATTGCTGGTACCCCTTTCTGCCTAAAAGAGAAAGGAGAGGAAGGTTGCATAAGATGCATTCACACAATGAGAGACTGAGAAGGCAAGAAAGCTGAAAACTGTCTTGGAAAGTGGTTGCTATGAACCTGAGATCTTGCCCTCCAGGTCTTGAGATAGGTCTCATGAACCAAAGAGTAAAAGGGTTTCTAATGTCTGATTTGAAATGGAAGATAACAGAAAAGTACTTTGAAAGTTATTGACCCTACTGGCACTGGAAACCCTAAGAAACACAGACTAGCTGTGAAACTTTCTAAGACTAAATAAAACTAACTAGGGAACTGCTGACTTCATTATGGATTCAGCAAATAATAAACACTCGGTCCAATAAGGAACACATTGCTCGCAGTACTACCTAGTTACCTACCCTGGGTGTCAAGGACTGGAATCTCCAAAGTAATTCCTGCTCTTGAGAGGTGCTGTAACCACTGCCTGTACTGGTTACAAACCACTTACAACTTTTTGTTGATTACAGGAATCACAGGCTTAATAAAAGCATACAGTCGGCTGCTTATTAAGTACTGGTGTTGCTACTTCCTTGGCTTTAAATCAATGACCTTCCCCTATAACTTAAACGAAAACTTAATTAAAGGCTCATTTCCCATGTTATCTGAACTGGACAACGTGAAAAGAAAAAAAGCCCAAGTTCTGTATCTAAAGAACAGAGGCACCTGCAACCTCAGAATAGAATTTGGAGTCCCGAAACAGGCAATTCACAAAGGGCAAAGTCCAAAAGCCTCACAGACAAGACAGCACAAAAATGCTATTGACAGGCAAGCATCCAGACCTGAGAACGTGTTCCCAAAACAGGGTCACAGCAGACACCACCAACCACGTCATCCAGAAGTAGCTAAGCATTCTTTGAAAGGGCCCAGACTCTCCCACCTCTTCGTCCCTCTAGAACAGGATGTTGCTTTTATGTAAGTTTGAACTTCAGACCATTTGCAGAGAAAGACAGAAATAGGAATTTTAGGTCTTTCTCAGCTTGAACAGGTTCAAGTCAAGACCCACCCACCTATCAGGCAATTTGTTCCTGGTTGGGGAAAAATCATAGTCAATGAGGGGATGCTTAATCTTCCTGTGAGAGATTACTACAGATGATTTACTGGACAGAACAGTATAAATTAAAAACAACAACAACAAAAAAAAACACACACACGCACAAAACCCATTGAGACTATCTTGTTTTGGGTAGACATGCTGTTTTTTAATAAACCAGGGCAGAGCACGCAGATGAGGGCAATTTGGGGAACTTGGAAAATGAACTACAGACATACCAGCAATCTTCAGCTCAAAAAAATTAGGTACTTTGTATGATCAAAGCGGCCAGCAAACAACTTGATTTACTGTTAAGAGACTTCGAAGTTGACACAGTACTTTTCACCTGACCCTACATATCTGATACTCTTCACACAAGCTTTTGAGCAAATCCAGTTCTGATTAGAGTTATGTTTGAGTCTTTTGTTCTGAAGAACAGCATCAAGAATGCTTCCAATACACTTAGACTTCAGTAACACATACCAGATTAACCAGATTAAAAGAAAGAAGTTTACTAAAAATATGCATCTTTATTCAAATAAGGTTATTTCCAAACTCCAACCACCAATTTACATTATTCAGAAACAAACATATGGAAATGTCAGCTGTTCACTTTTTTTTTTAAAAAAACAAACAAACAAACAAAACAAAACAGTAGACAGTCTTCGGTGTTACAGTAATTGATGCAATCAATGATAAATGTCAGATTTTCTTCAAACAGGAAGTTAGGTAATTTAGAACTACTGAATTTTGCTTGAAAGATTCAGGTATGACTATTTATTTAGTATACTCTAATACAATGAGAATCCCTTGTCACAGCAAAGTATTTGCCACTTATCATTCACACTTCAAATACTGGTATTAGATTTGCTCTCCCATCATATTGTCAAATTGAATTGAAAGTTGTCTTCTCTTAGTCCTGAAATCTTACTTGACAAAATGAAATATGTTATCAGTGTTGAGAGAAACTTCATATCAAAAGGCTACATTAACTGACAAAAATTCTTAAAATCCAGATTTGTTGCTAGCACTTCAAGAGTAGCCAGAACAAAATTTGGTCTGTGTAATTGGGAGTTTTCCTTTGATCCAGTGAGTTGTGAAGCAATTACTGATGTTCCAGGGAGCAATGACTGTGAAATGAAGCATGAAGCAAAGTTATCGCTTGTAGGATGTTACACGTCAGGCCTTCTGCTCCCTAATGCAAATGTTTTCCACATGGGAGACAGGTCAGATATACTAGCAGGGTAAACACAGAAGCTGAACCCCATATGAGATATAGCTGTTGATGCAAGTTTGTCCCTAACCCCCAGTCCCAGCCTTCCCTTTTTCCCAAGAAACCACACAACAGTATGGGGCGTCCAGCTTTGAAACAGTTATAATTGGAGAAGTTCACAGTAACAAGAAGTACAGGCTTCCTCCAATACATACACTGGAGCTGTTCCTCATTACACCAGACCTATGCACCTAATTCACTAGGATACAGTCATTAGCCTTTCTGTACAAAGGGTCTTGCAAAGCCTGCTTTGGGAGAGGGAGTTCATTTAGGTGTTGCACTGATGCAAGAAAACTAGCAATGGACAAGAATAACAACGTATATCTTCAGAACAATTTAAGAAAATATATTAAGCTTAGTGAAAAAAGTCAGGGTTGTAATAGTTTGGACTCAAGGCACCTGTAAATATTTGCTGGTGTTAGAACTGAATGGATAAATTCCTGTGTGTTACTCTGCATTCTCTGAAAAGGTTTTCATTTACTTATCCTACTTATCCAGCAACATGAGCTTGAGGCAGTAGTTTCTCCAATTAGTACACCAAAATCTCAACTTCAGAAATGAATCTATAAAGCTATACCAGTATGCTACACAGCATAGCTATGTAAATAGGTGTGTAGGTAGTATAATTTTATTGGTATAGCACAGACACCCACTTTTGGGGCACTGCCTTTTCAGTAACAAAGTGTATTGCATAGATTTATCATTTCTCCAAATTGTCAGGCACAATGCTAGAAGTGTTCTTCGTAACAGTGAATTTGGCAGCACACATTGCACTCCCAGAAGAACAGACTGGAGAACTGCAGGAGTAGTATACTAGGTTCCAGACAAATTTTGCAGGTTTTCAGACAAATTTGTGATTCAAAGAGAAACATCCAGAGACATTTGTGTATTTTATAGAACTAGAAGAAAAACAAAACTATTCTAACTCTACACGAAAACAACTTAAAGACAAAAGTTACCACAGATATGTAAACAAGTCAAAACAAATTAATTTCACATTTCTAATTTGGGCTTTCTGCTTTGTTTCGTTTCAGAAACAAATGTTCATCTGATTAGCAACATCAAAAGAAAAACACGTTCAATCTTACACGTTAGGTATTAAACCAGGAATTGATACACAATACTGGTTCTACAATAGCTGCTGGACTAACAAACATTTCTGAAGCAACAGTCTGCAAGGAAAGTTGTTAACATTCAGTATTTGTAGTTTAGAATACTTGCCATGTCAATATTTAAATCAAAGCATCTGTATTTGATACATGATAGACACAAGACAGCTTTATAACAGTAAAGGCATATTTCCAAATTCAACATATCTTGAAATCAGATAGGAAATGGTATAAAGCAATGGCATCTCTGTTGAAAAAGTTCCAAAAAGTCTCCAAACAAGATTACAGACAGACTTGAAACTACAAAAAAGAAATCAATCCAAATATATCTGAAGAAACTACTTGATCATGTTTTTTTTGCTCACTGCCTAAAAACAGTACCCGAAATAAGGAGATAAGACTTTGTTTGCTTATCTTGTATAGTTTGTTCTATACCAGATATCAGCAGTCTAACTTAACAGTTAGCAGGACTGTCTTTGCATCCATGTACTAAAGAAAAGTTAGAATCTGTATATCACAAGGAGTTAGAATTTTCAAAATCATTCTTAAGCCATTAGATCCAAATAGTAAAGAAATGAAATGTTTATAACAAGTTTTCCTCCCCTCACAACAGAGAGGTGTAGTTTTGTTTTGATTTAAATTTTTGGTTTTAGAGGATTTTGGAGAATTGTGTGTGTTGTTGTTTTCTAAATCTGATACGTATACTTAGTGGCAAGTTTTCTGCACAAATCATCAATTCACAAATTCCCATTATCAACAGCCACCAAACATGCTTATTTTAAATCCCTCCTCTGAAATTCTAACAGAAGAGGAATACAGTAAACACCTTCCGGTATTTATCAGAAACCTAATTGAGAACAGAGCCCTAGATAGGGTCCGCAGCCTTCCCATTCCTAGCATTTGCTCTGCTGCTCCCCAGTCCATTTTTAACTTGAATATTAACAGTTGAAATGAGAAGATGGTTTAACAAAGTTAAATAATTTACAATATTGAAGTATATCAAACACTAAGTTTTCCCTCATTTACAGAGCTGTATGATTTTCTGTGCATACATACTGCTGTTATGTACACACAAAAGGAAGAGGTCATCAAAAGAACTTTTTGGCTGCTGCTTCTTGTTGACTCCTGAAAGAAAAACCAGGAGAGAATTCATTATGGATGTACAGTAAAAGATTACCTAACCGGTTGAGATAGTTCGTTCTTTTATTTTGGGATTAAAAGATTCCATTCCCCTTCAACAGAAGCTTAAAGAAATCAAACATAAGTTGTATCACAAAAACAGTATATAAGTTACTCTATTCACAAATATAAAGGAAGCATGACTATAGTTCCAATTTTGCATCAGATGGAAACATTCTGGGTAGAAAAAACTGTGGAAGAGCTTATTAATTTATTATTAAAATTCTCTAATTAATATTCTCTAAAGCTTCTCAATATCTGATTTTCCTAAAGATCATGACAGAAGAGGAAACGTGCAATTAAGCAGCATAAGAACTTGCTTGAAATAGAAATAGGATTTTTTCACTCTGGCACAGAAAATTATTTTCTTTAGTGGATATAGATACTGTACTAGATAGAGACACACACACACAAATAGAAGTACAAGGGTATCAGAAAGAATTGAAGGTGACCAGCTCCTCATTTATCTTGGAAGTCATTTCCCAGTTGATGAAATAACATGACATTAAAAAAAAACTCCCTACTTTGTGAAGAAGCAGACATACAATAAAAGTTGATGATATCAGAGCAGCATTTATATTATATTACTACTAGTTATTCTTCCATAAAGGTAGCAAACAGCATTTTCTCTTTGAAAAGCACTGCAGCTATTTTGGTCCTTTTATTCCAAAGAAGTGTCCATGTATGAGAGAAACAGGACCACCAAACAAGTAAGTCCATATTCTCAATAGGTTTCCCTTTCCACTGACATTTAATTTGAATGTTATGATGTTACAAAGAAGAAGAGAATACAGCAAACATCCCAATGTAAAAACCGAGCAACAACCACCAAAAAAAAAACCACACAACCCACCCCTCCAATGCTAAGAACTCCATAAAACATCAGTATCTCCTTATCTGTCTCTTACACAGGATATGTATCATAAAAAAGTTCACTGACAAATCTGTCAAATCAGACAAAAGCTGTTAGGCACATGTAGCAAAAACTCAGATCATGTCAGATTTTGTTAATAAATGTCAGTAAGTCCAGTAGGGGACCACAATGATGGTCAGGGGCTGAAGTGCATGCCTCAGGAGGAGAGGTATGAGGAACTAGACTTGTTCTTCCTAGACAAAAGAAGGTTTTGAGAGGTCTCATGGCAATTTCCAATACCCAGATGTTATTGAAGAGACAGGAGCTGTTTATTTAGAGATGCATGTTAAGACAATGATAGATAACAATCAAGTAGAACTTGAACAGGCTGAACTGAAGACCTCAAAAGGTCTCTTCCAATCTGAATGATTGCTTGTTTTAAAGAAGATTAATATAATCATATCATCGCAATTGCATTTCTACTCAGAAGTTCTAAAATCATTTGCCCTGTTGTCTTTCAAGAAAGATATACTTACCTATACATGATATAAGCAATGAATAACACTGTTTGCACTGCTACAAATATGAAGAAGTGCATTGTAGATAAGCATGATGGAAACGGTGGCAAGTCTGGACACTTTGACTTCTCACTGGATGGCTAAGAAATAAGAAAAGTGTTATCTGAGAAGAGAAACAACATGCCATCAAAAGATCGCTACGCAAGAAACAAAACAAGGTCTGTGCACCATGATCTAAAAATTGAAACAATCAGAAATCAGCCAAAAATGACAACTACTTTGAGAAAGTTAATTTAACTCCCTGTTTTTCACTTTCCCCTTTCCTCTTTGTTTCTCAGATAACCTGACTAACGATAACCGAAGGACCACAGGAGAAAGAAAATAACAACCTTGTATGGGTTCATAAGCTAATTCAGCCTAATTGCTATCTAGGTAAGACTAATGTGTTCCTGAATGTTAACACAGTCATCTTTAACATTTACGTATCTGAAGCAGAGCTTTCCTAAGTTTCCCCTGTTTAAACCTCTCCCTTCTCTGCAGAAGCTTACAAAGTCTCCTATATATGGAACTGTTAAGCAGGGGTACAAACACAAAAGCACCTACAAAACTTAATTGCTTGACCTTGTTTCCACAGGAAGCTAGACTAAAAATCATGCTCTTTGTGCAAAACTTCTCATCAAGACACAGATCATGCAGTTGGGTCAGGGCAGTGCAGTTTCAGCGAAGCAGCTTAATGAAGGATTAATTGCTCTGTAAATCGCATGCTGGCTCATCCCAGCTTTTTACCAACAGCCAAATAAAGAAGCATTACAGTCATGCTTTACACTAACAGCACACAAATTACCATATTTCGTTGTACTAAATGCTCAATGTCCCTTTTTACTACGTGAAGGTGTTCTTTGATGTCATTGAAGTGTTGAGTCGCTTCATAGACTCCTGCAGCAGAACCAGGATGTTGAGCTCCACTGATCAGCCTCAGAGTATCAGCCATGGAATTCCTAAAGCAAGACGGACAACAAAACATCATTCAATACAAAACATTTTTTATATAAACAGCATTTATGTTGGACACATTTCAGTCCATTAAAATTAGTCTGAAATACACAGGTACCCAAAAAGGCAGAAAACATTCTTCTGGCTTACAAGAATACTTCTCAGGAGGCAATTCCTTAACCAAACTATTGTCTTTAATATTTGATTCTGCAGACAGTTTCAATTTGTACAGTGTGCTACCTCCCAAAGTCACACAGAAAACAAGATCTGGCAAATATTCTATTGCTAGACATCTGCTTTGCTTGATTGATCAAGTCTAAAACAAGTCCTTTATCTAAGTCTCTTGCCAAGGCTTTAGGATAAACAGAGTATAATACAATCTTTGAAGAAAGCCAAAGCTGTTTTATAAAAATAAATAAATAAAAGCAGTCATGTAAGAAATAAAAATAAAGAAGCGGCTTTAGGGATAAGAAAAGATTTAGATACATCCTTGTTTCATGATTATCACTTATATGAGAAACTCATTTCCTATATGCACTGTCATAATACTTAATATTGTTACCATGTGAATTCATTTTGCTGCTCTAACAAATCATATTAAATCCCTGAAAAGTTGAGGTTCCATACCTAGTTTTGTTTGAGGTGAACTAATCAGTGAGAGAAAAACACTTAGTCTCTAGTCAATATGTTTATATAGTTTTCCCTTACTGTGATGTCTCTTTTCAGTTGCAAAGAGGATTATTTTCAGCTAAAATATTTATCATGTGAATGTTAATCTCTTCGTTATTAACAGAATAAGCACTCAAAATGTACGTCTTTGGATTCCTGTTTAATTTACTTCAAACTTCACATTTTCCTTCAGATTAGAGTTTACTTTAATGCCTTCAAGGTAAAGTCCTAACTCTTTGTACAGTGGTCAGCAATTTAACTTGCACCTTAAGAAAAAAAACACTAGAACGTCATTCCTTGGGAAAACTGGTAGCAACAATACATAAGCGCTTCACAAAATTTTATTATTGATTTTAAATGGTTTATATTCGTTGTGCAAATTGCAAGGTAAGCATCAAAACTTAGATGTTTACAAAGAATCTTCATAAAGATGGTGCTCATCTTTTAGCTTTGCATCAGTTGCTCTTTATGCCATTAAAGTTCAAAACACAGAATTAAAAAAAAAAAAAAAAGGTACCATACAGATTCAAAGGCACTACCACAAATCTAGGTAAAAACTGCAAAACGCAGATACGTTATTATTTAGTTTCACAGCTGCTGTCTCATCATGGCAAAAAATTTTGCAGCATGCTCAACTACTTGAAGTAGCTACATGTTAAGTCAGAGCTACACATTGAATTAATCTACTCAATTATATTAAGCTGCAGATACACCACTTTAGAGAAAAAAGGCACTTAGCAATTGTAGCCCCTCTTAAATGTAGGATTAACGATATACTCTTCTCCAAATGAAAGACTACTAGTTTTTCCTTTTAAGTATCACGCAGACAATCAACTTCACATGAGACAAACAATATTCTGCATACTTCCATAAAAAAAAAATCTCCTCACTTCCAATAATGATCCAAGAATTCCCCTTTTCCTTCCATGTTCGTGAAAAGTCAATCCCACTTCAGCACACTGGAAGACAACCCACTTTCCAGTTTTATTTGTTAAATACAGATAATGTGCTGCACTCTAGGTATGCATGGATTTCTGCAAAACTCTCAGTACTTGCAATATTAAAAACAAAGCTATTGAAGTAAAGTTATCAAAAGGCTTTAACAAAAGACAGCTGCTTGCTCCTACAAGCTGCTGCAAACAAAGATAGGTAAGACATCTATCACTCATTCTACATTTTTGTCTTTGAACCAATAGTATTTATACAGGCAAAATTAATGCAAAAAAAAAAAAAACACTTCCATCTGTCGTGAATTAAATGAACATATCCTGAATAGCATTAGCATATAATCCATACGTTTTATATTTTTATGTTATTAACATATAAAGTCAATTGGTTACTATTTACCTGCTGTTACAATTAATGTTGTAATAACTTATTTTAGAAGAAAGTTTTTCCACTGGAAATTGTTCCTAACTACCCCATGGAAACCCATGCAATGAACAGCGGGACCACTGCCTAATAATTGCTGATTGTTTATCTCGGCCCACTATTTTCAGTGCTAGAATGCAAGTGAGACTCATTTGGTACATCTCCCTCCTTGTACCAGAATCCCTGTGTAATGAACAGAAATCGGCATACCCGCCTTCCCCCAGATTAATCCACTTTGTTAAAAGCAAAATAACTTCCCTAAATAGACATGGTCTGTATCAAATTTAATTTACTTTACTTTTGCATAAACAATATCATGCTGTTCGTTTCTACTGTATGAACATGCAAGATTCTTCTGTAATCAGATGATTAAGAAATCCCCAAATCTTGACAAGAAAATTACTTAAGACAGTAAGTCCTTTTCCTCTGGGATGACCAGCAATACCAACAGCGGGCTGTTCATTTCTATCTATAAATAAAACATTTATTTAATCTAAGAAAAATATTAAGACGA
This sequence comes from Aythya marila, assembly GCF_965140915.1. Classification (NCBI taxonomy): domain Eukaryota; kingdom Metazoa; phylum Chordata; class Aves; order Anseriformes; family Anatidae; genus Aythya; species Aythya marila. The sequence continues at coordinate 175,115 of NC_139081.1, read as the reverse complement.
CGTTACACAAACTCATACCTAGTAAGTAGTCACTGAAAGGGCAGACTGCCAGTGTTAACAAGAAAATCTAATTTGCTTGTAAGGTATAAAGATTTGTCAAGAATATTAATGCTAAAGCTTCCGTGGAAGAACAAGTGCAAAAAAAAAAAAAAAAAAACAAAACACAAAACAGAAGCACTCTAATCTTCATTGTACAAAAACCTGACCTACTTAGATGAATGACAAGATCTGCCCCTGAACTAATACCAGAGGGGAAAAAAAACACACACACAAAAAAACACGAACAAAAAACAAAACATAACAAAACAACTGCTTATACACAATACACAATATCAAGTTGTAGAATTGATTATTTTTTTTTAAGCCAAAAAATAATGTTTTAACTACTGAAAATGAAGTAGTAAACCAACTTAAAGACATTCCAGCTAACAACAGCTATTGTTAAACATCTTGGAAGCATTATATAAACACCCCCTTGAAAGACAGGCATTTTCTCAAACCCACTTTAGCAGTATCGAACCTTAAACATGGAGATCTTTGCTTCATTTGGTAACTTAATTAGAAAAGTACAGCATACCTCTCAATTGATTAAAAAATATACACCTTAAAAGCTAAACTATTAATCATTTGGGAACTTGCAAGTGCCCTTGCAGATATAGAAGATTCCTGAGAAAGTTAAAAGTCCTGGCAAAAGTCCTGTGACAAAAGACAAAACAAGACAATAAAATCAGGAGCCTTAACATTTGATTCTGACAAGTCCCACAAGACTGATACACAACTGAACTCAATCAGGCAAGTTCTGTGTCTGTCAGTCTCCTTTACTGTGATTATCTTTTGCTACAAAAAGATGCATCAGTATCAGCTGATAGGCAGTTTTCACACAGCAAATAAACGTTAGACCATTAAATACTCACAAATTAGAAAAACAATTTTTTGACAACTTCCCTTATCACTAAACCAAAAAAGGTATTTTAAGTCATAGTCAGGTTTCCAGCATCTCCAAGGATGGAGACTGCAAAACCTCTCTGGGCAACCAACCGACTAAATGTCTCACTACCATCACAAGCAAAAATTTATTTATTTATTTATTTTTTACATCTGAAGAGCAAACAGAACTCCATGTATTTCAGTTTGTGCCCACTGCCTCCCATTCTGTCACTGGGTACCCAGTGAGAAGACTGGCTCTGTCTTCCTTCCCCTACCACCCACACCCCAAATCTTCCCCAGCCCCCATCATCTCTAAAATCAGATGTTTACACACATTGTTAAGACCTTGCTGAGCCTTTTCTCCAGTCTGTACAGTCCCAGCTCCCTTATCTTTCATTGTGTGCCCTTAATCATTGTCACGGTTGTTTACTGGACTCCCTCTACTACCATCCACCCAGACCCCACAAGGTGATGCCACCAATGCTGAGTAAAAGGCAAGTCATCACCTTTGACACACTGGCAACATTGCCTAATGCAGCCCAAGATGCTATTCGTGGTCTTTAACACAAGGGCACACTGCTGTCCCACATTCAACTCGTCTACCAGTAAAGTTCTTTTCTACAGAACTGCCTTCCAGATGATCAATCCCCTGCCTGTACTGATAGATGGAGTTACACAGCTGCAGGACTTTGCACTTGCCTTTAACTTCATGAGATTCTTGTTGGAACACTTTTCCAGCCTGTCCAGGTCCCACTGAATGGTTGCACAACCACGTGAGTATCAAATGCTACTCCCTGCTTTGCATCACCTGTAAAACTGCTGAAGATGCACCCAGTCTTACTGTCCACATCATTAATAAAGATGCTTGAAGAATAATGGCCCCACTACCAACCCAAGGTGCACCATTAGTGACTGCCTTCCAGCTGAAGGTTGCATCACTGATGACAACCCTTTCTTTGACCCTGGTAGTTCAGCAAGACTTTAGATTTTTGTTTATTTATTTTAAGTGGTATCTGTGGGTTTTGTTGTTGTTTGTTCTTGAACTCTTAGAAACAGAACCACCTTTTCATAAACTCCATGAATAAGAATTCCCAGTGGAAATGAAATCTGAACATTTTAATTTGCACAAAACTTCCCTTCAGAAGACCTACATGCCTTAACAGATTTTGCTTACACTAAAATATGTATATATATATATATATTATGTAACTCCTATTGTCCGCATACTCCTGATAAAATGACAAGATACTCCAATACAACATAATTTATTTATTAAGATTCACCAGCTATAATGTGAAGGCATTCATGCTCATGTTGTTATCAATGCTCTAAAAATCAGAGCAAAAAATTTTCATGAGGTAGCAGGTTACCAAACTAGTCATTCTACAGAAACCAACTGGTTCCAAAGGTGCTCGACTTACCTTGCTTTTGCAGCAGAACCTCATGATAAAGTGCTGCACGTGAGGGGGGCTTAACCACTGTATGGACACAAACTTACGTTTATTACAGAAATTGAACAATCATCACTAAGGAACACATACAGAAATTTCAAGTTTACCCACATTCTTCTACTGAAATAACAAATTTGGCTTAAAAGGTGGAAACTAATAAAATTCAAAACAGCCTTAATATTTAGAAAAGAAAGCATTTACCTCATTTCATTCACTTGTCTAATGACCTCTTCTTGAGTTTTCACAACGGTATCAATCTCTTGCTGGGAAACCTGGTGTCGGGGCAGGAACGGGTGAGAAAAAAAAAATCAACATATCTTGGAAAAAATAATTGATTGCACTTTCGAAATTAGGCAGAGATATCAACTGCAGTTTACTTTTTGAGTTACCTGTACTTGTTGACCTGGAACACCAGCTCCTCTTTTAGCAATCTCATCTGTGACTGCAGAGACGTATCTTCTCTGCTCATCCAGAATCATGTCCAATTGTCTATTTAGCTGCTTGATTTCAAGATGAATTCGATTCTGACCTTCAAAGATTTGCCTCAGTTCACGATCATTTACAGTTTCAAAAGGATCATCCGCTGGTAAGAAAAAAAAAAAAGCACAGGAAATAGTTAACACATATGGATTCATAGTAAGCTGCACTGGATTTTTCTTGCACCCTTGAAGTTTCCACACTGACATACTTTTCCAGTAATTAAATATATTTCTTCCAATAATTGGATATATCTCTAAAGTCTGTATATGTTTCTGTTCATTTGTTTTGTTCTCAATACAGGCATGAATCAGAACAGTTCAGTTGGATGGAACCTTCAAAGATCACAAAGAACAACTTCCTGACCACTTCAGGGCTAACCAAAATTTGAAGTATACTACTGAGGACTGTTGAACACTGACAGGCTTGGGGCATCAGCCACCTCACTGGTAAGCCTGTTCCAATGTTTGACCACCCTTACAGTGAAGAAATTTTTCTGAATATCCAATCTGAACAGCTTTCTGCCATTCCCATGCATCCTGCCATCAGTGTTCCTCCAAAGGAACACAGTCCAGCACATCCCTTTCCACTTCCTCTCCTCAGGAAGCCTGAGAGGAAAGAGATCTCATATTATGGAAACCATTTCACAAACACAAAGCCAAAGATTCTTAAATATGGTACAGGGATATAAAAATCAGTAGGAGCTTTGTTAAGATCAGCATGCCACAGTATTAGGCCCTAGTTTTGAACATCCTGGAAAGCAAATATTTTCCTTGAAAACTCAAAAACTGCTCAAATAACTTGCCTGGCTGTCCTTGAACATCAGGATGCTCCTTTTGAAATTCTTCTTTCTTTTTATCCAATTCTTGTTGAAAGTGTTCAAACTCTTCTTGATATTTTTCTTTATCTTTTTGAGGAATTTCTGCATCTGGTGTGGGCTTTAAAACATTATCAAAAGGTAAGGGGGAGAGAAAAGATTTTCTACCACTCCTATATGACACACTGTCCAGCAAATGCTGTCTAGACTTCAGGTCTGATGGCATGACAATTTGCGAAGCACATATATTAACATATGTTAACAATATATTAACGTGGAAGCAAGAAACCAGGCATTCGCATGGAAACTCATGGCTTTTTCCTGAAAAGCCTACTTTCTGCAATTATAAAGAAGTCAAGTTTTACAAGAACAGATGAGGATTAACAGTACAAAAGTGTTCTACAGGAATGCAAAGTTGAAAGTGAAAACAAATTTGTCCAAAGTGTACCTTTGTTTGTTTTCTTTGCATTTTTTGTTTTAATATCAGGATTATCATCAATTCAGTGTTACTTCAAGAGTTCTGGTCCTCAATGTAACTAAACTACTGAAATACTATAGTATTAATCTTATTTTTCCAAAACAGATGACAGCACAGCTCCATGCCAAAATTTAGAAACAGGGATGCTAATTATGACTGCAGAAAAAAATGCCAAGATCTGGTGCTATACATATATTAGCACATTTTACTAGTTATGCATAGAGACACTTACTACTTCCTTCCCAGGCTCAGTCAACTGGAAAGTCAGAAAAGACAGGACATCGTGGTCATCTGGATTAAACAAACAAACAAAAAAACAACAATACTAAAGAGTACTGCTACATATTATAAAATATCCTGCAACTTTTCAGGTCAACCTTCCAACTTATAAAGGATCTCCAGCTAAGAGTATCCTCTCAAACCCCTCCCAAGTTTATGCAGTAGCAAATGAGACTGATCAACATCTTTGTCAGGACAAACTAAAGGTATTTCTATTCTAGGCATGAAAAAGATCTACGCATTTCAGTTATTTGGGAACAGGAGGAGATTAGTTCAAACAGGAAGAGATTAGGTCAAAAATTAGTATAATGGATCAACACCAGCCATAAAAGTGTTTAAAAAAAAAAAAAAAAAAAAAAAAAAGGTCTCTTGCAAGTCTCCACACTGTCTGCCACAATTTAACATTTTCTACCTGCAAGTCCCCCTGTTGCTGCAGATATTCCAAAATATCCTTGTGATGGCAACACCATATCTTCCACTTTAGCACAAAATTCAAAATCTTCCTTATCCGGAGTAAATCCATTGTTAATTAATACCTAGAAAGACAAACACCTATAGTTTTAACCACAAAAATCTATTTGAGAAATTACTCAGGCAAAGCTATTTGCACGATCTGGTTAATTGCTTTGTTAATTCATACTAATGGACACAAATACAACTTATCAGGCAACTTCATAGTTTTTTGGCTTCTGAAAGCAGGTGTTTAATTTCTGAAGATGGTTCTACTAGAAAAAAAGCATAAGCTTTTATTTTTTTAAAGAAGAAAGGCCTGATTCAAAGTTCAACATGAGCAGAATTCCGTATTTTCTATTCATTGCTTAAGAGGACATATTATACAGACGTAAGAGAGATAAAAACTTACTTACCTGTTATAAGAAACAGCAAAACAGATTAATACATGGAAAAATTCATCAAGATCTAATAATACTAACTCTTGTTGAAGAAATCCGTGACTCAGTGATCACTAAAGGCCAATCTATCAAGTATATATCCCAATAGGATTCTGGGCAACTCGTGTTTTTGGTCCAGCCTAGTACAGTCATCCTTACTGCTCTTCAATCGATCCTAAGCTTAGAGATTCTCCCTTCCTCCACCAAAGCATTCCAAGAACCGCTAAGGTTAGCTGTACCACTTGGGTGAGGAGCTTCTAGATAAAGCATCAGCGACTGGGCATATTCAAAAAGAGAGCAGCCTCAGAGTCTGCAATTTAATTTTCATTAAAGACTAACACATAGCTTTTAGCATTACAACTGAGTACAAGGTCCACTTTTTTAGGTGCTCTCATGTTTACTTTTAGAGAAACTTTTACTAAAAAAATGATAGCCGCATGTTGTAACTGACTAATGCCTATGAACAGTATCTTTTCAGTAGAAATCAGAAGCCAAGAAAGAAATACTTCAGAGCTATTCCAACCCAGCACCACATTAGCATTTTTGTCCCCGTATCTAGGAGGCAATCATCCAAATAGTATTTAAGAAGTCTTAAATACCCCCTTACACCAGTGGTTTTCTATCTTCTTTAACATTCAAAGTCCTCCTGCTTCTTGGAGGTGGGAATTCTCAAGCAACAAATTTAAGTGTGCTGTCAAAGAGCTGTCTTTTCTTAATCATATTTTAAGAACCCCCTACAGTCAACTGGAAGCTCTCTGATCAGCTTGAGAAATATGCTCAAGTTCAGGGACTGCTCAACTGTGTGAAAGCTGAAGAACATACGCTGGCTTTGGGACACATTTACAGGCCGGTCAACAGCAACACAGCAGGGTCGGAGCACATACATGTATGAATACAGCAGCATGACTGAACCCCACGTAACATCAGAAAAATCAGCAATACCTGCTAAGTCAGCTCAGAAAGCTACAGATGTGCTGAAAGAACTTGTCTAGTATTCGAACATACTGCACCTCATTCCAGCTTCCAAGCTACTGAGCTCAACTTTTTCAAGCATATTGAAATTAGCGTAAGAGGCCTTTGTAGCAACTATTTCAAACCCCCAACCCCACGCTTGAAAAGCTGAGAAACATGAGTTAATTAGATCATTTCAGAGTACTTACAGTCAGTGTTTTTTGGTAGTATGTAATTTTTGCTCGAACAGGGTAGGGTTTATTACGGAAGTCCCTCTGACAGGAGGCCAATGCTTGAGTGGAACCATCACTATGCAAGAAGACAACTTGCATAAAACTATATCTTATGATATATCAGCTAAGACAAAAAAGCATCACTGTATCACTAAGAAGCATCACACTATTTTTTCAAAATGTAAAAGCTGTTGCAAAAGATGTCTCTCAGTTGTATTGAGCTTTTCTGAAGTCTGGGCTCAACAGTACCAGGTGGTTTACACAGGACACTATAGGTAGAAACAGCAATGGGAAAGTCTGCTTTTAAGACATATTCCTGCACCCATAAACTAACTATAGGCTGGACCACACCAGATAAACTAAATGCCTCTCTCCCCAAAAATACCTCCTCCCTTCCTCCCCCCCCCCCCAAAAAAAAAAAAAAAAGTAATTGTGCTGTTGACAACAGACCATCAGAAATCAAAATTAAACCAATTAATTTACTAAGAGGCAATTAGTTTTCAGCTAATCACTCGTCATCTATAAGCTGCATACGGAACACCCTCATAAGCAATGACGAGGTAAAGTCTGTACTTCCACTTCTCTGAGTTCACCCACACCTAAGGCCACATAACACTTAAATCAGTTGCCCATTTCTGTGCTGTTAAAACAGTGTTTTAACAAACAGAAAACCGTAGATATAAAGGAATACATAAACAGAGTTCCATATAAAATAACCCTTTAAAATGTTTCTTGGAGAGTTTCATGCAACACTTCATTCAAAAACAAACATTTGTCATTAACTCAACATTGAAAATAAACTTACTTCTGATGGTCATACAGAAGATTTCCATTGTTCCCTACAACAATCACTCCAGGATTGTTTTTCTAGAAAAACAAATAGCAAACAAATGGGATAGTTTAATTCAAAGAGAACTATGTGACATCACTGATAGCCTTCCTGTGAAGGAAAACCTAGAAGAATAACACCTTCTAGGTGTTATTCTTATGTCATCTTTAAGTACAGAAAGCAAGATGACTGAAGTAGTGTGTCATCCTGCATACTTTGCAAGAGACAGGTATGTTCTTTGTATAGCTAGGGGTGGGGAAAAAAATAAGTTCTTGGCTATGCCACTGAATAGCATCATTTGATAAATACAGAAATATAAATTCATCTATGGATTTTATATGTAGCAAATATACAGATCTTAGAACTCTTCGATGACTTACTACATCTGACTTTGTCTATGTAACTCAGAAAAACATTCAAACAGGCTGTATGTTGACATCTTGCTGACTTTATCAGTCACTAAAAAAAAGAACTCAGGAGCTATCTGTCACTGGCTAAACAAACATATCCCCAGTTATTTAAACTGCTAGAGAATGAGAACAAGCTGAAATGGGAAGAGCAGAACAAATTTACAGCGCTCTTCCAGATGCCTAGAGGAGTTTAGAAAGTTAACTCTAGTTGTTATAGGAGCATGAGTTTTCAGAGATAATCTCTACTTTCCCTTCAACATTACCATTCATTATTTCCCACAGGAATTTACTGTCCAATTGGACAGATTCCCAACTCTTAAGAAAACAAAACGTGGATTTCAAGAATCCAATAAATGACATATTTCTCTATTCACAGTGACAGGGAGCAAGTGGTCCTTTTTCTTTAATACTTTGAGACCACTACAACTGAAGTATGCGATTGCTTTCCCTCATCACTTACACTGGGACAACAGAATTGTGCATGGTGTAGAGAAATACGCCATAGTTTCTACTTCTCAACAATTGATTTTGATTAGATGAATTGCTTCAGTATCAGCATTACGCCTGCTCAGTACCACCAAAATACTTAAACAGCATCTTCTTAACAGTCTATTCTAGTGTAACAACAGTATTACTGTATTATTTCAAACATATTTGCATATATTCTGCAGAAAGTGTGTAAAACCAGTTCAATTTCATAGCATTAATGAATGCAACCCACGCCTAGTACCCTTTAGAGCATAGTAGACAGATACTAACATAGTATCTTTTCCAACCTAAATGATTCTATGATTCTATTTAGTGTGGTTCTTACTATTTCAGCTGTTCAGAGCTATAAAACTTTTTTTCCTTTTTGAAAAGCTCTTTTCACCATGTCTACAGAGAAATAAAAATTCAACTCTAGGATAGCCTGCAGCTTTAGAAAGAAGTGAAAAAAAAGGCTTTGCAATTTTTAGAATCAACGTCACAACTAGAGTGCTTTGAGTTGGAAGTACTAGGTGGAGTCTACTTCTGAATGCTAACATATTAGGCTGATGTTCAGCTACATCCTAGGCACCTTCCAGCAAACATATGAAAAACAGTACCAGGAAGGTTTTCTCCATACTGGGACTGAAGAAAGTAACAGGCTATCATCAAAGAAGTCTTATGGACTCCAGTATTTAAGACACGTCAGACCAATGCAGGCATGGCACACACTTTCGTTTTGACTAGAAATGATACATCATCACCTTCTTAAAAAAAAAAAAAAATTCACATCAGTGACTAAAATTAATCACTATTTTACTAAAAGAGTCCTGGAACTGGAAAACAGAACCATCCACATGCAAATTTTGACAGATGGTCTTTTCAGCCAGCTAAACTATGCAAAAGTCCACAACCCTGTCAGAAGTCAGAAAAGCTTTTAAAATTCTTAGCAAGTTGAACAACACTCCAATTCTTGTCTTTCAAGATCTAAATCATAAACGTCACCTTCAGTCTGTCAGCTTTTAAGTTTGCTGTATATTGAAACCCATCTGCAGGAAAAAGAAAAAACAACACACTAAACCTTTACACCTACAAATAAGTAGCTAGAACAGTAGAAAAAAGCCAAAGCAGTACCAGAAAAGCGAAGCAGACCAACTGCATATTGTTAGAGTTTCTGAGGACCTTTGATGCATTCTGGACTGGAAAACTGAAAACTCAAAAGCAGGTACCTATAGCAATGTTACTGATTTTTAGATGAAAGTAGGGAAAAAAAAAAAAAAAAAAAAACAAACAGCAACTATCATCATTGCCACAGATGCTACCAAGCTGCTCAAGGCAGATTTGTTCCACAAAAAAAGAGCATCTCTGCTAAGAGACACATAAATCTGCTTCCACAGTAGCATATTTTGTACAACACGCCTCTTCCAAAGCATAACTCTTCAGGTTTACCAACATTGCAAACTGTGCATGGACATTCCAAATTTCAGCTTATACATATGTGCAATGCATTTTCCCTCCAAACCTAACAGATGAGCTAATATTCAGTAGATTCATTATGTGTTACACTCCAACTTTCAAGCTTGAACTTCCTACCCACTCTCCCCCCCCACAAAAAAAAAAAAAAAGAAAAAGTGACACACTTGAAAAAGTATATAGAAGAGGTCAAGCTGAAATTGTATTAAGGAAAACATGACTATTTTAAACCAGCCCTTTAAGTGAAAGATGGAGGGAAATAGGAAAATGGCATTCTATTTTTTCCCCACAAAGCTATATGTACCAAACAGGCAGGAAATTAATTTTATCTCTCTGCTAGAAGAGTTTACTTCCAACTAACCTTTCCGTCATTGTCAAAGGAATCAAAGAAAATTCCAACACCATTCCACTTATCAGCTGCCCCAAAAACAGGACCTTCCATGCCTTGCTCTTCTGTAAACCAGATTGCCTATTGCAGAAAGAAATTAAGAGCTGTAAGTCAAGAGCCACTTTTTGAAGTACGTCTATTTTTTAAACTTAGATCAAATTTTTAATACCAGTCCATCAGCTCCAATGCGGCCTCTTCCTGTAACTCGAAAGGTCACTTCGACTTCCCAATATTCAAATATTGACTTGTTTTTTGTCCACACTGATCCTCTTTGGCTTTTCAAAGAAGTCGTTATTCGAATCTGATCTGCACTTGGTATTGCATCTAGAAAAGAATGGAACCAACGTTAAATAGAATAAAAAGTATTGTGAATGCACAACCAGCCATTTAACAAGTCCTCTAAATTCACAGAATTGTCCAGTCACTTCAGCTCGAGTTTTCAGAACAGCTTTTTAATGGAATACTCTATCACTTGAGAATTAAAACAAAACAAACGGAAAAAAAAAAACAAACACGCAACACCATCCTTACTCCTAATAAGTTAATTACAGTTCTTTTACAGAGTACTTGTTCACCTTCTATTTGGTAGCGCGATGTACAACGTGAATAGAACATGGGTCTTGTCGTTAAGATACTAATTAAGTTTTTTTTAAAAAAAGATTTTGTTTCCTGCCTTAAGCATCGTGTGATTTTTTCCACAAATCACTGTTTTCCCTCCTGCTTTTTACGAACAGATGTTCTAGCCTTCTGTTTAGCGGTTTAAAGAAAAAAGAGGCACGAGTTGAGGGAGAAAGAAGGGAGAAGTGAGGAGTCATTCACACTTATGAAATAACATCTATTTGGCTTAAAAAAAGCAAGCAAGAACGTAACGTGCAGACAGTTTCCTCCCTGTCACCTGTAACTTCACGTTAACATCGAATAGCCTTCAGAGCTCAAACGTAACGCTCTCGAGCCAACCAAAACGAGCTGAATTAATATCTGGCAGAAAGCGAACAGCAGCAGTTAGCGCTACGGCCGAAGCTACCGGCCAGGAAGGCCCAAAGCGCCGCCGCGATTCACAGCGGGAGGGGGGCGTCGGGACGGAGAACTCGCCGGCGACCGGGGGCGCTGCCCCGTGGGCGCAGCCGGTGCCCGGCGGAGCCGAGCCGCGCGGCCCTCGCACCGCGGCCAGCGGGGGGCTGGCGGCTGGCCGCCCGCAGGGACACGTCGACACCTCCGGACCGCTCTCGGGCAGCTCCGGAGCGGCCGCCGGCGCTTCCCCGCTACCGCCCAGGCTCCTCGTAACCGCCCCCGTTTACGAGCCCGCAACCTGCCCGGCTGCGGCCGGCCGGCTCCGGCCACCTGCGCCGTGGCTCCCGGCCCCGGCCCCAGCCCCAGCCCCAGCCCGCTGCGGCTCCCGCCCGCCCGTTCCGTTCCGTTCCCCGGGCACCGTCGCCGGCCGGCCGCAGCCCCCTGCGCGGTTGCCGCCCGCCCAGCACTTACTGCCCGTATGCGCCCAGAACGGCACCGTGCCATCCGCCTGCACCAGGTGCGGCCCCTTGAAGCTGTACTTGTACTCGAACCGGCGGTGCGGAGGCGCCGCCGCCGAGCCCCCCTCCGCCGCCGCCCGCCCGAGGGCGAGCAGGGCACCGGCCACGAGAGCCGCCGCCAGGCCGCCCCTCCGCGCGCGCGCCGCCATCTTGGGCCGTGCTGCGGGCCGCCGGGCACAGCCAACAGGGCGCCGCGCGATTGGCCGAGCGCGGGGCCGGGCCCGGCGGGGCGGGGCGGGGCGGGGCGGGGCCTCGCCCTGCAGCCAGCGGGGGCGGCGCCGCCGCTGCTCGGCCCGGCGGGTGCGCGGCCCTCCCGCGGGAGCGGGGTCCGGGCCTCTGCCTCAGGGCGCCTGAGGGGCCGTGCCACGGGGGGCCCCGCCGGGTTCCCGCCGGCCGGCGGCGTGCTCCTGGCCGCGGGCGGGGCCGAGGGGAGCCGAGCGTGGCTGAGCCATCCCCGCGGTCGCGCCGCGCCCGCCCGCCCGCCCGGCGTCCCGCTACGCGGCCGAGGGGAGAAGGGCGCTCCGGCCCTCGCCGCCGCCGCCTCGGCAGGGGCCCCGCTTACGCAGGCTCTGTCTGCGCCTTCCAGGCCGGTCGCGAGCCCCGTAGAAAGCAACCCAGCAGACAGGCACTGACACGGTTCCCTCACGGCACGAGCCCCGCCGCGCCGGGCCGCGAGGGAGCCGCAGGCCGCCGGCCGGGCGGAGCCGCCCAGGTGAGGACGCGGCCGCTGCCGGGCCCCGGGCGGCCCCGCGCCCCCGCCTCAGGCGGTCGGCAGGGGCCGGTTGCGCGCGGGAGCCGCCTTCGGTCCCGCCGCTCGCCCCCGCCCGCTCCCGGAGGCAGCGAGCAGCGGGGGGGGGCACCGTGTGCTCGCTCGGTTGCGAGGGGCCTTTTCGCCCTCGCCTTTCGTCCCGGCCTTTTCGTAGCCCCTCGTTTCCGAGCTCCTTTCTAGTCCGCTTGCCCAACCTGGGAGTGCGAGCGACTTAACGGTAAGCGGGTTCAGAGCCTCGTAAAGGAGATGGCCTTGGAGTCGTCCGGGAGAGATCAAGTTCGGTTTGTGCTGTTGTTTTCTGTTTGCTTGTTTTTGTTTTTTTTTTGGTAGTGTACGTGCTTCAGCATAGACAAAGTAAAACCTGACACATTAACTGGGAAAGGTATGTGAGCTTCCTCAATTACACAAAGCAAATACACTGATCAGGTGTTGTATGCCAGCAAAATATTTCTGAGATGAATTTTAGAAGAACTTAAATAAGCATATTTTGTATTCTTGATAAGTTAAATGGTAATATAGAGGAAGAAGCACTCGATTTTTGTTTCTGTGTAGTATCCCACTATATTCTAAAGTATCTCTAAATAAGAATATATATTGGTGGGGGGTTTTGGAGTACAGCAGTGGGGGATATTTAGGGAATCAAGAGTTTCTTCCTGGCAGCTAACTGGGCTGAAAACTTACCTGTTTCTCTCTTTGGTAAAGATCTAGAAAGTGATTTTCCTAGTAGAACCCTAGAGCACACTGGCAATACAATATGCTGCAATTACTTTGGGACGATAAAATGGCATATTCATCAGAGATCTGAATAGAACGACATGAAGCCCTGTTGTGTCCACATCATACGTTTGGCAGTAATCTTGGAATTTATCATGCCAAAAAAATAATTGAATCACACTAAAAGAATAAAAACCAAAAGCACTAGCCTTGAAACAAATCTCTTACCTACCCACATACATAAGCATGTCTGAAATTCTACCACTTAGAGGCACAAGCACAGAACAATACATGATTTGCAGAACAGACACTGTATACTGCAAAACTTCATGACATATGAAATTGTTTCAGCTAATTGTATTAGTAGATAAAACAGAATGTTATGCAGTTACTCTTCCATGCATCATTCTTGCTGTCAATTCACCTGTCATTTGATCGATTGTGTCCCTTTGTTTTACACAGTAATTCAGAGTTGTTTCATAATTGTCACACAGCATGTGAAACTCAGACAGTTTCACAGCAGTCCATAGTCAGGGAACAGGATTTCCCAGGTCACCATTTGTTTAATTCTTGCCATTCTGTCAAAACTCTACTTAGCTTGTACAGTCACTCTGCACTGAAAACTTCACTACATTGCAATAACTCTCACTTCAGCCAGTCATTTCCCTCGGCTGAAGAAGAAAATGAAGTAATCAAATTGTATGAACATGTGTAGACACAAATGATCTTAGAGACTACATATATAAATATTTATTTTACATATACATTGGCTAAATGACAAACTCTAGGGATGTCAAACTTCAAAATATTTTATTTAAAGGAATATTGAATAACCATTTATCGTCATACCTTCCCTGTGTGTCCTTTGCATTTATACTGTGAAACTCTCAGCCCTGCCATGCCAGAAAGATTTGGTTAATGCCATGGAAGTTTGACCCTTTCATCTGAACGTGTGGGTAACAGCGTTGCTATCCTGGGAAGGCCCCAGCAGAGCAAACTGCAATAAAAATCTTCCTTCAAGTCCACTTTCATTGCAATTACTACTGTCAAGGTCACTGCGGCCTCACTCGTAACTTCTATCTCAGAAAATCTCTGTCAAAGATATCTAGCTCTGCAAGCATACCTTGCACTTTGTACAATGTTTTGTTCACGTGAACGTTTTTATCATTGTACCAAGTCTGCAAAGGTGTTCCCCTCCACGTTTTTCTATAGAATGCACAGTACAGTGCACGCTTTACGCCAGCACAAAGGACTCCTTCATTAACGCATGTAAGTCATCTTCAGCAGCAGCCTAAATTATCAGTAAATGTCGCATGAGCATTTTTTTTGCATATTAAAATTGCACACACATGGGAAGGCTGGCCAGTGTAGCTTAGTTGAGGACATGATCCCATCATATTTATCAGACTCTCAGACTGGGCAGGGAGGGCAGGGAGTCCCAGGTGCCTCTGGTCCCCCCGGCCCAGCAGCCCCCCGAGCAGGGTGCCCAGCCCCACATCCCGGCAGCTGCTGGAGACCTCCCCGAGGAGCCCCCAGCCCCTCTCTGGGCAGCCTGGGCCAGGGCTGCGGCACCGCCTGGCACAGGAGTGTGGCCTGTCTTCAGTGCAGGAAAAATTTTGGAATGTGTCCATAAGGTAGCCTAAGGTAGCTAGTAACTGGCTTGTCTGTGGTTACATAGCAGATTAACCTCACTTTTTAGACATCTGCATCTACAGGATAGGCATTTACATCTGTTATGGCTGTTCTGGACTCCTTGTATAACCAGCATAGAAAAGTGAGCGCTTCAGGGGCAAGGGTAATCTCATTTTAAGTGGATGCTTAAAAGACATCAGCACGTACCTTAGGAGTCCTGTTTTCTTCCTATCAGTAATACAGCAAGCTAGGTCTGCAGTAGACATCTCTATCCCATGCCTTCATTTAAACGTCGAATCTCACATCGAATGGCTTGGTAGCTAACCCCTCTCTTTTTCTCACCATCCTTCAGCAGCATCACCTATTTCATCCTCTGCAGAGTTTTCTGCTTGTTTCAAACTGTGTTCAGGAGTCAAACTGTGGTCAGGAGTATACTTCTCTACATCATCTGCATTTGTTGAAACAAAAATAATTTGTTTTATCCATTAGATGAGCACTCAGCTCACTTCGGAGCAGCCAAGGACACTCCAACAGCAATGCTTTAGTCATGTACCACCTTTCCAAGAGGGAATTTTAATTTGGAGGTGAACATATTTGAAGACTTTGTAAAGAAAGCATGCACATTTCACTTACTCTCTGTCAGTGCCTATGGTAATGACCAGAAATGGTAGACCAGGGATCTCAACAAGCTTTTCGTGCATGGCTGTACAAAAGCAGAACACGATTCCTCCAAGTATTTGCAGTTTTCTGGAAAAGGAAGATCACAGACTGCATTTTTCTATAAACAGTATTCGTGGCTTTTTCAGGCCTTTCTCCTGATTTGAAGTTTTTGTCTATCCAGTCCAAGAACAGAAATAAACCCCTAGGCATTACACAGTCAAAGAGGTAACACAGCTTTGCACAGCTAAGGCTGTGTTCAGAACATGGAGTATCGTGAACAACCATGAACAACCACTGTTACAACCCCCACACACACTTGCTTTAACATTCTTAGTGCTGTTCCACCTAGAAGAAGAAAGAAACCAAGCCTATCTGTTTCCTAGGCCTGGGTTGTGACAGTGGGTCTGTTTCCCGTGGGACCTGAGCAGGCTGCTGAAATGGGCCTGCTGGAACCTCATGAAGTTCAGCAAACTGAAATGCAAAGTCCTTCACCTGGGGTGGAACAGCCCCACGCACCAGGAGAGGCTGGGGAGTAACCTGGTGGAAAGCAGCCCTGCAGAGGAGGACTTCGGGGTCCTGGTGGACAACAAGTTTGACATAGAACAGCGACAGCACCATCACAGCAAAAAAGTCCAACAGCAGCCTGGGCTGCATTAGGAAGAGTGTCACTAGCAGCTCAGGGGAGATGGGTTTTCCTCTCTACCGTGTAAATAATAACAATTTACATTCTATTCCTAGATTAAACAGGATAGTGCTCTTGCAGTTTGTGGCTTGCACAACCTTATGCATGTTAGATTGCTAGCTGATTCTTTAAAGGTCAGAGGAAAAAGAGTTCTGACTAAAAGCTGGCAAAATGTAGTTCTTAAAATTAATTGCAGGATTAACCTACTTGCTTTTGGATGGAAAGCTCCCAACGTCTTTCCAACACCAATACTCAGCAGCAACATAAAAAATTACCATGGATCAGCTGATGCTTCCACTAAAATCAGTGGAATTTTTGCTGTTGACTTGAACTGAAAACAACAGTGAATCCTACCTGCATGTTTTAGAAAACAGAAATATTCCATCATCACCCTTGAAACAAAGTAAATGCCCCAGCCTGCTGAGCAAGACTGCTCTGGTGAAGATGTTAAAAGGGTGCTAGAGGTAACCACAAGCAGAGTGTACTCAAGCCTCAGATAAATTTCTTTGTGGAAACTGCTGATAAAGCCATATTTGAAATTATATGCTGAGCTAAGAACGGGAACAGCTGATGTGCCAGCACGCGGCCCTTACCATTCCCAGCTGAGGCAGTGGTGATCCTGGAAGAGCCGGAGAAACACTGTGACGTGGCTGTGGGTTGAAGCACCACGGCCAGATTCCCCAGAGCTCATCTGCCATACCCTGCACTCTGGGAGACCGCATTGCTACAGTCTCTTGGTCACCATGAGACCCCTAAAACTCTTTGTATGTGAGTTAATTGCCAGACTGGGGTAAGTAAAGGATCTTGCTGCCTGCCTTGTTAGATCCCTGGAGCACTCTGTTTGCTTTGCTATTCTTCTTTTCTGAACTATTTTGCTCAGTTTTGTCATGGAGAATTGAAAAGTTTTTCCAGGCTGAACTGATCCCAAGCTGAACTGTACTTAATGTATCTTTTACCTGAATTGGAATATGCCATAGACTATAAGGCGTTATTGTACAACTGTTTTCTTTTCACGTTTCAAGATAGAGATCAAAAGGATATAAACCAACGAAATAAACCAGGGGTGGAGATGAAATAGCTCAAGAGCAGCTGAACACAATCTCAAGTGTTTAGGATATCATTTTTTTGTTGGTGGTGGTGTTTTTTTTTTTTTTTTCATATTGATTATCTTCATTCCTGGTAGAGATGTCAATCTAATGGTACAACAGAATCAGCATTTTTAGAAGTGATCTCTTATTCAGATACCTTCATTCCCCTGCTGGTTTTGCTCTGAGAGGAACCAATCACAGCTTGTCACAGCCTAGTAGCTTAGCACTTTAAAAGATTATTTTAGATGACAGCATATTCTCCTTTTCTATTCTTCCACTCCTTTAACCTACACAAAGGGATAGTAGAGGACACAACATTTTGCAGGTTCCTCTGTGTGTTTCCACTAGACTGACAGAGAAAGGTAATTCCTTTACCCCAGGGGAATCTGTGTCAGACCTATCTCTGGCCACCACACCCACCTCTGGCCACCAGACCCTGTGGTCTCCGTTTCTCTCTGTCTCTTCAACCCTTCTAATTTGCTGGTTTGTGTGTGTGTCTGTTTTCTTATGGTAGCCATGAGGTTCCTGTAATGAATGTGAAGATCTGACCCATGTTTCTAACAGACCCTTCTCCAAAGCAGGCAGTGGAACCAGGAAGTTCCCTTCCTTATTCCTGGTATTTTAAGGGGGACGGGAGGGGAGGGGGCAGCTTACTGAATATCAGTAATCCTTTTTTTCCATCCTGATAACTCCCTATACTTTGAATGCAGAAACTGAAAGAAGAGAAGGGTGGATTTCTTAAGAAATCATCTTAAAATGCTTTCTTTTTTACAGTGTGTATGTAAAATATATGTATCTATGTATTTCCAAATGCTTAAGAAAACATCTTAAAATGGTTTCTAATTCTGTGAAAATCAAAACTTTTGGAAGAAGTGCTTGGAAAGCTTCCTTACACCCCCAGATGTCATAGGGCTCACCAGACCCTGTCATTAAGGAGTTTTTCAGTGCAGATGTAATGTATGAATTCTAATACTCTATCGGAGGTGGAAAGGGTGCGTGCATATTTGTGTGTGTGCTCACATAAATAACTAGGTGGCTTTCAGTCATTTGGATGGCATCCAAAGATTTTATCATGGGTACTAGGCTGTCTTAATAATTGTGCATGGAGGACTCCTCACCACACCTCATCTGAAAATGGAAACTCACTCCTTTAAAGGCCGTATTTCCATGCACAGAAAGCTTCCCTGCAGTCCACCCTGACACACAGGAAAACACCCAGAGACTTCCAAATTACACAAATTAACAGTTAAGAAAGAGTACTATCCCTTCGAGCTGTTTTGACTACATGAGTTCACTACTGAGCTCACTGTTTTTTGTTTTTTTCCTATTAAGGAAACAGAAAATGTTTCTTAATTGTAAGAAAATTCTTCATTTCTGTCCTGAAAATGACATTTTAATTCAAATACAGTGACAGGGAAGTGATGGTTCAGCAAAGAGAGAGCGGAAAATGGTTCACTGGAATGAAACCTTCTTGAACTAGCAGGGACTGACAGCCTTTTCATTTGAGAAAATACTTGCCATCATCAGTCCAGTTACTAGTGGGTTGATGCTCACTCAGAAAAACATGATCGTGTTGCTGGAAGTATGAGCAGAGATGCCAAAGAAACTGTGAATATATAGTGCTCACCAATCAAAGCTCTCACACATCTAGAAATGCATCTTCATAAGACAATTATTTTTACGAAGATCCATCGACAGGATCATAAATTTCTTATAAACGTAATGGACCAAAAAACTGTCTCGGACCCTGCCAAGCAATAGATGGCATAGGTTTCTCTGTCATTATTCTCAGAAAAATGCCATCACATTTTTCAGAGGTCTCAGCAGGGAAGTCTAAGACCCTGTGACTATCCAGCGCCCATGAATGTGTCCTTCAGCCTGCAATGCTGTGAGCCCTTGGATACGCCAGAGACCACAATCCTAGGAGACAGGGGAAAGAAAATGGAAAAAAAAATTAGGCCACAGTGAAGCCTTTCTAAAAAGTGCTGGGGGAACCATTGCTTATTGTGCTAGTGACAAACTTCTGAGGTGTGTTGTCTTGTACTTAGCAATTCTGAGCAGGAATGGAAGCGACTGTATCCGTAACTGAAGTGTAAGATACAAGCAGGTCTTAAAGAGAAGTCTGCAATACTGCAGGCTATAGGCAGCACTTACTTGTCGGGGCTCTTCCCATCTTAATGATTAGTCACTGATTTTTATGTGTATCCATGTGAACAAGCATATGTGCACAGACCCGAACTACCTTACCTTTCACAATAGACAGGCATGTGCTGAGGCAGACAGCGCTTTTTTTTGGAACCATGACACTGCATTTTTAGCACAGCTTTATAAAGCTTCTCATGCAAGTGAAAGGCTCACTCCTTGTTAAGTAGCGTGTCACAGGAAACCAAGGAAAGGAAAACCACTGTGCACCTCTTGTAATTTCCATTTATCAAATTGGTGAAACAAGGGTGTATTTTCAGAAATCTTTAGCAATATTTTTACTGATAACCCTTGTTTCACCTCTACAAGGACACCTAGAAGTAGTAAAATCATTTTTCTTTTTGCATTAAGAGTATCTTAAAATGTACTGTAGCTTTAAAGAGGCAATTAGTATTTTGACTCCTTGTTATTAATTCCTTCATTTCCCTCTTACAACCTTGAGGATTCTCTCTTGTTCCTCCTCCACGTCCAGGAATCCATGTATGAAGTGTATTACTTAATTTCAGTTACAATGTTAATTACAGAAGACAAGCGGTTACTGAATCTTGCACCATAATTAATCAACCTGATATTTACTTACTACATTGTTCCTACCGGATTAAGCTGTAGCTAGACAAGCAGGGCAAGGAAAGTGAGTGACAGAAGCATTATCATGGCACTCTGCCTCCCATTGGGAAAGTTCGTCTTCCTTCTGAAAGAGACGCCTTCAGGGATCATGTAATTTGAATTCCCTGTGAATTTGGTGTCATCTTAGCTTGACCAGCTCTGGAAGAACATATTAACCTCCCCTTGTGATTTTCAGAAAACCATTCTAATTTAGCAAGTAATTAAGGGTCACATGTAGGATAAGGAGCTGGATAAGCTTGGATTACGCACAGGAAGCTTTGTCTCCACAGCAACCCCGGCGGAGAGCTGCTGGCGCCGGGTCAGGCCGTCACTGAAGCCCGCGCTGCATTTCCACCTGGTGAGCCAGTGCTGGAAACAAATGCCCGCAAAGGTGGTCATCGCCAAAAACTCCAGGACAAAGGCTGCAACCAGTGGGAGTGTGCTGCCGAGCAAGGTCGAGAGAAGTCCACAACAGTGACGCTTGACAGACCCCATGTCTTTGTAAGCGAAAATTTCCTCGGTCATCATCCACGACTTTCTCTCAGTGTGAAGCGGCCGGTGTCTGCGCAAGCTGCCGCCGCTAACGCTTGGCCTCCGCGCCTGACGTCAGCCTCTGGCTGGCTGCGGGCCATGCCCACGGGCAGCAGGGCACAGGGCACCCCAGCTCAGGGCATGGCTCCCCATCGCAGGGCTGCAGGCTCTCGGAGACAATCTCCTAGATCTGTTGGGGCGGGCACGGTGGGTTAACTCCACAGGCATGGCTAAAACATCCAAGCAGGTCGTTCGGACACGTACCTTTTATTTTTAGCTTTGAAACCAAGAAAACCGTTTTTCTTTCTTGCTCTGGAGAAACTTTCAGATTTCTATCCAATTTAAAATCAACTCCCCTGACTTCAGAAATTCCTTGTTCTCACCAGCATCTATTTCTATGAAAATATACAGGCTTTCCAGTGGAAGAGGCTTTTTAAAAAGCGAATAAGTTAACATTTTCTGTTAACATGCTGACATTGCTTAATGTAAGAAACATTAGGGAATCCAATTATTGTGCTATAAAGCAGCATTACTAAAATATTATAGGGTACAAAGAGTAGGAATGACCTATTGGATATGAAATGCTTTCTCAATTCATTTGTACCTTAGCTATCTCCTGTGATCTGTGAGGGAAAGAACCACACAGGTTTTTTTCAAAGCTCTCTTCAGAACAAATAAGCATTCTCTACTTTTTGCTAAAGTCAGATGACATTGTCATATTATCCCTTTTAACAGTTGGGCCATTCTTGGATCTGGAATGCAGGTACATCTAACTTTATACCATGCTTTTTGGAAATGCATCTCCATTGTGGATATATAAATGAGGACAATTTTTATTTCACCTTCTCTGCTGTTTTCATGTGCAGCCTTTGTTTCACATTAGACCACCGCTGCTGGCACTGTGGGAATTGAGACACTCCACTCTCTCAAACATATACGTTAGAACTTGCCATAAAAAGAAGACTGTGATGAAGGTGAGCTGAGAACCTGTCACGTTTGTGGCAGCCACTGGCCCCAGCGAGTCTGCAGTGAGCATTAAGTATACTGCTGCTCACAGAAAACTGACCAAAGGAGAGCACTGCATGGAGGAGAGATCTGGAAAACACAGCTATCAGTAAAGGCACACTTCTAACATCAGTGAAGATTAGATGAAGGGGAGCACACCACAACCCATAAAACATAAAAATGGTTCTTTAAAAAAAAAAGAAAAAAAAAAAAAAAACACAAAACAAAGGAATTTACCTTCTGTGTCAACAAGTAACTGTTAAAAAGAATAGTGACTTTAAATGAGTATTGGTTTTAAACAGGAAATTTTGTATTTGTTACAACTGCAGAGTACCTGGAGAGAGTGCTGACAAGGCATAGCATCTCTGCAAAAGCTTTATTAGGAAAAGTGTCTGTGCTGCAGTGTCTGCTTGGCAGACATACAGGACAGATCATCTCTGAGAATTCCTTCCTTTCTTGATAATCCTTGCTCTGCTTTATTCTTTATATTTCACAGTTCCAGGCTAAAAAAAAAAGTCACAATAGTATCTAGTTCCTCAAGTGGTATTACCAGGACAGTTAAAGGACTTGAGCAGTGTTGTTAGTAATAATTTGTTTGCACGTAAAAATGCTGTACAGACTGAGATAGGGACAGAGAACATTTTTTCTCTGGTTATTTTACTATTTTATTTATCATGCTACATCTTTGGTTCCCCTGGCCTGGACTAACATCAGAGTTTCTAAAATAAAGCATCCTTGTTCAAACATTATTATGATACCATTTTGTTGCAGAAAATGTTCTGTGGCTCTTCTCTTGGCTGCAAGTTGTCTACCACACCTTGTTGTGCACGGTATGCTATTGCAGGTGACTTCTGGGTGAGCTAAGGCAAAGCTTCAGCTGTGCCAAAAATTGCTTGGAAGTTCACTGGTATGAATTTATCTTGATATGGAACAAATAAAAATATCCTGCCTGACTTAACAAAGTTCAGGCTGCAAAGTAATTTTTGTACCTATCTTCGTATTGGTTATATTAGTGTATTTAGGCAGGATCAGAATCCCAGTGCCACTGAGGTACAAGGAAAGCTTAACCTGATTCCTGGCAGGACTCAGTTCAGCATCTGATCTAGCAGATGTACCAGCCAAAATTTTACCAAGGGTAACAAGTGAGCCCTAGGATCAAGTCAGACATTCCACAACTTAAGTAGTGTAAAATGCGCGAACAAGGTTATGGTGAAGCTTTGTAGCTTCCACATGGCTCTCAGATACTCTTCAGCAAGCGGTCAACTTCCACAATGGTTCCATTCCAGCCCTTTTCTCTTTAGCACTTTTATTAAGGAAATACTGTTAATGCTGGTGTTCCACAGTAAAGGAAGCAAATGCTTTTCACTGTGCAGAAGGCTTTGTGTTCATATTTGCTCTGGTTCCCAAAATAAATAGCAGGCTAGTTAGCAAAATCATGAGTATGAGGTGAAGGCAAGGCACGTCCTCTTCAGCCACCAGTTTAGGGATGCCATCACAGATTTAAAAAAATGGCAGGAGACACCATTTGCTAATTATTATTCCCAGATCAAAACTAAACCTTAGAAATAATGCTTAGTCATAAAATAATAAAGGGCATTGCTCTTTCTGTGACCTGCTTAGTAGATGAGGCTAGATTTCAAAAAGATGCATAAATTGGTTGGCTAATTCCACAGACACATGAGTTAATGAATTGCTAAGAGCCTAACATGCTTTAAAAGTCAAATGGCTTAGCCTAAATGTGGCCTAAAGGTGCAGAAACCCATGGTAGTAATTGTTATTTTGATAGTTTTAGCTTTCATACACATCCACTGGAAATTGGTGGGGGTATCTCACCATGCAAGGATCCTTTTTGGACCCCAGGAGGCAAGTGCAGTGGCACAAAAGCTCATCCTCTGTCTCATTCTTACCTTCTTTTGTGCTTTACTCAGTTCTAGGGCTGCAGACTGACAATATTCAGTCAGCTCTTCCCAGATCTTGTTGAGTATTTTAAATACCGAACATCTTCACCGCAGTGAGCCCCCTTCTAACACACTCTCCTGCAACTTTGAATGGCGAATTTTGAGTTATATTTTATTAAAACGAGCAATTGTCCTGTTCATGTTTATCTCAAGCAGGGACGAGCTGAGCTGATTTAAAAACATCTGAACCTCTTTGAGCATTAAAAGTTGACAAATTTAGAATCTTTTAAAGCAAATGACCTGGAAGTGAACCATGAAAAACATGGAAGCACCCCCAGCTTTGAACTTTGGCTTCTTGAGCACAGCCTCTGGACAAGCTGCTCGTGTGATCCTCGGCACAGCACAACACAACTAACACCACGCAGTCTTCTCACTGCTTCCCCACTCTACTTGATGAGTCCTTTTCACTTGCCAGGCATCTACCCCATGCTTGGAGTCTCACCTCTGCTACATTCGTTCTCTCGTTTGCTTTACTTCACCTCCCCTCCTTCCCCTGTTTGCTTTCTCCAGGATACTTATCTGCCTCCTGACAACAGGCCTTCCCTCAGCAGTTGGACACGTTTCTAGATACTTCATTGTTTCTCTAATGCAATATAACTGTCAGCCCTAATGGGGAGGACAATATAAGGAATGATCAATCCCTAAAGCATCGCTTGATGGCTGAAGGACCGTCCAGATTGTTTTCACTGCAAGCATGCACTTTCCCCCTTTAGTTTCTACATGCAAGCAGGAAGGAGCTCTTGGTAATTTTGGTACCCAAAGGATAACTAATCAGATAAAAGCCACATTCAATTTAACTTTGTCAAGAATTTTACTGCTCGAAGTAGAAGCAATGTGCAGAATTCAGGGGAAAACATACACTTATGCACTGAGACATGCTCACAGCATCCTGGTCACTCAACTGACTGGCTTCCAGGGACCTTGGATGGCAGGGCTCCCGACCGCAGCAAGCGTGCAGCCGTGCAGGCTGGGCTGCCCCAGCCACCCCACAGCAGCGCTGGGTCACCACACAGGTCCCTGCAGAAGGGTTCCAGAGCACGCGTCCAGCTCTCCTTGGACGTGCATGCCCCAGCCCTGCCCGCTGTGCCCATTTGGACTGTGGCTGTATTCTCTGGTGGCATTAAAACCCCATCCCTTCCATTTGCAGCAGTTCCTACTGAGCTTGGCTGCATCCCCCTTGTCTTTCTTCAGTTGCACTGGAAGCTGCAAAGCCTGTTTCAGGCTACCTGGCAACTGTTTTTAGCATCCAGTGTTACCTAAAGGATGGAGATACTTCTTAGTACAATCAGTATTATAGAAAGAGGTCATGCATTTCCCAACATTACACTTCTGTTCTTTTTACCAGAAGAAGTTAAGTAGTGTTGTTTCACAGGAGCCGCTTCTCACCTTTCTCTGAAACAATGATCACTTTTTCTGCAATGCTGAGCTTGTGACTAGCACTGCATGCAGTATCCTGAAGAATCCAGTTCCTGAGTTGTGAAGTCTGTTCCTTATTGCTGGTATGCTTGTTAGTTTCCAGTCACCGCTAACCAAATGACTAGGCTCTAGCAGCAGCACCTTGCCTGATGCTGTACTTTAACTCCTGGAAAGGCAGTAGCATGTAACGGGAGCACTTTAACAGCTTGTGAGATACTCCCCCAGTGAGCATAGCACGGAAACACAAACAGAAGATGAAGCTTGAAAAATCAGGTGCCTTTTGCTTTGCACACTTCACCAACTGCTGCTTTTGCTTTTTCAGGCAACCTGCATTCCCATGCCTTCCTTTAGTCAGTCAGTCCAGCTCACCATATGACCATTGCCATCAGTCCATCAGTCCTGTAGCTTTTCCAGCTGCTCACTGTGCCTGTGGTGTCTCAGGACACGGTACAGGGCATGTGGGCCTGACTCCCCAGCAACCTCTGTCCTGGGCAACCTATGCAGAAGAGGGGTTGGAAAGGACAAGAGTAAAAACCTGCCCACCTTTCCCTAGGGTTCTTTCCAGACTTGCTGTATTTTCAGTCTCCTGTGATACCCTTCAGGTATTTTCTTTGGAAATAGCAGTCCCTTACTGTCACCCCTTGGGCCTTTTCCCTTCACGTGAACTTCATGAACAGGCTTTACTTCCTTTGGAGAGGACTTAATTATTAAACATTAGCCTAAGAGTGTTTGTGGTGAACTGACATTTCCAAAACGACCAATATTCAGGAAGAGACATTTTCAGACTTTATTGTACAGAGCAGCAGGAAGAAGGATGAGGAAAGGCAGGGAAGTTTCACTCACCTGCCTCTCCTGTGCTACTTGCTTTCCCTGGGGACATTACCAACGGCAGCAGTGGCAGGCAAGTGGCTTTTCCACGTGAGGTGCTGTGCCACCGTACCGGGGATACAGAGGGACAGCTGACAAATCCCCTCTCAGGTCAGAGATGACAGATGTGTTGTCCACTGGTGGTAGGAGCCACTGGCCCAGGTTCACCTGTGAGCTGGCCTGAAGGTACACCAAGGAACCAGTCCCAGCAGAAACAAAAGGTGCAATGCTAATTACAGGTGTGATACTGCCTTTGCCGTGTGACATCTGCTCCATGCACTTTGCAACCACTAAACTGTTTACCACTTCTGCAGGAAAAGATAAGGCTTCCAGACCCAAACCTACCAACGAGGGGAGGTGGTTTAAGGCACCTTCATCTCCCGTGTTAGGTGTAGTAGTGCTGCATGTGCCCCCAGGCTGCCTCTGATGCGGCAACAGCCAGAGCAATAACGCCACCATCCAGCAGGACTGGGAACAGTAGGAGCTGAGTAGAGACCTCGGCTCTCTTGCCTCTTCGTTCCTTAGGACCAGGATCACCTTCACCTTCAGAAAATGAAGGTCATTCCTATTTAAATGTGTGCACGTGCTCATTAGGAAGGGAGGGGGCCTGGGAAGCACCTTGCTAACAGCAGCCAGGCGAAAAGTAAACTGGAGGAGGAAATGGAAAGAGGGTAAGATATGTTTAAGGATTACATCTTGGCATGCGCGGCATGTGATTTTACAACCCATGTCATACTGGTTTGGGGTAAACCAGAAACTATTAATCCCATGGGAAACACAGGAAACCCAAGGGACTACCTCCTGCAAGCATTCTGTGAGAACACAGCAGGTAGCAGTGGTGGGAGCGTCGATCTCTGCAGGCACAATCATACCTGCTGTGGAAAACACATGAAGATTTTTAATTTTTAAGTACATAAACTAGGAGCAGGGGGAAGAAAATATATTTGCTCAATTAGCCTTAAAGGGAACCAAGATGATTTTTTTTTTTTTTTTGTATTGTTTTGTTTTGTTTTTAGTTCTGCATCTTCTGGGACTTTTGAGAGCAAAGACCTCCGCTGAGCTTTAATAGGTGGATGGCTCTAGGAACACGTTTAGAGGAATTAATTGTAACTTTGTCCACTAGAAAGTTTCTTTCTACCAGCCAGCAAGAAATCCCTCGTTTTCATGACAACCAAAAGAAAAGCAAGTGCCCATGCATAAGATTGAACAGAATCCTGTTTAGAATGTGAATAGGGGGACAAATTACCAGGCATAAACACCTCCCCATGTAACTGGCTGTTTGCAAACTAATTGGTCTTTCCAACTGCTGAGGAAAAAAAAAAAAAAAAAAAAAAAAAAGATAAAAGTGATGAAAGGGGGAGCCTTGACTGTTGATTTCTCCTCAGCATGAATAGACCATCTGAGTTGTCTTAACAAAAGATGCATCGTTCTTGTATGTTTTATAGTTTTATCTGCTTCGTCCTTCATTTTATTTTTATTATTATTTTTTTGTCCAGTATGAAACTGTTCAGCCAAGCAGTTTTGAACGATTTAGAGAACTGGCTGGTGGTACTGAGTCTGTGACAGAGGGGACGAACTTGTCATCATCGGCCAACTTCTCTCCGGAGCCCATACATATGACGTACATGTGAAAAATGCAACCTTGCACCTACTGAAAGATCACGCCATATGTCTGTGTAGACTATATATAAACAGATTCAGAAATGGCACATTGTTTTCAGCAGTGATGTTTGCAGTGTCCCGTTCAAATAACTTGCAGGATAATTTTTGCCTGTTGCCAGGTGACATCAGCACTAGACCAGTTTTTTTTTTTTTGTACGTTATCGCTAGGACTCAGGAACGCTTTCAGTAGCAGGGAATTCCAGAATTGGTGTAGAAATTCAGGAGGCAATATCAGCCCACCTTCAAAATAGGTGTAAGATACAGACTACTCAGCATCACTCAAAGCCTTTTTTAGGAAATGTGTATGGATATGGCAAAACTGGGATCTAGGAGCTCCAGATGCAGTTATAGTTAACCATGCAGCCTCTTGCAAGAGGTTTAACACTGTACTCTAATCAAAATACTTTACGTAAAACTGGCAAAAAAAAAAAAAAAAAAAAAAAAAAAAGTAACAAACATGCAAAGCATTACGAAAAAAAAAAAAAAAGAAGTTTCTATCTTTTTCTTTTCTTCATGGGTTCAAAATATTTAGGGTATTTCCATGTATGAATTGTTGCTGAAAACGACGTCCGAGTTATTAATTGCATACCCTGTTTTAAGTAGCAAAAGACCAAAGTTTAAGCTTGCAAAACGCCAAATGCCGAAGCAAGGAGAACGGCAGCACGCTCGCCCCCGAGCACGGGCGCCTCTCCTTCTACAGGGGCGCTTGCAGTTGAGCGTGCCGCAGCTGCTCGTGCCTCGCTTCCCGAGGACAGCGAGCTCCTTGGCACCCGCAGCCCCCCGTGCTTCCGGGGCGCAGCGCCGGCACGGCCCGCTGCTGCTGCTGCTGCTGCTGCTGCTGCTGCCGCCTCGGCCTCGGCCTCGCCCGCGCCGTGCCGGGCCCTGCCGCCGTGCCCAGGCGCTGCCGGCCTTTCCCTTGGCGGCGGCCGCGGCTGGCACGCGGGCGGCAAAGCGGCGAGGGACGAACGCGGCCGCCCCGCCCCGCCCCGCCCGTGCCTTTCTGCGCGAGGTGAGTGTGAGCTGCCCCCCGCAGCCTCTGTCGGCGGGTGAGAACCGTCTCTGCGCGGTTCTTACCCGGGCCCCTGCGGCCACGGGGCCCGCGGCCGGCCCCGCCGGGCACCCGGCACCCGCCGCCAGCAGCCAGCCGCCGGCCTGCCCGCGGCGAGCGGGGCGCGGCTGCCGGCCCGGCACTGCCCCTTCCTCACACGGCTCGGGCCAGCGCAGGGCTGTACCCGAAGTCGGTCACGTCCCTTCAGCTCTCGGCTGCGGCAGGGGCACGGCCGTGCGTGCGTTCGTGTGCTCATACGAGGCGGAGGGGTTGCTTGGGTTTTGGGGTGGGGGGTGCTAAGCCCTCATTAACTCCACTCACGCTGTCTTACTCTGTTTGCCAGTGCTTAAGCACCGCTTTTTAGAAAGGCAACCAATTAGCACCTCATCAGCTCCAATTAGAGGAGACAAAAGCAGTGTAAAGATAACTCAATGAGAGGGGGTGGCACAACATCATGTAATCTCTTAAGACAGCAGTGAGCATTCACTGGGTGAGCTGTGCCGGGCCTATTCACTTTTTTTTTTTTTTTTTTTTTTTTCTCCTCTGGATGCATTTAAGACTTTTTTTTTTTTTTTTTTTCTCTTCTTCTGGGAAGCCGGGCCTCCCAGGAGTCCCAGAGTCTCTCATTCAGGGCTACCTGTTTACAGCTCACCGAACAGAAGGACCTAAACAATCCTATATTGTACGCCTGGTGCTTCCTTAAACTTAGGCCTCCACAATGACATGTTTTCAGAAGCTGGGCAGAATAAGTTAAAGGCCGGCTTTATACTCATTAAGTGTTCTACTTGTACTGTCTTCTAATTACATGGCAGGGCAACAATGTATTTTTTTTTCAATGGAGTTCTTTGGAGCAGTTAATTTGGTGCCTGTACTAAATGCCCCAAAACATTAATTAGTGTGGAAGGAACCCTAATTTCCTCCGTGGCTTTCCTCTCCATTTACTTCCCTTGTTTTCACATAGGCTTGGATGAGCCTCTATAATGAAATTACCTCATTAATGCCTTTATTCTTGCAGAGTAACTCATTCAAGATCTACCATTTAGTTTTAATTTAATGCTGTCAAAAGCAAAAGGTGCATTCATGTCTTTGATTAGTGCTTTTTTTTTTTTCCTCTCTAAAGAGTGGACAGATTTAAATTATTAAGATGGCAAGTAGTGAGTTATAATTGGATACAAGCAGCACTTCAGTGAATATTAAATGCTTTCAAAGCCTGGCCTATGTGGTCTGCTGACTATTAACTGTGTCCAATGAGTTACTCTGTGGGTTTTGAATTAACGGCACCTTAGCTACTGTGAAGCAAATTAAGTTTAATTTTGTTTATAAAAAACAGTGAAGTTGCATTTATCAACATGACATTTAGTTGTAGCAGAGTTCGGTTTTTCCCATTATGCTGTACTGACCGCATCACTTGGTTCCTCCTGCTAATGCAGGGTCTCATCCCATACGTCACAGTCATGCAAAGCCTAGCTGGAGACCTGTTTATGTATGGGCAGCAGGATTGAACCTTTCGTTTGCAAGAGCTCCTCAGTTCTCAACGTTGTCAAGAAGAAATCACCCCAGCCACACATGACTGCACTTTTTCTTTCCTCCACAGTTGTGTAATGCTTTCCAGGCACCAGTCTCATAATATTTTTCAGAGATGGGGACAATTTCACCTAAAACAGAACTGAATAAAAAAAAATAAAAATAAAAATAAAAAAATAAAAAGAAGAAAAGAAACGAAAAGAAGAGGGATATTGAACACTTCTCTTCTGTAGTGTGGAAAAAAATGAATGTATTTTCACAGCAATGGTTTTCTGTACTGACATTTGAGGCTGTGGGTTTGTACGGAAACTCTCCGTGAAGGTGGTAGCCGGGCAGGGGCTGTCCTGGATCTGCATGGACATCTGTACCCCACGTTGTTGCAAAGAAGCTTGCCTTCCCCATGCCTTTCCACCTTGTGCTGAAGGGGTCATTTCTACAGGCAAAAGTGTGATAACATTAATAGAAAACTCTGCTGTTCTGGGTTACGAGAAGCTGTATCCCAGGGTACTGAGGACTAGCATTAACTTCTGTAGATTTCAAATTAAGCCTTTTGGTGCTTATTTTTTATTAATCGTTTAATGTTTATATACAGATAAACAGATGTGAAGTGCTGCGTTTCTGTAACAATGAGGATTACTGGTTTGTTTTGCCTCAGGGAGGAATGCAGCAGAATCCTTAAGCAAATAGAAGTCTTCTGGTTTTTGGTCTTCAGGAATACTGATGTTTCCACAATACTGGGCTTGCCCTTTGAAGCCATAGCAGGAAGCATGCAAGAGAAGCATCTTTAGGGTGAGATATTTTTGGGTTATGATTTGGTATAAAATTTCAGTCTGGCTTTACCCACTGCTCAGCTTTAAGGCCTAAATTATGACAGTAATTTCATTCATATTTTTATAGATAGTAATCTTTAGTAAGTTTTAATTTAGTAAATTTTAATTTTTAATTTAGTAAATTAATTTAATTTAGTAATTTTTTAGTAAATTTTATAGTAATTCCCACTGCAGTTTTTTGATCACTTACAGGCACGATTAGAATCTGTTAAAAGACTGCTTGCAGAGTTCAGTGATACAAAATATGTCTGCTGTTAATTGTGAATGCACACTTACAAACTGTTTTCATACCAGCAAGTGAGCAAGCAGGATTTAACATCTGATCCTTGATCTTTAGTTCTCTCTCTTCTTCCTCCTTTCATTTTTACAACCCATGTCACAAAATAACAGAGATGCACTCAAAAAAAAAAAAAAAAGTGCATGTCAAAAGACTTGAGCAACCTCTAGTCTGCCTGGCATGTGTGTGTTGTAATTTATTGTGTGGCTGCAGTGCTCCCAGAGGTCAAAAATCAGAGAATCACATCCATGGAGACAGAGCCTCTGGAGGGCTCAGAGCAGGTGCAGGCGCATCAGCTTGCTCACAGCCTTGTCCACTTGTCCAAGGCCTTTAAGTTTTGAATACTGTGAAAGGCAGGGGAGCTCTCCCTTGGCCCCTGTTCCACCTGCATAGCAAAAACTTTTCCATATGAAATAATTTCCTTAGCAAGGAAAATTACCGTGTTTTCAATCTGAGCATTAAATATCATATGGTGATTTGTTATGATAAGGTTTTCTAGTGCCATCAATTATAAACCTATCATAGTTTGTGTTCTACATATTATAAATATTTGATATATTTATTCCATATTATACATTATATTTGCACAAAATACCGTACAATTATTATATTGTTGGTTTTGTATTATTTAAATAATTCAATATAATTACATAAAATTATTGTAGGAGTAACCAGGTTACCTTTCCCTGTAGAGTGCATATGTTCAGTTACCACCTTGTGTGGAATGAAGATGTGGCCGAGAAGGCTGTTGAGGTGGCTGAGGAAAGAGAAGGGGACTGACAGGTGTGACCCTTGAAGTGCCATGCAAAAGATCCCTTCTGCTGTCTCCCACCCTTTGCAGCACTTTGGGACCAGCTTGTTTGGCCTTTTGGTTCAGAAGTTGTGTTGGCTACGTCTGTGCTCCAGATGAAACAGCACCAAGAACTGCTTTCTGCCACAAGGCCATTTAGCACAGGTTGGGTAACAAGTGTTTCTCTAAGCCATGTGAAGGCTTCAGTCCAGGGATATTTCTGTGTAACATACACTGCCAAATTTAGGCTTCTCCTACCGTCCAACAGCATTCTCCCCCAGGTCCATGTTAGTCTACTGACTGAAGTACGTGCTCAAGAAGCAAGATAACCAGTCCAATTATCTCCTCATCTACAGGAAGTACACACATTTCAAATTATCACACCATAGCTTTTTAGGAAAAAGTGTAAGGAATGGTTCTTGCCATCCACTTCTTTCCTTTTGAAGCAGGGCATTATGCAGAAAAAGAGACAGAGAAGGCAGACAGGTCCCTTGTGCTGGGAGCTGGAGGTGCGTTTGGTCTCTGCTGTCTTTGTATTTCATGCTTGTATGAAAA
This sequence comes from Aythya marila, assembly GCF_965140915.1. Taxonomy (NCBI): domain Eukaryota; kingdom Metazoa; phylum Chordata; class Aves; order Anseriformes; family Anatidae; genus Aythya; species Aythya marila. The sequence continues at coordinate 142,702 of NC_139081.1, read as the reverse complement.
AAAAAAAAAAAAAAAGTACTTGGAACAGAGACCAGGAGCCAGGAGTCTTCTCTCTAGGGCAGGTGTCCTTGCTGCAGGATAACCGCAATTGTAGGAGTCACCTAAAGAGCTCAGCTTCTGCTCCATCTGGTCCAGTGACTATCAGACATGGAGAGCAGCTAAGGAGCCCTTTCACCGAATGAGCTAGTTGTACGTGGTGAACCCAGTAAATCTGCATGGCTGCATAGCGGCTCAGTGAAAAACTGGGCGCAGTCTGAGTGCTGATCCCAAGACACAGCCTGAAAACGCTGTAGGACACGCAGATGGAATCTGACATGTGCCTATGCTCAGGCAGAAGGCTTAAGTGGATGTATGAGCCACAACAATCACAACCAAAAACCACTATGAGGATCGACTGAAGTGGCAGTTGACATACATTTTCATTCCTCAGCAAGTATGGAACAAAAAGCAACAGCAGACTCTGGGTATACAGGGCAGGCACACGGAGATCGGTGAGGGAAAGGTGTACATAGAGTAAAAGGCCAGCGGAGTTCTGAGGCAATGGGCCAGGCACAGAAGTCTCCAGGGAAGCTTGTGCTGCACAAAGATCTGGGCTGGCCTGGCTCTGATCTTGCTGGTCCACAGCAGGCACCTTGAGGCTGTGCTTCATGGCACAGACATGCTGCGTTAGGCAGCAGCCATGTACTCCCTGACAGCTGCTGCGTGCTGTTAAAGACCTTAACACCTTGGTGCTGTTAAACTGCTTGTGAGGCCACAACATGGGTTAGGTGAAGGAACTGAGGTTAAAAATAGCTGCTTCCCCCTTCTTTGACAGGTTAATTTCAAGTTCCCTGATGCAACTCATTGCACTGTGCCACCTGTCTGTGTACTGGCACTGTTGGGCAGGAGGGAGCAGAGAAGGATGAGATGAGATGAGATCACACGACCACTGAATCATACAACGGTTTGGGTTGGGAGGGATTGTAAAGATCTAATTCCAACACCTCTGCCATGGGCAGGGACACCTCCCGCTAAATCATGTTTCTCAAAGACTCATCCAGGCTGGCCTTGAACACTTCGAGGGATGGGGCATCCACAGCTTCTCTGGGCAACCTGTTCCAGTGCCTCAATTTCCTCCTTATGCCTAATGTCAGCCTACCCTCTTTTAGTTTAAAGCCATTGAGTGGCTAAGACAAAAGGATCTTTGCCACTGATGGAAATGCTAGCCTCTCCTCGAGTAGGAGACAGTGCAGAGCAACTTAAGTAAGCACGTGCACCTGAAGAGCATGTTTTTACCATCCATTTATGAAGAAGGATTCTTAACAGAGGCAAGTCAGTTTCAAACTGGAGAATTAACTACACAGTGACAAATTACTGCTGGTCAGAGCTCTTACACTCCAGGCAGCGAGTGTTAAACCAACATGGTCCATGCAGACAAGACTGCAGTGTGCGAGTGCCCCCTTTTGTTCTAATGAGACTTCGAGAGCTGTAAGGGAATCACAAGAAAGGTGTCACAGCACTGAAAGGTGACTTTTACAGCTAGCTGGAAAAGTAGCCTGTTAACATGGGAGGCTGACAAAGGCAGGAAGGTGGCTGACAAAGCCCTGGTACTGGAAGAACAGTACAAGGAAAATCAAGAGACATCTGCAACCACAGGGCAGAAATGTGAGCAAGCAGAACCTCTTTCTGCATTATGCTGGAAGAGAAAAAAAAAAAAAAGTGTGATATCAGCAGGCTCTAGGATCATGCATTGCTCAGGCATAGCGAAGAGTCTGAGGAAGAAGATCTCTGTCGCATAGCATAAGAGCACAGAAAACACCACCGGGTCCGACAAAGCCAGGCGCTCCGATGGGACAACGGGCAGTTCTGCCTACGGGCACAAACGGGCCCTACTGCTCTCTACAGCTCTGTTCCCTGTGTTCCCTGTCCTCCCCAGCCTCTGGATAGAGATGGCAGGGAGTGGAGGGGGCTGGCTGCACCCTGCGGGGAGGGAGCAAGGAGCTGCAGGGACAGCAAAGCTGTCAGGGTACGGAGGCTCCCATCACTGAGATGGGTAATGGGAGCTAAATGCACTGCCAAACGTCCTTCTTAGGAAAGAGAACAAACTCAGATGTTCAGAATGAGTGAGTGATGTGTCAGTGCAGAGCCTGCACTTTGCTCTCTGGTTCACAAGAATTGTCTTAGGTACACGTAGATACCTCTGCCTGCTTTCCACCTAGCAGGATGCCCTTGAAAGGTTTCTAAAGGCAGATACAGTCCTGCCCTGGCAAAAAAAAAAAAAAAAAAAACTTTCCTTTTGTCTGCTGGAACCCCAGACATCACCTATGCTGCATAAATCAGAGAGATTTTATTACTGCGTGGCGTCCCTGCACTGGTGAATTCCTTCATGTGACCCGGGGCTATGCAGAAAACCTGGTCAAGTCTTTTATTCAGTTTGATCAAAAGAGCCCTGACACAGACAAGCATTTAGCTGAATGAGCGTTTCACTATGAATAGCACAAACATTTGGATTCAAGTGTGTGTTAGCAGCAATCAACTGAAATCTTCATAATGAAGGCCTGTGGGAACTGAAGGTAGCTGAAAGAACGGGAAAAGATTCTTTGTGGGGCTAAGCTAAAGACCTGCTTCTTGTAGGCAGGTCAGCTGTGTTCCGCGCAGAGCCGGCAATGTGCAAACACGAGTATTCTGCCTGGCCCCCGCACAACACCGCTAACAATACGGTGGTTGTGGCAAAAGCAGGTCGAAAATTCCCATCGACCTACCGCTGGGGAACGGGGCGCAACGGCCCGGAACCGGTAGCAGGAGAAGGTCTGGCATGACTTGGCAGTGCTTGCAGGACGCAGTACCTTGCCGGGGAGCGCTCGCCTTCCCTCGGGCCTAGTTTACGTGCCCGTGTGTGAAACAGAGAGGGTTACCGGCGGCAGCGATCCTTCGGACAGCACCAGCAGCACCGTTAAAGAAAAGCAGCGAAGCGGCTGACGGCTCCCGCTGGGAAGACGCTCGATGCACGTCGGTTTTGAAGACCCGCATCGGGGAACCGCAGCAGCGCCGACAAGGGAAACGAGCAGCAAAAGGCTGCGCGCGAAGGCCGCCACCCGGGCTCACCGCTCGCGGACACAGCGGGGCCGCCGCCGGCTGCAGCGCCGGGCGCTGCGGGGCCGGACCCGGCCGCACAGCCAGCAGGAGCCGCGCGCGGCGCTCGGGAAGGGCGCGGAGCAGAGCGGCGCGGAGCAGAGCGGCACGGAGCGGTACGGAGCGGAGCGGCACGGAGCGGAGCGGCACGCCCGGAGCTGCGCAGCGCCGCCGGCTCGCCTCGGGTGCGGGCGAGCTCCGGGCCCCGGCGGCTCGGGGAGCAGCTGCTCGGCCCCCGGCGCCTCCCGGCCCGCGGCTACGAGAGCGCGCGGCGGGGCCCGGGGCGGCAGCGGGAGCCGGGCGGGGCGGGGCGGGAGCGGGCGCTCTGCCGGCCCGGGGACGCCGAGCGGGCGCCGCGGTCGGCGGCTGCCCCGCGGAGGCAGGCTGAGGGCGCCGGGCCCGCGCCGCCCGGGGCAGGGAGCGCCGCGGGCGGGCCTCGTCGCGGCCCTCGGTGCCCGAGGGGGCCCCGGGGCGGGCCGTGCGCTCTGCGCCCTGAGCGCGGCCGGGCCCCGGCGCGGCTCGGTGCGGAGGAGGGGCCCCGGGCAGCGCTCGGCGCTGCGGGGCCGGAGGTGCCGCCCGGTGCGCTGGAGCCGCCGGGCGTCGGCGGAGCCTCGCGCGGTGAGAGCGGCAGCGCGAGGCGCCGGGCTCCGCCCGCGGGCGGGTGGCAGCGCAGCGGCCGGGTGCGGAGGAGGAAGGCGGGCGGGGGAGGCCGCGCGAGAAGCGCCCGGCCCGCGGGACCCTCGCGGCGGTGGCGGTGAGCGCCGGGCCATCGCTGCCGTGCTCCGCGGCCCCCCGGGCTGCCCGTGCCCTGGCGCCGCCTGCTGCTCGTGCTTCTCGTCAGCCCCCGCCCGGCCGCCGGCTCCGTTTTTTGTTGTAGTTTTTTTTTTTTTTTTCCTTCTCACTCCTGTGAGGTGGTGCCAGGCCTTGTGAAAGTCGTTGGAAGATACCCACCGCATCCTTGTTTCGTGTGGTGCTTTATCTAAAAATAACGCTTGTAACAGGCCGTTTCTTACCCACCGTGTATTTTATTTTACAGGTACTGTCCACGCATGTAAACTTCCACGGTCCATTCTTCCAAAAACTAGGCGGTCTTCCGGAGACGACCACAGGAAAAACATGTAAATGACGAGAACGAAGCGTAGAGCTTAGAGGTGCCCCCGTCTGCTTTTCTCAGGCACTCTCCGTAGGTTGCCCGGCATTTACATGCAGGGCTCTGCTATGGAACAGGAGAGAAGCTCTGGGAATTCTCCTGGTGCCGTGGAGAGAAACACTTTTCCGAAACAGCCTCAACATGCAAAGAAAAACAGAGGGAACGGTGTTGTGAAGGGAAATTCTTTTCTGAAAATCTTTCCCTGCATGTACTGGGTCTGGCTGGGATGGAGTTCGCTTTCCCTGCAGCAGCCCATACAGTGCTCTGCTCTGCGCTTGTAGCTAGAACAGCACTGGTACCTCATCAGTGTTTTGTAGATTGTTGTAGCTGGCGTAGCACCAAGACTCTCTCCAAACCCCCCAGATCCAGCAAGCTTGTGGTGGGTAAGAAGTGGGGAGGGGACATCACCAGGGCAGCAGACCTAAACCAACCAAAGGGATATTCCATACCATCTGATGTCACACTCAGCAATACAAGGTGGGAAAGGGGAAGGAGGGGGGTGGCTCTCTTTTTGAAGATAGCTGTCCTCCCAAACAACTGCTGTGTGTATTGAGGCCCTGCTTCCTGGGATTTGGCTGAACACCACTTGCTGATGGGAAGTAGAGAGTAATTTCTTTCTTCCCTTTATGCTTCTGCACAGCGTTTGCTCATTTATTTATTTATTTATTTATTTATTTATATTTTTCCCCTTTTAATTAAATTATCCTTATCTCAACCCATGAGCTTTTCCTTTTCCTTTTCCTTTTCCTTTTCCTTTTCCTTTTCCTTTTCCTTTTCCTTTTCCTTTTCCTTTTCCTTTTCCTTTTCATTTCTTTTTCTTTTCAGCATACTTTCTTCTCCCTCCCATCCCTCTTTTGAAGAGGAGTGAGAAGGAGGCTGTAGTGGAGTTTAGCTGCCCGGCACTGTAAAACCACCACAGTGCAATAACTGTCTGTGTAGTTCTGTCGTTCTCAGTGGTGCTGCTCTTTGACTTTAAGCAGTGAAAAGCCAGGCTGAAATCTGAGGTGAGCTGTGCCTTCTGTAACTGAATGACAGGGCTGGTGCGAATGCCCCCCCTCAACACCTCATGTAACATCCATAGTGCCAGTGAGCACGTGTAGTGACCATCATCTCATCAGAGATGAACCAGCATCCGAAACCCGCGATTCAGGCTGCTCCCCAGTTGGCTGCCATACAAAGCCGGGCATTTCCGAAGTATCTGCTGAACTCTCTGAGTGGTTCTGGTTGCAGCAACAGCTTGAAAAAACAGCGTTCAGAAGGAGGGCAGGGAAGGCGCTTTTTCTTGTCTGGTGGAAAGGGAGATGGAATTTGGTGTGTAAGGGACCAGCAGGCAGGCTTCTTGCATGCTACATGTGGGTGCTTCCACATGTTGGTTTATGTCAGATGATGTGGCAGTTGGTCAGATTTTCCCTTGACTAAATTAACCGATTGTAGTGGAGATACTAGTGATTATCAGTTATTTGACATTTGCCAGAAGCCCTATGGCACACGGTTTGCTTACAAAAAGAATACTTTATAGTGCACCAGCCAAACAAGAAGTCAATGTATTTAACTAACTATAGAAAAGTCCAGAAAACAAAAGAGTTTGATTTCCAAACATATGTAGCTGAATTTTTTGTGCAAAAGCGCAGATCAGGCACACAGGCAAACTTGCTTTTGACAGGCATAGGTGAAATCTGGTGTGGATGGACAATTCCATCCTACCAAACAAACAAACAAAAAAGAATCCCAAAGTGAGTGGAAGGAACCAGGGTAGTTATATAGGGAAGCCTGAGAGCACGGGGAGTTTCAAGGCTTCCTCGTTCCTCTCATTACAGAGCGTCACCTTCAGTTGCGAAACTTCTGTCAGTTGGTTGAAGTGTTTTCACAGTCCATTTCTGCTTCAAGCTTACCACTACCTTTCCTCGCCTAGAATACTTCATCCCAAACAGTTTAGCTACTTCTAAGCTAGAATGAGTAAAAGTTCCTTAGAGTACAGCATTTCTGGAGTCTTGGATTCCTGCTCTGCCTGTCCCCCAGGGCCTTAGGGACGAGAAATCTTAGGCTTAATGTTTTTTTCCCTATGAAATACGGTCGCATTAAAGGGCGTAGCTGATTAACTTTGACTGACTGTTACTGTTTGGATTCAGGGTACTGGACTATCACGGTCACAGATTCACCTAAATGAGGTAGCACGCTCTCGTTCTAGTCGTGTTCAATGAGAACTGTCACGGCTAGGAACAGTGCATTGAAGGGCAGCGTTCAAACGTTACCCCACAGTGACCCAGGGTGGAGGGTGCCAGGTAGGGGGAAGAGAGGCTCGGCCCTTCGACTGCTCCCGGAAGTCAGAAAGGTGTCCTTCTGGGGGGTGTCTTCCCTAACATCCGCTTGCACTGAACGCAGCTTGCATTATTTCTCTCTTGTAGGTGGGGCCTGAGTGGCTCTGGTCGGGCACGCCGTGGTTCCGATTGGCGGGAGGTTTTCCCGCTTTCATGTACAGGTACGGGGGGGGTCTGAGAAATTCCTCCCCCAACCATCCCCCGTGACACCGGAAGAATATTGCACCTTAATGTTGGAAAAACTGTTAGAAAGTTGCGTAAACGCATAAAGCTGTGAGTGGTATTTTTTTGTTTGTTTGATTGCTTTTATTTATTTTTTTCTTTTTTTAGCTCGCACGTCAGCGCTGCTCCGTGAAGCCGTGCCTGCTGCTCTGCTTCTGCACATGCGCGGAGCCGGCCGCCTTGCCTGAGCAGAGGGAGCCGGGGGGCGCTGCAGGACTCCCGCACGCCGCAAAACGGCAGCGCCCTTCTGCGGAGCGGAAGCAGCACCGGCCGAGCCTGTACCGGGCTGGCAACCGGGGACGGAAGTGGTGTCAGGAAGTGCCTTAACTGAGGGCGGAAGCACTCCCTGATTTGCTGGAAACCCAGGGCGGAAGTGTCATCACGGTGTGCCTTAACTGAGGGCGGAAGCACTTCCTGATTGGCTGGGAGCCGAGGGCGGAAGTGGCGTCAGGACATGCCGGCACTGTGGGCGGAAGCTGTCGGGTCGGGCTGGGCCGGGCTCAGCCCTAGCCGCCGACGCTCGGTGCGGTAACGAGGATGGTGGTCGGGGCCGGGCCGGGAGGGGGCGAGGTGCCAGGCGGGCGGGACTGGAGCACCTGCACGTAATTAATATTTTCCTTTTAAACGGTAATATGCCAGTAGTAAGTGGCTCTTCAGATAATTTTATTTTCGGTTGTTCTCATTTAAAAACAGTCTCCTGCTCCTTTAACAGCTTTCTTTTAAAAGACAGGTTGAAGTTGTGCTGGCGTTAAGAAGCTCTTTACAAGGTACTGGGGCTGTCCTGAGGATTCCACTTGACCAGCCAGCAGAAGAGGCAGGGAAACATACTTACGTTGATGGCCTGAACTTCTCTTCCCATTACTCTTTTTAGTACTAGCCAGCGTGTGAGACATCTTTTCCTTCTCCTGTGAAGCAGTGGGCTGGTCTTTCTGGAAGAGGTTGTTTGACCATTGGAATTACACCAGTGAGATTCAAGAAGGAAATGAAATCCAAAAGCAGCAGCGTATCTTTATTATTACGTTAAGTGAGAAAGTGACACGTGGAACGAACTCGTTATAAACAATTCTGAACTCTTTTTCTTAGCGGGAACGTACTTATCTGTACCGTTGAACGTACTTGGGGGGAAAAAAACAAAAAAAAAAAAAACAAACAAAAAAAACCCCACAGGAGTACCTTGGAATACATAGGGCGATTCATCCCTTCAGGATCATTACACGGCAGCTGTATGTCACCACAATACACCTCTTTTGCTTAATGGTGGACTTCTCAGAGGGAATTTACTTGGGTCAGGTATACTGTGTGTATGTGGTTTTATGCACGTAGAACTGCCTGTACTACACTATCTTTTAAATAGGTGGTGGTAAGAGGAGACAGCTTTCTTCTAGTAGATTCTTCCTTAAGTTTCTTTAGTGATTCCGGGGGCGCTCACTTGACCGTGATGTGCCTGACCTGGTTAGCATCTAAACCTCCTCCTCTGATGTGGTACAGCTGTCTGCTAAATTAGTTACAGAAAGATGGTGACTTGAACTCAGCCAGTTCTCTCTTACCTCGCTATTGTTTTATCTGGATAATTTGAATTTGGATTAGAGCAGCGGAGGGAAAAGATGCCTTACACTGAAACGGACGCGAGTCTGTGAGAAGAAAGCCAGGCGTCCTTGGAGACTGTGCCAATGAAAAGGGGAAGAAAAATGAGTGGAATAAATCTGAGTGCACATAGTCCTGCATCCCGAAGGGAGCACAGAAGGAAGGTTGCTTGCTTAGAAGAGCAGTGGATGCTTCGTGCCCGCCTTAAAGAGAATATTAACAGAGAGAATTCTTTGTAAGACAAGCTGCCCCGCGGGGTGTGGGTAGCAAATACGTTGGAAAAAATACAGCCACAAGCTCCGAATGGCACAGTAGGCGAGCTGTGATCAGCCCGACAAGGCCTCCCGCGGGCGCCCTCTGCCGCCACCTGCTGGTGGAGAACGAGTACTGCAGGCGGCCGGGGGGCGCGCATGCGCGGTGGGCGTCCGGGGGGCGCCCTCTGCCGCCACCTGCTGTTGGGAAAAGCGTACTGCAGGCGGCCGAGGGGCGCGCATGCGCGGTGGCGCCGGCGGGCGCCCTCTACCGCCACCTGCTGCTGTTATTCGGGTACTGCAGGCGCCCGGGTGCCGCGCATGCGCCGTGACGCCGGCGGGCGCCCTCTGCCGCCACCTGCTGGTGGTAAAGGGGTACTGCAGGCGGCCGGGGGGGCGCGCATGCGCGGTGGCGCCCGCGGGCGCCCTCTGCCGCCACCTGCTGGTGGTAAAGGAATACTGCAGGCGGCCGGGGTGGCGCGCATGCGCGGTGACGCCCGCGGGCGCCCTCTGCCGCCACCTGCTGGTGGAGAACGAGTACTGCAGGCAGCCGGGGGGCGCGCATGCGCGGTGGGGTCCGGTGGCGCCCCCTGCCGCCACCTGCTGGTGGGAAAGGGGTACTGCAGGCGGCCGGGGGGCGCGCAACGCGCGGTGACGCCCGCGGGCGCCCTCTGCCGCCACCTGCTGTTGGGAAAAGGGTACTGCAGGCAGCCGGGGGGCGCGCATGCGCGGTGACGCCCGCGGGCGCCCTCTGCCGCCATCTGCTGGTGGAAAACGAGTACTGCAGGCGGCCGGGGGGCACGCATGCGCGGTGGGGGTCCGGTGGTGCCCTCTGCCGCCACCTGCTGGTGCAAAACGAATACTGCAGACGGCCGGGAAACGCGCATGCGCGTTGGCACCCGCGGGCGCCCTCTGCCGCCACCTGCTGTTGTTAAAGGGGTACTGCAGGCGTCCGGGGGTCGCGCATCCGCGGTGGGGCCCGGGGGGCGCCCTCTGCCGCCACCTGCTGGTGGGAAAGGGTACTGCAGGCGGCCGAGGGGCGCGCATGCGCGGTGGCGCAGGCGGGCGCCCTCTGCCGCCACCTGCTGGTGGTAAAGGGGTACTGCAGGCGTCCGGGGGTCGCGCATGCGCAGTGGGGTCCGGTGGCGCCTTCTGCCGCCACCTGCTGGTGGGAAGCGAGTACTGCAGGCGTCCGGGGGGCGCGCATGCGCGGTGGGGCCCGGGGGCGCCCTCTGCCGCCACCTGCTGGTTTTTATGTGGTACTGCAGGCGGCCGGGGGGCGCGCATGCGCGGTGACGCCCGCGGGCGCCCTCTGCCGCCACCTGCTGGTGGGAAAAGTGTACTGCAGGCGGCCAGGGTGCACGCATGCGCGGTGGGGCCCGGGGGCGCCCTCTGCCGCCACCTGCTGGTGGGAAAAGGGTACTGCAGGAGGCCAGGGTGCACGCATGCGCAGTGGGGTCCGGTGGCGCCCTCTGCCGCCACCTGCTGGTGTTATTCGGGTACTGCAGGCGGCCGGGGGCCGCGCATGCGCGGTGACGGCCGCGGGCGCCCTCTGCCGCCACCTGCTGGTTTTAATCGGGTACTGCAGGCGGCCGAGCGGCGCGCATGCGCGGTGACGCCCGCGGGCGCCCTCTGCCGCCACCTGCTGGTTTTAATCGGGTACTGCAGGCGGCCGGGGGCCGCGCATGCGCGGTGGGGCCCGGTGGCGCCCTCTGCCGCCACCTGCTGGTGTTATTCGGGTATTGCAGGCGGCCGGGGGCCGCGCATGCGCGGTGACGCCCGCGTGCGCCCTCTGCCGCCATTTGCTGATGGGAAAGGGGTACTGCAGGCGGCCGTGGGGCGCGCATGCGCGGTGGGGCCCGGGGGCGCCCTCTGCCGCCACCTGCTGGTGTTATTCGGGTATTGCAGGCGGCCGGGGGCCGCGCATGCGCGGTGACGCCCGCGTGCGCCCTCTGCCGCCCTTTGCTGATGGGAAAGGGGTACTGCAGGCGGCCGTGGGGCGCGCATGCGCGGTGGGGCCCGGGGGCGCCCTCTGCCGCCACCTGCTGGTGGTAAAGGGGTACTGCAGGCGGCCGGGGGCCGCGCATGCGCGGTGACGCCCGCGGGCGCCCTCTGCCGCCATTTGCTGATGGGAAAGGGGTACTGCAGGCGGCCGTGGGGCGCGCATGCGCGGTGGGGCCCGGGGGCGCCCTCTGCCGCCACCTGCTGGTTTTAATCGGGTATTGCAGGCGTCCGGGGGCCGTGCATGCGCGTTGCTTATTACGTCGTCGTTTTTTTTGATGTGTAATTTCCTACGCTCCTAGATTTTTCTTCATATGTAAATCACACAGAATCACAGATCTTCTAGGTTGGAAGAGACCTCAAGATCATTGAGTCCAACCTCTGACCTAACACTAACGTTTGAGCTAATTCCCGTGGAAAATATTTCATTTACTTTCTTGGTTGTATTGTCCTTTCTATGTTCAAAGCTGAGGCATAAATACGGTAAATTTTGCTTCTAGAAACACCCCAGTTCTTTTGTCTGCACTCTGCATGCTGTAAACTAGGGATAGGCACAAAAAAAAACAAATAAATAAATAAATAAAAGAACACAGCTGCTGCTGCTCCTGCTCTCTTTCTTGTGGTTTGCCCCCTCCCCTTTCCCAGGTGATTGGGTTTGGGTGCTGGGCAGGGCCAAATGGTATAGGAGCCCCAGGCACGGCATCAGAGAGCTCCTTCTGCCCGGGCTGCTCTTTGGGGTCAGTGCTTTGTTGATGCTTCTGTTAGCTACATGCAGGGTTCTTTTGGTGGGTCAGGGTCTGGTACGATCTTTTAGAGGAAACCGATCTAGTAGTATGTGCATTTATTGCTTGAAGCTCTTTGGAGGTGATTAATTGTTATAGCACATTTATGGATAGGATGTCAATGTTACTTTGTGCGTTTGCTTTGTTGTTCTAGGTCCCTCGTGATTTTTGCAGGGTTACAGGGCAGATGCCACCAGATCTACCCCTTTTGTTGTTTTTGTTTTGTTTGATTTTTTTTTTCTTGATTTTTCTTTTTCTTTTTTGGAAGGGGGTTTGGGATTTGAGCGTCCTATTTTTTTGGGTTTGGGATTTGAGCATCTCAATTTTGCGGGTTTGGGATTTGAGCGTCTTAATTTATTGGGTTAGGGGTTTTAGGCATAGGACTTCAGGGGTTTAGTGTGGTAAATAGTTTGGGTTAGGTCCGTAGGGGTTTCGAGGATGTTTAGGGATAGGGCTTGAGGCTTTTTTGTGTAAGGGCGGGAAGGGCTAGGGTTACAGTGAGTGCTGTTAAATGTAGTTCTCGAAAACTCGGCCTCTGATTGGCCGTGCTGGCTGTCCAGGGAATTCTGGTAGGTGTAGTTTTCCGGCACCAGGCTTCCGGTAGGCCGTGTTGACTGCCCGGAGCATGCCGGGAGATGTAGTTCTGGGACTCCGGACCTCCGGGAGGCCATGTTGGGTGCCCGGAGCATGCCGGGAAATGTAGTTCTCGGGAACCAGGGTTGGGCTTAGGGACTAGGGCTGGGGCTAGGGTTAGAGTTTAGGGTGAGGGTTGGGGTTAGGGTTAGGGCTAGTGAATGCTGGTTCTCTGTGTTTGCAGATGACGGTGAGCGTGTTTAAACTAATTCCAGTTGAAGAAGTTTCAGTTACTTGCTTGGTGCCGTTATCAGTTCAACATTAAAAGCTGCAGCAAAAGCAAAAGGGGATTTTTGCTTCTAGAAACACCACAGGTCTCTTGTCTGCTCTCTGAATGTTTTTGAGATAAAACAGATTTTAAAAAACAAAGGAAAAGAAAGGAAAGGAAAACAAAACAAAACACAGCCGCTCCTTTTGCTCTCTTCCTACTTTCATGTGCTTTGCCCCTCCCCTTTCCCAGGTGATTGGGTTTGGGTGCTGGGCGGGGCTAAATGCTATATGAGCCCCAGGCATGCCATCAGAGAGCTCCTTCTGCCTGGGCTGCTCTTTGGGGGCAGTGCTTTGTTTTTCCTTCTGTCCGTTGCAGGGTTGTTTAGGCAGGCTGGAGTCTATGGATTTCTGGATTTTAAGTGCTTGGAATTCACTTAGTAGAGGGATGTTTAGTAGGGGCTGCTGGCTCAGTTTGGGGCGCGGTTGTCACTGCAGTTATTTTCCTACAGCCAATAGAGTAAAATTCCAGTTTGCCTTTTAGAGGTGCTATAAGTGGGTAAAGAGAACAGATGGAAGCGTGTGCCACGTGGGGTAGGCAAGCGGCTGAGGTACAGGAGGGGATGAGAGCATGTGATTTTTTTTCTGGGGATGAAATGGACTCAATTTTGTTGGTGTATAATCTGTTCTGCTCCTAGATTTTTCTTTCAAGGTGAAGAAAAGTTTGAGCTAATTCCAGGTAAGAAAGTTCCAGTTACTTGCTGGGTCGTATTGTCCTTTTAATATTCAAAGCTACAGCAAAAGCGTGGGGATTGTGGCTTCTAGAAACACCCCAGTTTTCTTGTCTGCACTCTGCATGCCGTTGAGCTAAAGCAGACTAAAAAAATAAATAAATACAGGAAACACACACACAAAAAACAACAATAACAAAAACAACAACAACAAAAAACCACACCATTGGGTGATGTGTTGTGAACGCAACGATCATTTAATCCCTTTGTTTTCCCAGGTGGTGTGGATGATACTGGTTGCACTGTTGGAGCTTGGATTTGGAGAGGAACAGGTGAGCATAGTTGTATGTTGCATCAGCAGTAGTCAGCGTTGTGGAGAAGGTGGGCATCATGACCGGCATGCTCGTGAATGCTGGTACTCTGTTTTTGCAGCTGATGATGAGCCTGGCAATTGACTAAGATGACGACCAGTGCCTGTGTATTTCTTGAGGTGGAGGGAATTTACCATGCAGCAACCTGAGAGCTAAGTTGGGGGGCACCTGGTATTTGCATATCTGGGGTGGCTAATGGGAGCTGGGAGCCAGAGCAGCGTGGAGCCAGCTGGCTGAAAATACTTGGTGCCGCTGCGAGGGTGGTTCAGGCTGGGTCACGTTCAGGCTGCTTGTGGCTGGGTCACCAGGCTAATAGAAGCAGCGGGATTATTTTGTAGCGTGAGTGCGTGCGCCAGGCGGGACAGTTTCCTTCTGTTCGTCTGTCTTGTAGTGTTGCTTCTGCAGCGTCTGTTCTGTGCTTCTCGGGTCTTGATATCCTTCTAGCTTTTTACACTGGACTGACCAGACAGGCGACTTGGTAGCGGTGCTGAAGGGCCTCAGTGCTTGTTTTGTCATCGTGGCTCTGATCCGAGCACTTCTTGTCTTGCAGTCGCTGCTTGAAGTGCAGTTCTGTTTCAGGTCTCGTGCGTCATATTCGGTTTGAGATCGCATCTGTTTCCATCCTCGCTCTTGTGGAAGTCATCTGGGCCGCATCAGGAGCTCTTGCTTGGGAATTGATTTCCTAAGCGTCGTCTTATGTGATTAAGGAGGTATTGGGGAGGCAAGGACAGTCCCCAGACAAGGACTGTGTATCTCGAAACAAGACACCGGAACTCACGATAAGGAAGCGGCAGACGGACAGAGAAACAAATGTAAGGACTATAAATCTCAAAACTGGACGTTGGAATTCATTATAAAGACACAACAAAGGGAAGAATTAGCAACAGCCAGCTCTTGCGATTAAGAAACATGCCAACTCAGCGGATTCCTGACCAAAGGTGAAAAGTACAATGTGAGGAAGACTCGGGGTCTTCCTCCCAAAGACCCCTGCCCACGTCCCAAAGGCCCCTGCCCACAGTTCTTGGGAGGCTCTGCTCAGGCGCAAGGTGCCAAAAGGCTAATTAGCATGAGAAGCGAGGGAAGGCGGGGGTAGGCAATGAATATGTATAGGCGCCGGTAGAATATTGATAGATTGATTGTATAAATTCAAGACTGCTTTCTGCTTTGGGTATGCACGATAGGTGGAGAGATCCCCCCGTGCATCCAGCGCTGCAATAAAGAATATACCGCTTAAAGGAATTTCGGCTTCAATCTTTGAATCATATGGGGTTTTCAGTCCCCATCCTTCTGGTCTCTTGTCTTGAAGGAAGGCTTTTTAGGCCTCCATCACCCCAGTTCTGGCAGTGTCTTCCAGTCGCGTGTCGTGACATTTGAGTCTCTCCTTGGGTCTGGTGCAGAGCACCTGTTGTGACTTGCTGTTGCCATAGGGCTTCCCTCCGGGGGTCACTTTTTCTTGCGCCTTGTGTTGTGTGTTTTGTTTGTAGTGTTTGTGGCGTGGCTGTGTGTGTATGTGTTTGGTCTGGAGCTGTCCTGCCTGGCAGTTAGTGATGACAGCTAACGTGGCAGTGCATGGGTGTGCTAATACATTGTCCGGACTGTGTTGGCGAAGACATCTGGTCTGCCTCTGCGCACGTACTGAAGGGCAGCAGGCACAGTCATCTCTGTGGTGTTTGTCAGATGTGCGTGTGGGGGGGAAGAGTTGAGCTGCTTGTGAGCAGCTGCTCGCATAGTGCTTGAACGGTGTGCTTGAGGAGGAGGTCTGTGGAATCTTGAAAGCTTACAGATAAGGGGTTTTTGAAACTTTTATTTTTATTTCTCTCCTGTCCCCAGTAGAGTGTAAACCTTTGGAGGAACCTGTCGCAGGAAAGAGCTCCTTCCGGAACTGTTCAGCGCTCCGTAGGCAGCTCGGTGACTGGCTTGGTCTACTTCTGAGGTGTGCTGAGGTATGGGGGCTGCTGTTTTGAAATGATAATATTGTAAACGGGGTCCCTTTGTGTTGTTGAGGGATGGGTGCTAATGCTGGCAGCTGAATGATTATCTTGTGACCGTTTTCATTTGTTAAAGCTGAAACACAGTGTACAACGCGGGACTTGACCGGAGCTGCTTTTGGCAAGGTGAGCGATGAACAGATGTAGCAGGTACTTTAGGGGTGCAGTTGTCACTGCAGTTACTTAACTGCACAAAGTACAGTAAAAATCCTGTTTATATTTCAGGGGTGTTGTAGCTGGCCTAAGAGAGCAGATGGAAGCATCTGCCTCGAGGGCAGGTGAGGGAGCAGAGGTTAGGGAGCAGATGAGAGTAACTGTCCCAGCTGTGCTGTGGCTTTGGATGCTGCTTCAGCCTATGCTTTTCTTTTTGTTTCACAGGTGTGTCGCACAGGCTCAGAGGGGCCAAGCTGCACTCTGAAGAGCAGCACGGGAAGGGCGGGCTGTTTGTGAGCTGGATTGGAGCAGAACTGCCAAGTAGCACGAGGTGACTGCGAAGGGTCTTGCTTTGCAGGTGCCATGGCAGGCTCTCCACAGAAGCGGTTGAGGATTTGAGAAGAGGTTGCAGATCATCGAGGAGCGACACGTGCAGGGACGGCTTGAAAACGGTATGGCTGCTTTCTCTTCTGTTTATCAGGTGTCCCAGGCGACGTGGGCTGTGATGTTAGCCTTTAGGATCGGAACAAAGCAGGTGCTGATGGCGGTCTTCTTCGGTAGGCAAAGAGGTGCCCGAAGCCCCCTCCTGTGCAGCCTGAGCACGCCTCGCTGAGGATGAAGCTTGCTTTCCAGCAGTTCTGGAAACTGTGTTGAGGCTGAAATGCTGCGTCTGTGTTCGGGTTGGGGTTGCACCTTGGTGAGTGTAGGGATGGGTTTTAAGTGGGTGCAGCGGAGGGCCCGGCCCCAGTGTCCTGTAGTGTGTTTTGACCCATCAGCATAGCCTTTTGGTTCTCAGATAGCCTGCTGAAGTAAGTGATTTTTGCTGCGAGTGGAACGGAATTGATTTTGTTGGCGTATAATCTGTTCTGCTCCTAGATTTTTCTTTCTGCGTAAATAAAAGTTTGAGCTAATTCGAGCTGAAAAAGCTTCAGTTACTTGCTTGGTTGTGTTGTCCTTTCAATATTCAAAGCTGCAGCGAAAGCATGGGGATTGTTGCTTCTAGAAACACCCCAGTTCTCCTGTCTGCCCTCTGCGTGCTGTTGAGCTAAGCCTTATAAATAAGTAAATAAACCACAGCTGCTGCTCCTCCTCTTTCTACTTTCATGTGCTTTGCCCCTCCCCTTTCCCAGGTGATCGGGTTTGGGTGCTGGGTGGGACCAAAAGG
Source organism: Aythya marila (assembly GCF_965140915.1). Lineage (NCBI taxonomy): Eukaryota > Metazoa > Chordata > Aves > Anseriformes > Anatidae > Aythya > Aythya marila. The sequence continues at coordinate 126,035 of NC_139081.1, read as the reverse complement.
TATATGAGCCCCAAGTATGCCGTCAGAGAGCTCCTTCTGCCTGGGCTGCTCTTTGGGGGTAAGTGCTTTGTTTTTCCTTCAGTCAGTTGCCGGGTTCTCTAGGCAGGCTGGAGTCTATGGATTTCTGGAATTCTAAGGGCTTGGAATTCACTTCATAGAGGGATATTTAGCAGAGGTTGCTGGCTCACTTTTTTTTTTGGGATGGTGGGATGATACGCTCCTGTGTTTGATCTGTATTTTAATCTCTAGATGAATCAACCCACTTGTGTAACTCTCCAGAGGACTAAAACCAGCTTGATGACGTGCTACAAGAGGCTTGACCGCGTTGGTGCAGTATTACCAAGAGACTGAGCAGGGTCACCTTTTTCATCTGCAAAGGGTATGTCTGTCATTACCCCTGCCGGGGCTGCTATGCATTCATGGCCTTGTGGCATTTGTGGACTTCAGCTTGTTTGTTTGTTTTTTTTTTTTTTATTTGTCTGGCTCTGGTCTCTGTGTTTGAGTCCTCTGCATGTGCCGCACTGTTTGCGTATCCATTGTGGATGTGACCTTCTCTCTTTGTTTCTTGTAGCTCAGGGCGTAGGCACGGAAGCTTGAACGAAGCATGAGGGTGAGTGGACAGCAGTGGGGGCCCCGAGTTGCTCGGTGGACTGTGTGAGTCTGCTTCAGCTGTCGGGCCGGCTTTGCAAGTGCCTTGCGACAGCAGAGTACGTCTCCTGCCACGTTTCTGACACGTGCCAGACGTCAGCGGTTCCAGGGTTCCAGTTCCTGAAATGCTGGAGATGCTCGGAGCACGAGAGGGGCTGGGGGAGAGGGGACAGGGGAGAGGGGGGCGGCTGCGGCTGCGGCTGCGGCGGCGGGGGGGGGCAGAGAGGGCAGCAGGAGGAGGTGCCGTTGCGTGCGCGTGGCCGACGCCCCTCTGGATTGGCTGGACTGCTCCGTCCCGAGGCATGCTGGGAGCTGTAGTTCTGCGCTGCCGGGCGGCCACGTGGGCTCCGGGCTGCGCGGCCGGGCCGGGGCCGGGCCGGGGCCGGGCCGTGCGCGCCGGGAGGCGCAGGTTGCCGCTGGCGGCGAGCGCGGTTGCCGGCGGTGAGGCGAGCGAGAGCCTCCGGGGGTGCCTCCTCGGAGCGTCGGGCCGGGAGGGGCGGGGGGTGTTGAGGCCGGGCGCGGGTCCTCGCTGCGCTTGATCGTTGGGCTGCGCCGCGCCGCGCCGCGCCTCGGAGGCTTTCCTCTCCCTGCGTCCTGACAGCCGGCTCTCTCCTTGTGCTGCGGTTCACCGGGGCAGAAGCAGCTCCCCGCCGCTAGGACCCCTGCGGGGTTTGTTGCCGAGCGAAGGTGGCGCACCGGGTAAAGCGAGGAAAGCCGCAGCTGGCGTGCTGCGGTCGCAGGGTTCTCAGGAGAGAGAGCAGCCCGTCCGTCCCGACTGCCCAGGTAAGTCGCAGCGACCTCGGGGTGGAATCAAGGCGTGCTCGTAAGCTTCCTGCAGCCCCGGCTCCAAGGCTTCATTGAATTTGCGGAAGCGCGAGCTGCTCGGCGCTGGGAAGCGCAAAGGGAAGGAAGGCACGTAGTGCCTGCCGAGTCGTAGTAGCCTCTTAGACCTAGAATGAACTGGCCTGTCAGGCTCTGTCTGTTGCTCAGTCTTTGGTACGAGAGGCTAAACTTTGTCCCGCCTCAGCTTTCGGAGTTGTCCTAGGAATAGACCGGTGCTTGCGGGGCTTTCCAGGACGCTGGTTGCGGTCAGTGAGGACAGACGTGAGAGGCAATTTCTGTCTGTCTGTCTGTCTATTGGTTATGTCCCAAGAGTTTTGCTTGAACTGTGTGCAATAAAGGAGGCCTTGGGCCTGTACTGAGCAGCGAGAGAGAGCAAAACTCTGCGTAAGCACTGGCCGTGGCAACGTTGCTTGGGAGTTGAGCGGCTGGGGGTCTTTCCAGAGGTGGGGGGTCTTCCCAGCGGAACTCGGTACGCAGGCAGAAACGTGACCTTCGAGGTCTTTGTTTGTCTTGCGCTGCAGCTGTGGTATTTGCCCCATAACTGTATGGAGTTGCTGAATTCTAGAGGGGATGATGATAGAGACGTCCCTGGTTCAGCCTTTTTTTGCCGCAGTCCTTGCAGAAGTTGTGGAAAAATGAGTAGTATCCTTCTCTTTAAGTTCACCTTTTAAAGAGTTCTTCCTGCAGACTCCTGTCTCCGTGGTTTAGGTACGTGATTTGTGTGAAACAGAGCCAGGCTTTCCTGTTAACGAGTGCCCTGATTGAAATTCCCTGTTGTTGGAGAACAAGAACCATCAGTGGTGCTTGGCAGTTTAAAACCTCTTGGCTTACGCAAAGGCTAACTTGCCAAAGCGAATGGGAAGTAGCCTAAAGTTCAGTAAATGCGCTGAATAGAAAAGGCCGTCTTCTTGACGGGAAAAGAGCTTTGCAGAACGTGAGCTTTGTTTCCCGTAGGGCTCCCTGCTTGCCCACCTGTTCAGCGATTACTGCAGGCTTTGACTGGTCCCCTCAGGCCCAATATCGCACACGTGCTGTGCTGCAGACGGTGCCTTAGCTTCCATGCCGTCTCGTGCTGCGTTACTTGTACCTGCGGAAAACTTACTTCAGTGTCACAGAAACCCCGTGGGAAGCGTTCCCGACTCACGCCGGTAGGACCATCCCGTCGCGGCTGGTAAAATCCAGGAGCAGGACGATGCTTGGAAGAACGTCACCTATGGAGGAGAAGACAACAGTCTCCTTCCTGTTAGGCAACAGGTTTCCAAGACTGGTTTCCCCACCCCCCTGTGCGTTTTGAAGGAGGCAGTCCCTAAGCTGATGCAATCCAACTATCCAACTGCATCTAAGATGCTGGTTGTTACTTCCATAAGCTATAAAGGAACTTAGTGTGTTCTGTGTTTTTAGGTCGAGGCTTGTGTGCGTGAGTTTGGCTTGTCGCGATGGCCGGTGTAGATGATCGCTCACGTGCCCCAAAGCTCCTTGTGCTGATGCTGGATCTGCCCCACGGTAAAGGACCGCATGCTGTGTGTTCAGCTTTTCTTCCTTACCGTGTCGTCCGTATGTATGTATGTATTTACTTCCCTGAAGGAAAGGGTGGATTTTTCGTGGGTCCCTCTGTGCGCGTCTCGAACCAGGCTGCAGTAAATACGCGTAAGCGAGTAGGCTGCTGCAGCGCGTCCTGGACAGTATCAGGGTGCTACTCTGCTAGCAGTGGAGAGCTGGGTGAAGGTGCCCAGGGTAAGGGCTTGTTCTGCCTCAAGTTGAACAGAAAGTTTCAGGAGTTGAGCATCCCAGGGGATGTTTGTAGGACTGCTGTTAGACGATAAAGGTTCGGATGGCTGTCGACGAAGGGGATTTTGTTGGTTCTTTTTCGATAGCTGTTCCTGCCAAAGATCGCGTCGGTCACAAAAGGTAGTAGTAACCTTGCGGTTTCTATGTTCTGTAGCGTTTGTACTAAAATACACTGGCAGATGAATAAATGAGCAGGTACAAATACACGTGACTCTGTAGCTGAGACTAAATAACGTGCAGTTTCTTCTGTGTTTTATCTTTCAAAGCACGTTGTTGCTGAGCGCCTGAGCTTTTTGCTCGCGTTACCGAGGAAAGGAATGGCAGTGCTTCTTCCCCCCTCATCTCTCTTTTTTTTTTTTCCCCCCCCCCCCCCCCCCCCCCCCCTCTTCTTCCTCGATGACAGGGACTCGAAATGTTTTCCTCGGATGTCCACGTGGAAAAACGAAATAAATAAATAAATGCTGATGGTGAAGACACTGACAGAATTGGGTGACATTTTCAAGGTAGAGGAGGGGCGAAGAATGTGGAAATTCCTGGTACATTAGTGGTGCTCTGTTAACAAAACTGACGTATACGCCACTTGCTGTTCCTTATTTTTTGGTTTGGTTTTCCTTTCAGTAGTCTCCCCGAAGGCTTTTGCGGACACACGGTGTATCTTTTCTGTTCTTCCAGTATTCGTTTGTCAGGAAAGACGACCATGCAATCCGAGGGCTGTGGACAACCATCTACCAGGTGGTTGTTGCAGCCTCCATCGGTCATGTTATTTGTGCTTTTAGCTCGCCCTCTCCTATATCTTGAGTTGAATTTTTTTTTTTTTTTTTGGCAACGCTATGTTTGCAGTGATAGCATTGCTGCCGAGGTATTTTTGACTAAAAATGATCTTAACTGTAGTAGTGAATTCACAGAGTGTGGCTTTGTGTAACGACTCCCGCGATCACAACTTTTTTTTTTTTTTTTTTTCCTTTGTCACAGATAGGAGGAAAGCTCTTTCCAGAGAGATGGAAAGAAAGTTGTTTCAGAGTACGTTCAGAATGTCTGAAGTTGTTTTGGAATTTTTTGTTTTGTTTTGTTTTTTTTTTAGTAGTTAACGGTAGTACAGCCCACAGAGCAATTTCTTTGTGCGTGAGAACTCGCGGGTTAACTGAAAGTTACTTGTTTTATTATAAAACTAGGATTTGAAGCCACGGGCATTCAGAAATGCATATGATATGTCTTGTCACAGTCTTCTAGATCAGCTAACCGGAATGAGAACCAATCTTCTGAAAACACGCAGGGATATCGTGGGGCAGGATGAAGGTAAATGGACACAATTATTTATTAATATTCTGGTACAGCTATTTAATTCACCTAAGTGTAGTGTTTCTGTCCTCGGTGTGGGAGAGGAAGTAGACTTTGCATCGTTTCTTGGGTCAGTCGTCCTTCCCTAGATTCCGAAGGAAAAGAATGAAATTTCTGCCTTCTGTCACAAAACATGTTGTGCGTGCTTGGAATTTGAAAATTAAGTTTCATGGGTGAGCTTTCCTGTGCAACAGGATGCAGTAGATGTTCTTATAGTGATGGTGAAAGGAAAGAGGGGCTTTATTTGCCTTTTGCTTTTCCTTTGTTTTGTAGAGGGAGGAAATAGTGATTTCTAGATCTTAAATGCTAACACTGGAAATGGAAGCATGCGAGGCTTGTATTTCCTTAGTCTTAAGGTAGACTAAATTTAGATACCTTGTTCTGCTGCAGACTGCCTTCACGGCGTTCCTGTTGCTCAAAGGGGAAATCATCAGGAGTAGTTGAAAATGATGCCTTCACCCCTTCGGGAGATTGATCCAGATCAACCAAAAAGGCTTCTTCATACACTTGGCAGTCTGTTCAAACAGGATGAGAAGGTAGGAGAAGTCTTGCTATCTGCTGTATCACTATTTGAAAAGTAACTGAATTGTAACACGGAGGCAAATACTCTGGTAGTGAATTGACGAAGCAATTGTTTTTTACTTATATTAAAAAAAAAAAAAAAAAGGTCTTTTCAGGGTACGATGATAGATGAAGCAGATAAATTTGTTGCTGGGCCTCAGAATAAGATCAAGCGTCCTGGAGAGCCCAATACTCCAGCATCACTAAAGAGAGAAGGCGTAGCACGTCGCCGCTATTGCGACGGCCACAGTCACTGTTGTGACAAACCATGTTGGTGGGAAAGGGCCACCCTGTGCTGCTGGATCTCCGTCACCATATCTGAACCTCAAAGGCATGCCAACAAATAAAAGTATGTTGGAGTTGTTGTAGTACAGGAACTTGTGTGGTCATAAATGGACATAGTGTGCAGGAAAAAAAAAAAAGGTCTCCGTGCTTTCTGTGTTAATTCAAAAGGACACGTAAGTTTTTTAGAGTTAATTGGGACTGAATTTCTTTGGTCGGCTTAGACAAACAGGCTGTTGCTATAGGTAACGAAGTCCTGAATGAGCAATAATTTGGAACTGTTTCTAAAAAGTGCTGAAACCTTTCACCACGATGGTTTGGCGGTAGCAAGGATTTCATTTCAGCTTTTAATTCTCATTTGTGTATTCTATAGTGGGGAAGGGAGAAGTGGGGAAGGAAAGTGTGTAAAAAAAAAAAAAAAAAAAAAATTTAAATTTCTCACAAATAGTAATTTACCCACCTGTTGCAGCAGAGTCGAAAGAAAAATTTGCTGGAACTGGGGGAAGGAGGGGAAACTTTAGTTTACTTTAGTCACTGAAATGGGAATACAGCAAATAACTTCACGACAGTCATATGAGACGGTAGCAGCCCAAAAGGAGGTATTCCTGTGGTTGCGTCAAAGGGTGAATAAAACTACTGAAGTGATCTGACAGTGCTGAGTAACTCTCTCCACAGTACTTTCAACAAGAAGGGATGCAGAATAACGTCCTTCTGTGTTTTTTGATCCTGCAGTTATATGCACTACTAAGCTCCTTCTTAATTTTCAGACACTGGTATCAGTACTGTCCAAGATGGTAATGGAGAGAAGAAAGCAGAAAACTGTCAGTTGCTGGAAAAGCAAATTGATGGCTTGTCTGTGCAAATGGCTTCTTCGGTTCCAGCTGTTAAGGGAGAGGATGAAATGTCACCTGGTGACTTAGACTCTCTACATGATGAGTTCAATTGCTTAAATGATGCAAAGATGGCTTGGATCGTAAACCTGGTACCAATGCACTTGTTCGAGGGCCTCTAAATTACGGCGTGCCTGGAGATGACCAAAAACGAGTGATGGAGTCTACTTCTGAATCTGTGCCAAATTGATTTAAAATAACACCTACAATGTTGGAGGGAAGCGATGCTGGTATTAAAATCAGAGTGGTGAAAGAGGTTCGCAAACGTGGAAGAAGTAAGTTCTTTATTAGTGTATTAAAAATAGGCTAGGGGTACAGCAGACTTTTTCTTGAAATGAGGATCTGTTTTGAAAATAAAACCTCAGATTTGGAATGATTTTTGATTACTCGTGCACAAGTAGTGGAAGAACAAGAAAGTAAGTACATGTATTCACAGTCCAACTTTATATCCTCACCGTCCTTACTGCAGCACTCTTAAGCAGGCTTAGTCACAGCACCATTCGTGTTTTCATAGTTGGTTCAGAGAAGAAAACACAGAAACCAATGAAAAAATACTGTTGTTTCACATCTAAGGTGTCCGGTTCATTCTTTTGCGCTACTTTTTTTTTTTTTTTTTGTTAAACTTTATACGAGACAATCGTGCTCATGCTCCACATAGATCGGTCATCTTGTAAAGAGTAGTTATCTTAAACCTCTGCTTTCAAAAATGACAGCTCTAGGTTGAAACATGGCTCGGTATCCCTTTGTTTCTATTAACTGCTGATCATGGCAGCGTGTTCGTGGAGATGCAAGGCTTCTCTGCTGATTAAACCTAGTCTGCATTTTCCAAGGGCAGGTGTTTCTAGATACTGCTCTTTTAGGAGAACAAAATTCAGCGTTACATTTGAATATCAGCTAATCGATATCACTTCAAATTATTGGTATGCTGGCTTTTTTTTCTTACGTGCATTACTGTATGCAGAAATGGGAAACTCTAGGCTTTGTTGTTTTTCCTTTGGCTGTTGAGATTTACTGAAAATGCATTTACAAGATCTGTTTCTAATATCTGTTTGGATCTCTTCTTTAAGATCGTGAAAAAAATCTTCTCTCTTCTTGAGGAGGTACGTACAAGGACGGATGGAAACTCAGAAGTATTTCATTGAATTTGCTATAAGGGAAGGAGCAAGGTTTGTATAGATACGAATGATTCGGAGTTAAACGCTAACGTTGTTCATGATAGCAAATCTCAGTCTTTTCCAAAACAAGTGTTTTGTTTTGACATACTTAAATTATTACAGTTTCAGCGGTCAAACTGCCGTTGTATTTTCTGAAGTAAATGGTCGTTACCTAGAGCTGAAGTGTGAAATAGAAAGATACGGGTGGTTATGGAAGAAAGACCCAGAATTTGCGTGGGTTGGGGAAAGGTGGCTGTATCAAATTAAATTTGCCATTCTGATGTCAGAAATGAGGGAAGCTCTTCCATGCTGGAAACAGAGAGCCTCTGCTAATACTGTTTGTCGTGGCAAAATAATACTGAGTTATTTAACTGCTGTTTTTGGAAGAAGAAATGAAATTACTTCCCTAGGTTTAAAAATCGTGTCTTAATACAGCACTTAGAGAGAACGCTAGAGGAGCTAGAGTTCAACAGCCTACCCAACAGAGTTAATCAGGTGAACGGTAGATAATAGTGTACCAGCCAGAGGAATACGGACCGGGAATGAGTTTGCTGTGCCGCAGAAGAGTGGAAGAGGACGTAGCTGTTGCCCTCGCCATCCTGGCGGTCAAGTGATCTTACTGTCAGAGTCCGAGAAGAAGCAGCAGAGCTTTAACTTTACGAACCTCTATCGGCAGAAGCTGGGCTGTAACCTTAAGGACGTGCTATGAAAGGTGTGGCTTTTTTCCTGTGGAGGGTGCTCTTTGCTCAACAGGCTGAAAAAAATAACCATTGCTGCCCCTCCTGCAGGTGGTGAGAATTTACTCACTTGAATACTGTCATTAGCCGTTTTACGTGCAATAGGCAGTGGATCGCACTAAAATGGGGCACTGTCAAATGCACACAGTGTCTGCATTGTGGAGAGATCCCATCTGTTGTGTGTCCCCCCCCCCCCCCCCCCCCCAATAAACAAACAAACAAACAAACAAAACTCCCAGAAACACCTGCACTGGTAGTATTGCATGTTGCCAGCACAGAGACGAGGGCCTTGTTCCCGAGAACTGCTAGCCATGCCTTTAAACTTGAGATTCAGCGTAGATCGAGAGTAAAGAAACTGCTGTTGTGTTAATGAAAGCTAAAGACAGCCCTGTGACTGTTACCACTTGGTGGTTACTAAACAATCTACCTCAGACTCTCTTCTGTTTTTATCTGCAGACATTATGAAAGCGCACCTGAGGCTTCCCAGGTCCCTGACTTCAGTTCTCTTTCATCCCGTGAGGAGGACGGAGATTCTTCAGGTGGCCTTGCCTTGGCACACGCTGTGCTTTGGAAGCACTAAAAAGAAATGCTTTTAAAAGTGTGCATTTATTTTAATGTTCATACAAAAGAGATTGGTTTTGAACAGTGTTGTTACCGGATCACTAATTTGATATTTTAACTGTATACATTTTTTAGAACATAGGTGGGTGTGTGTGTGTGTATATATATATATAAAAAAAAAAATAAACCGTTTTATTAATTCTCGTTAAGTGCTGATCTGAGGAGTCTGTAATGGGCAGCGCTGAATTCCTCGAATTGTCTGTCACCAACAGACCGCTAATATTTTTTGTGAAACCAGTCTGCATATCCTGAAACCCCACTTCTGGTAATAGCTGCGGAATGTGTTTGTTACTTACCTCCCGGTAGCACGTACCCTGGAGCACCTGCCTCATCAGTCAGCTCAGCCTGTACAGGGTGTACATTTTTGCTCCAAGGCTAAAGTGTTAAAGACACCAAGTTCCAGCTTACCAAATCCTTGGTTACCCGAGTTAATATCCTCCCTTCCGTTCCTCTTACTCTTTTGTTCAAAGGTAATGTTGTGAATCACAGAAAATGCAACGAAGACTGGAGCACCTGCACGTAATTAATATTTTCCTTTTAAACGGTAATATGCCAGTAGTAAGTGGCTCTTCAGATAATTTTATTTTCGGTTGTTCTCATTTAAAAACAGTCTCCTGCTCCTTTAACAGCTTTCTTTTAAAAGACAGGTTGAAGTTGTGCTGGCGTTAAGAAGCTCTTTACAAGGTACTGGGGCTGTCCTGAGGATTCCACTTGACCAGCCAGCAGAAGAGGCAGGGAAACATACTTACGTTGATGGCCTGAACTTCTCTTCCCATTACTCTTTTTAGTACTAGCCAGCGTGTGAGACATCTTTTCCTTCTCCTGTGAAGCAGTGGGCTGGTCTTTCTGGAAGAGGTTGTTTGACCATTGGAATTACACCAGTGAGATTCAAGAAGGAAATGAAATCCAAAAGCAGCAGCGTATCTTTATTATTACGTTAAGTGAGAAAGTGACACGTGGAACGAACTCGTTATAAACAATTCTGAACTCTTTTTCTTAGCGGGAACGTACTTATCTGTACCGTTGAACGTACTTGGGGGGAAAAAAACAAACAAACAAAAAAAAAAACAAAAGAAAAAACCAAACAAACAAAAAAAAAACCACAGGAGTACCTTGGAATACATAGGGCGATTCATCCCTTCAGGATCATTACACGGCAGCTGTATGTCACCACAATACACCTCTTTTGCTTAATGGTGGACTTCTCAGAGGGAATTTACTTGGGTCAGGTATACTGTGTGTATGTGGTTTTATGCACGTAGAACTGCCTGTACTACACTATCTTTTAAATAGGTGGTGGTAAGAGGAGACAGCTTTCTTCTAGTAGATTCTTCCTTAAGTTTCTTTAGTGATTCCGGGGGCGCTCACTTGACCGTGATGTGCCTGACCTGGTTAGCATCTAAACCTCCTCCTCTGATGTGGTACAGCTGTCTGCTAAATTAGTTACAGAAAGATGGTGACTTGAACTCAGCCAGTTCTCTCTTACCTCGCTATTGTTTTATCTGGATAATTTGAATTTGGATTAGAGCAGCGGAGGGAAAAGATGCCTTACACTGAAACGGACGCGAGTCTGTGAGAAGAAAGCCAGGCGTCCTTGGAGACTGTGCCAATGAAAAGGCGAAGAAAACTGAGTGGAATAAATCTGAGTGCACATAGTCCTGCATCCCGAAGGGAGCACAGAAGGAAGGTTGCTTGCTTAGAAGAGCAGTGGATGCTTCGTGCCCGCCTTAAAGAGAATATTAACAGAGAGAATTCTTTGTAAGACAAGCTGCCCCGCGGGGTGTGGGTAGCAAATACGTTGGAAAAAATACAGCCACAAGCTCCGAATGGCACAGTAGGCGAGCTGTGATCAGCCCGACAAGGCCTCCCGCGGGCGCCCTCTGCCGCCACCTGCTGGTGGAGAACGAGTACTGCAGGCGGCCGGGGGTGCGCATGCGCGGTGGGCGTCCGGGGGGCGCCCTCTGCCGCCACCTGCTGTTGGGAAAAGGGTACTGCAGGCGGCCGGGGGGAGCGCATGCGCGTTGGGCGTCCGGGGGGCGCCCTCTGCCGCCACCTGCTGTTGGGAAAAGGGTACTGCAGGCGGCCGAGGGGCGCGCATGCGCGGTGGCGCCGGCGGGCGCCCTCTACCGCCACCTGCTGCTGTTATTCGGGTACTGCAGGCGCCCGGGTGCCGCGCATGCGCCGTGACGCCGGCGGGCGCCCTCTGCCGCCACCTGCTGGTGGTAAAGGGGTACTGCAGGCGGCCGGGGGCCGCGCATGCGCGGTGACGCCCGCGGGCGCCCTCTTCCGCCACCTGCTGGTGGAAAAGGGGTACTGCAGGCGGCCGGGGGGGCGCGCATGCGCGGTGGCGCCCGCGGGCGCCCTCTGCCGCCACCTGCTGGTTTTAATCGGGTATTGCAGGCGGCCGGGGGGCGCGCATGCGCAGTGACGCCGGGGGCGCCCTCTGCCGCCACCTGCTGGTGGAGAACGAGTACTGCAGGCGGCCGAGGGGGACGCATGCGCGGTGGGGCCCGGGGGCGCCCTCTGCCGCCTCCTGCTGTTGGGAAAACGAGTACTGCAGGCGGCCGTGGGGCCGTGCATGCGCGTTGCTTATTACGTCGTTGTTTTTTTGATGTGTAATTTCCTACGCTCCTAGATTTTTCTTCATATGTAAATCACACAGAATCACAGATCTTCTAGGTTGGAAGAGACCTCAAGATCATTGAGTCCAACCTCTGACCTAACACTAAAGTTTGAGCTAATTCCCGTGGAAAATATTTCATTTACTTTCTTGGTTGTATTGTCCTTTCTATGTTCAAAGCTGAGGCATAAATACGGTAAATTTTGCTTCTAGAAACACCCCAGTTCTTTTGTCTGCACTCTGCATGCTGTAAACTAGGGATAGGCACAAAAAAAAACAAATAAATAAATAAATAAAAGAACACAGCTGCTGCTGCTCCTGCTCTCTTTCTTGTGGTTTGCCCCCTCCCCTTTCCCAGGTGATTGGGTTTGGGTGCTGGGCAGGGCCAAATGGTATAGGAGCCCCAGGCACGGCATCAGAGAGCTCCTTCTGCCCGGGCTGCTCTTTGGGGTCAGTGCTTTGTTGATGCTTCTGTTAGCTACATGCAGGGTTCTTTTGGTGGGTCAGGGTCTGGTACGATCTTTTAGAGGAAACCGATCTAGTAGTATGTGCATTTATTGCTTGAAGCTCTTTGGAGGTGATTAATTGTTATAGCACATTTATGGATAGGATGTCAATGTTACTTTGTGCGTTTGCTTTGTTGTTCTAGGTCCCTCGTGATTTTTGCAGGGTTACAGGGCAGATGCCACCAGATCTACCCCTTTTGTTGTTTTTGTTTTGTTTGATTTTTTTTTTCTTGATTTTTCTTTTTCTTTTTTGGAAGGGGGTTTGGGATTTGAGCGTCCTATTTTTTTGGGTTTGGGATTTGAGCATCTCAATTTTGCGGGTTTGGGATTTGAGCGTCTTAATTTATTGGGTTAGGGGTTTTAGGCATAGGACTTCAGGGGTTTAGTGTGGTAAATAGTTTGGGTTAGGTCCGTAGGGGTTTCGAGGATGTTTAGGGATAGGGCTTGAGGCTTTTTTGTGTAAGGGCGGGAAGGGCTAGGGTTACAGTGAGTGCTGTTAAATGTAGTTCTCGAAAACTCGGCCTCTGATTGGCCGTGCTGGCTGTCCAGGGAATTCTGGTAGGTGTAGTTTTCCGGCACCAGGCTTCCGGTAGGCCGTGTTGACTGCCCGGAGCATGCCGGGAGATGTAGTTCTGGGACTCCGGACCTCCGGGAGGCCATGTTGGGTGCCCGGAGCATGCCGGGAAATGTAGTTCTCGGGAACCAGGGTTGGGCTTAGGGACTAGGGCTGGGGCTAGGGTTAGAGTTTAGGGTGAGGGTTGGGGTTAGGGTTAGGGCTAGTGAATGCTGGTTCTCTGTGTTTGCAGATGACGGTGAGCGTGTTTAAACTAATTCCAGTTGAAGAAGTTTCAGTTACTTGCTTGGTGCCGTTATCAGTTCAACATTAAAAGCTGCAGCAAAAGCAAAAGGGGATTTTTGCTTCTAGAAACACCACAGGTCTCTTGTCTGCTCTCTGAATGTTTTTGAGATAAAACAGATTTTAAAAAACAAAGGAAAAGAAAGGAAAGGAAAACAAAACAAAACACAGCCGCTCCTTTTGCTCTCTTCCTACTTTCATGTGCTTTGCCCCTCCCCTTTCCCAGGTGATTGGGTTTGGGTGCTGGGCGGGGCTAAATGCTATATGAGCCCCAGGCATGCCATCAGAGAGCTCCTTCTGCCTGGGCTGCTCTTTGGGGGCAGTGCTTTGTTTTTCCTTCTGTCCGTTGCAGGGTTGTTTAGGCAGGCTGGAGTCTATGGATTTCTGGATTTTAAGTGCTTGGAATTCACTTAGTAGAGGGATGTTTAGTAGGGGCTGCTGGCTCAGTTTGGGGCGCGGTTGTCACTGCAGTTATTTTCCTACAGCCAATAGAGTAAAATTCCAGTTTGCCTTTTAGAGGTGCTATAAGTGGGTAAAGAGAACAGATGGAAGCGTGTGCCACGTGGGGTAGGCAAGCGGCTGAGGTACAGGAGGGGATGAGAGCATGTGATTTTTTTTCTGGGGATGAAATGGACTCAATTTTGTTGGTGTATAATCTGTTCTGCTCCTAGATTTTTCTTTCAAGGTGAAGAAAAGTTTGAGCTAATTCCAGGTAAGAAAGTTCCAGTTACTTGCTGGGTCGTATTGTCCTTTTAATATTCAAAGCTACAGCAAAAGCGTGGGGATTGTGGCTTCTAGAAACACCCCAGTTTTCTTGTCTGCACTCTGCATGCCGTTGAGCTAAAGCAGACTAAAAAATAAATAAATACAGGAAACACACACACAAAAAACAACAATAACAAAAACAACAACAACAAAAAACCACACCATTGGGTGATGTGTTGTGAACGCAACGATCATTTAATCCCTTTGTTTTCCCAGGTGGTGTGGATGATACTGGTTGCACTGTTGGAGCTTGGATTTGGAGAGGAACAGGTGAGCATAGTTGTATGTTGCATCAGCAGTAGTCAGCGTTGTGGAGAAGGTGGGCATCATGACCGGCATGCTCGTGAATGCTGGTACTCTGTTTTTGCAGCTGATGATGAGCCTGGCAATTGACTAAGATGACGACCAGTGCCTGTGTATTTCTTGAGGTGGAGGGAATTTACCATGCAGCAACCTGAGAGCTAAGTTGGGGGGCACCTGGTATTTGCATATCTGGGGTGGCTAATGGGAGCTGGGAGCCAGAGCAGCGTGGAGCCAGCTGGCTGAAAATACTTGGTGCCGCTGCGAGGGTGGTTCAGGCTGGGTCACGTTCAGGCTGCTTGTGGCTGGGTCACCAGGCTAATAGAAGCAGCGGGATTATTTTGTAGCGTGAGTGCGTGCGCCAGGCGGGACAGTTTCCTTCTGTTCGTCTGTCTTGTAGTGTTGCTTCTGCAGCGTCTGTTCTGTGCTTCTCGGGTCTTGATATCCTTCTAGCTTTTTACACTGGACTGACCAGACAGGCGACTTGGTAGCGGTGCTGAAGGGCCTCAGTGCTTGTTTTGTCATCGTGGCTCTGATCCGAGCACTTCTTGTCTTGCAGTCGCTGCTTGAAGTGCAGTTCTGTTTCAGGTCTCGTGCGTCATATTCGGTTTGAGATCGCATCTGTTTCCATCCTCGCTCTTGTGGAAGTCATCTGGGCCGCATCAGGAGCTCTTGCTTGGGAATTGATTTCCTAAGCGTCGTCTTATGTGATTAAGGAGGTATTGGGGAGGCAAGGACAGTCCCCAGACAAGGACTGTGTATCTCGAAACAAGACACCGGAACTCACGATAAGGAAGCGGCAGACGGACAGAGAAACAAATGTAAGGACTATAAATCTCAAAACTGGACGTTGGAATTCATTATAAAGACACAACAAAGGGAAGAATTAGCAACAGCCAGCTCTTGCGATTAAGAAACATGCCAACTCAGCGGATTCCTGACCAAAGGTGAAAAGTACAATGTGAGGAAGACTCGGGGTCTTCCTCCCAAAGACCCCTGCCCACGTCCCAAAGGCCCCTGCCCACAGTTCTTGGGAGGCTCTGCTCAGGCGCAAGGTGCCAAAAGGCTAATTAGCATGAGAAGCGAGGGAAGGCGGGGGTAGGCAATGAATATGTATAGGCGCCGGTAGAATATTGATAGATTGATTGTATAAATTCAAGACTGCTTTCTGCTTTGGGTATGCACGATAGGTGGAGAGATCCCCCCGTGCATCCAGCGCTGCAATAAAGAATATACCGCTTAAAGGAATTTCGGCTTCAATCTTTGAATCATATGGGGTTTTCAGTCCCCATCCTTCTGGTCTCTTGTCTTGAAGGAAGGCTTTTTAGGCCTCCATCACCCCAGTTCTGGCAGTGTCTTCCAGTCGCGTGTCGTGACATTTGAGTCTCTCCTTGGGTCTGGTGCAGAGCACCTGTTGTGACTTGCTGTTGCCATAGGGCTTCCCTCCGGGGGTCACTTTTTCTTGCGCCTTGTGTTGTGTGTTTTGTTTGTAGTGTTTGTGGCGTGGCTGTGTGTGTATGTGTTTGGTCTGGAGCTGTCCTGCCTGGCAGTTAGTGATGACAGCTAACGTGGCAGTGCATGGGTGTGCTAATACATTGTCCGGACTGTGTTGGCGAAGACATCTGGTCTGCCTCTGCGCACGTACTGAAGGGCAGCAGGCACAGTCATCTCTGTGGTGTTTGTCAGATGTGCGTGTGGGGGGGAAGAGTTGAGCTGCTTGTGAGCAGCTGCTCGCATAGTGCTTGAACGGTGTGCTTGAGGAGGAGGTCTGTGGAATCTTGAAAGCTTACAGATAAGGGGTTTTTGAAACTTTTATTTTTATTTCTCTCCTGTCCCCAGTAGAGTGTAAACCTTTGGAGGAACCTGTCGCAGGAAAGAGCTCCTTCCGGAACTGTTCAGCGCTCCGTAGGCAGCTCGGTGACTGGCTTGGTCTACTTCTGAGGTGTGCTGAGGTATGGGGGCTGCTGTTTTGAAATGATAATATTGTAAACGGGGTCCCTTTGTGTTGTTGAGGGATGGGTGCTAATGCTGGCAGCTGAATGATTATCTTGTGACCGTTTTCATTTGTTAAAGCTGAAACACAGTGTACAACGCGGGACTTGACCGGAGCTGCTTTTGGCAAGGTGAGCGATGAACAGATGTAGCAGGTACTTTAGGGGTGCAGTTGTCACTGCAGTTACTTAACTGCACAAAGTACAGTAAAAATCCTGTTTATATTTCAGGGGTGTTGTAGCTGGCCTAAGAGAGCAGATGGAAGCATCTGCCTCGAGGGCAGGTGAGGGAGCAGAGGTTAGGGAGCAGATGAGAGTAACTGTCCCAGCTGTGCTGTGGCTTTGGATGCTGCTTCAGCCTATGCTTTTCTTTTTGTTTCACAGGTGTGTCGCACAGGCTCAGAGGGGCCAAGCTGCACTCTGAAGAGCAGCACGGGAAGGGCGGGCTGTTTGTGAGCTGGATTGGAGCAGAACTGCCAAGTAGCACGAGGTGACTGCGAAGGGTCTTGCTTTGCAGGTGCCATGGCAGGCTCTCCACAGAAGCGGTTGAGGATTTGAGAAGAGGTTGCAGATCATTGAGGAGCGACACGTGCAGGGACGGCTTGAAAACGGTATGGCTGCTTTCTCTTCTGTTTATCAGGTGTCCCAGGCGACGTGGGCTGTGATGTTAGCCTTTAGGATCGGAACAAAGCAGGTGCTGATGGCGGTCTTCTTCGGTAGGCAAAGAGGTGCCCGAAGCCCCCTCCTGTGCAGCCTGAGCACGCCTCGCTGAGGATGAAGCTTGCTTTCCAGCAGTTCTGGAAACTGTGTTGAGGCTGAAATGCTGCGTCTGTGTTCGGGTTGGGGTTGCACCTTGGTGAGTGTAGGGATGGGTTTTAAGTGGGTGCAGCGGAGGGCCCGGCCCCAGTGTCCTGTAGTGTGTTTTGACCCATCAGCATAGCCTTTTGGTTCTCAGATAGCCTGCTGAAGTAAGTGATTTTTGCTGCGAGTGGAACGGAATTGATTTTGTTGGCGTATAATCTGTTCTGCTCCTAGATTTTTCTTTCTGCGTAAATAAAAGTTTGAGCTAATTCGAGCTGAAAAAGCTTCAGTTACTTGCTTGGTTGTGTTGTCCTTTCAATATTCAAAGCTGCAGCGAAAGCATGGGGATTGTTGCTTCTAGAAACACCCCAGTTCTCCTGTCTGCCCTCTGCGTGCTGTTGAGCTAAGCCTTATAAATAAGTAAATAAACCACAGCTGCTGCTCCTCCTCTTTCTACTTTCATGTGCTTTGCCCCTCCCCTTTCCCAGGTGATCGGGTTTGGGTGCTGGGTGGGACCAAAAGGTATATGAGCCCCAAGCATGCCGTCAGAGAGCTCCTTCTGCCTGGGCTGCTCTTTGGGGGTAAGTGCTTTGTTTTTCCTTCAGTCAGTTGCCGGGTTCTCTAGGCAGGCTGGAGTCTATGGATTTCTGGAATTCTAAGGGCTTGGAATTCACTTCATAGAGGGATATTTAGCAGAGGTTGCTGGCTCACTTTTTTTTTGGGATGGTGGGATGATACGCTCCTGTGTTTGATCTGTATTTTAATCTCTAGATGAATCAACCCACTTGTGTAACTCTCCAGAGGACTAAAACCAGCTTGATGACGTGCTACAAGAGGCTTGACCGCGTTGGTGCAGTATTACCAAGAGACTGAGCAGGGTCACCTTTTTCATCTGCAAAGGGTATGTCTGTCATTACCCCTGCCGGGGCTGCTATGCATTCATGGCCTTGTGGCATTTGTGGACTTCAGCTTGTTTGTTTTTTTTTTTTTTTTTTATTTGTCTGGCTCTGGTCTCTGTGTTTGAGTCCTCTGCATGTGCCGCACTGTTTGCGTATCCATTGTGGATGTGACCTTCTCTCTTTGTTTCTTGTAGCTCAGGGCGTAGGCACGGAAGCTTGAACGAAGCATGAGGGTGAGTGGACAGCAGTGGGGGCCCCGAGTTGCTCGGTGGACTGTGTGAGTCTGCTTCAGCTGTCGGGCCGGCTTTGCAAGTGCCTTGCGACAGCAGAGTACGTCTCCTGCCACGTTTCTGACACGTGCCAGACGTCAGCGGTTCCAGGGTTCCAGTTCCTGAAATGCTGGAGATGCTCGGAGCACGAGAGGGGCTGGGGGAGAGGGGACAGGGGAGAGGGGGGCGGCTGCGGCTGCGGCGGCGGGGGGGGGCAGAGAGGGCAGCAGGAGGAGGTGCCGTTGCGTGCGCGTGGCCGACGCCCCTCTGGATTGGCTGGACTGCTCCGTCCCGAGGCATGCTGGGAGCTGTAGTTCTGCGCTGCCGGGCGGCCACGTGGGCTCCGGGCTGCGCGGCCGGGCCGGGGCCGGGCCGGGGCCGGGCCGTGCGCGCCGGGAGGCGCAGGTTGCCGCTGGCGGCGAGCGCGGTTGCCGGCGGTGAGGCGAGCGAGAGCCTCCGGGGGTGCCTCCTCGGAGCGTCGGGCCGGGAGGGGCGGGGGGTGTTGAGGCCGGGCGCGGGTCCTCGCTGCGCTTGATCGTTGGGCTGCGCCGCGCCGCGCCGCGCCTCGGAGGCTTTCCTCTCCCTGCGTCCTGACAGCCGGCTCTCTCCTTGTGCTGCGGTTCACCGGGGCAGAAGCAGCTCCCCGCCGCTAGGACCCCTGCGGGGTTTGTTGCCGAGCGAAGGTGGCGCACCGGGTAAAGCGAGGAAAGCCGCAGCTGGCGTGCTGCGGTCGCAGGGTTCTCAGGAGAGAGAGCAGCCCGTCCGTCCCGACTGCCCAGGTAAGTCGCAGCGACCTCGGGGTGGAATCAAGGCGTGCTCGTAAGCTTCCTGCAGCCCCGGCTCCAAGGCTTCATTGAATTTGCGGAAGCGCGAGCTGCTCGGCGCTGGGAAGCGCAAAGGGAAGGAAGGCACGTAGTGCCTGCCGAGTCGTAGTAGCCTCTTAGACCTAGAATGAACTGGCCTGTCAGGCTCTGTCTGTTGCTCAGTCTTTGGTACGAGAGGCTAAACTTTGTCCCGCCTCAGCTTTCGGAGTTGTCCTAGGAATAGACCGGTGCTTGCGGGGCTTTCCAGGACGCTGGTTGCGGTCAGTGAGGACAGACGTGAGAGGCAATTTCTGTCTGTCTGTCTGTCTATTGGTTATGTCCCAAGAGTTTTGCTTGAACTGTGTGCAATAAAGGAGGCCTTGGGCCTGTACTGAGCAGCGAGAGAGAGCAAAACTCTGCGTAAGCACTGGCCGTGGCAACGTTGCTTGGGAGTTGAGCGGCTGGGGGTCTTTCCAGAGGTGGGGGGTCTTCCCAGCGGAACTCGGTACGCAGGCAGAAACGTGACCTTCGAGGTCTTTGTTTGTCTTGCGCTGCAGCTGTGGTATTTGCCCCATAACTGTAAGGAGTTGCTGAATTCTAGAGGGGATGATGATAGAGACGTCCCTGGTTCAGCCTTTTTTTGCCGCAGTCCTTGCAGAAGTTGTGGAAAAATGAGTAGTATCCTTCTCTTTAAGTTCACCTTTTAAAGAGTTCTTCCTGCAGACTCCTGTCTCCGTGGTTTAGGTACGTGATTTGTGTGAAACAGAGCCAGGCTTTCCTGTTAACGAGTGCCCTGATTGAAATTCCCTGTTGTTGGAGAACAAGAACCATCAGTGGTGCTTGGCAGTTTAAAACCTCTTGGCTTACGCAAAGGCTAACTTGCCAAAGCGAATGGGAAGTAGCCTAAAGTTCAGTAAATGCGCTGAATAGAAAAGGCCGTCTTCTTGACGGGAAAAGAGCTTTGCAGAACGTGAGCTTTGTTTCCCGTAGGGCTCCCTGCTTGCCCACCTGTTCAGCGATTACTGCAGGCTTTGACTGGTCCCCTCAGGCCCAATATCGCACACGTGCTGTGCTGCAGACGGTGCCTTAGCTTCCTTGCCGTCTCGTGCTGCGTTACTTGTACCTGCGGAAAACTTACTTCAGTGTCACAGAAACCCCGTGGGAAGCGTTCCCGACTCACGCCGGTAGGACCATCCCGTCGCGGCTGGTAAAATCCAGGAGCAGGACGATGCTTGGAAGAACGTCACCTATGGAGGAGAAGACAACAGTCTCCTTCCTGTTAGGCAACAGGTTTCCAAGACTGGTTTCCCCACCCCCCTGTGCGTTTTGAAGGAGGCAGTCCCTAAGCTGATGCAATCCAACTATCCAACTGCATCTAAGATGCTGGTTGTTACTTCCATAAGCTATAAAGGAACTTAGTGTGTTCTGTGTTTTTAGGTCGAGGCTTGTGTGCGTGAGTTTGGCTTGTCGCGATGGCCGGTGTAGATGATCGCTCACGTGCCCCAAAGCTCCTTGTGCTGATGCTGGATCTGCCCCACGGTAAAGGACCGCATGCTGTGTGTTCAGCTTTTCTTCCTTACCGTGTCGTCCGTATGTATGTATGTATTTACTTCCCTGAAGGAAAGGGTGGATTTTTCGTGGGTCCCTCTGTGCGCGTCTCGAACCAGGCTGCAGTAAATACGCGTAAGCGAGTAGGCTGCTGCAGCGCGTCCTGGACAGTATCAGGGTGCTACTCTGCTAGCAGTGGAGAGCTGGGTGAAGGTGCCCAGGGTAAGGGCTTGTTCTGCCTCAAGTTGAACAGAAAGTTTCAGGAGTTGAGCATCCCAGGGGATGTTTGTAGGACTGCTGTTAGACGATAAAGGTTCGGATGGCTGTCGACGAAGGGGATTTTGTTGGTTCTTTTTCGATAGCTGTTCCTGCCAAAGATCGCGTCGGTCACAAAAGGTAGTAGTAACCTTGCGGTTTCTATGTTCTGTAGCGTTTGTACTAAAATACACTGGCAGATGAATAAATGAGCAGGTACAAATACACGTGACTCTGTAGCTGAGACTAAATAACGTGCAGTTTCTTCTGTGTTTTATCTTTCAAAGCACGTTGTTGCTGAGCGCCTGAGCTTTTTGCTCGCGTTACCGAGGAAAGGAATGGCAGTGCTTCTTCCCCCCTCATCTCTCTTTTTTTTTTTTTTTTTTTTTTTTCCCCCCCCCCCCCCTCTTCTTCCTCGATGACAGGGACTCGAAATGTTTTCCTCGGATGTCCACGTGGAAAAACGAAATAAATAAATAAATGCTGATGGTGAAGACACTGACAGAATTGGGTGACATTTTCAAGGTAGAGGAGGGGCGAAGAATGTGGAAATTCCTGGTACATTAGTGGTGCTCTGTTAACAAAACTGACGTATACGCCACTTGCTGTTCCTTATTTTTTGGTTTGGTTTTCCTTTCAGTAGTCTCCCCGAAGGCTTTTGCGGACACACGGTGTATCTTTTCTGTTCTTCCAGTATTCGTTTGTCAGGAAAGACGACCATGCAATCCGAGGGCTGTGGACAACCATCTACCAGGTGGTTGTTGCAGCCTCCATCGGTCATGTTATTTGTGCTTTTAGCTCGCCCTCTCCTATATCTTGAGTTGAATTTTTTTTTTTTTTTTTGGCAACGCTATGTTTGCAGTGATAGCATTGCTGCCGAGGTATTTTTGACTAAAAATGATCTTAACTGTAGTAGTGAATTCACAGAGTGTGGCTTTGTGTAACGACTCCCGCGATCACAACTTTTTTTTTTTTTTTTTTTTCCTTTGTCACAGATAGGAGGAAAGCTCTTTCCAGAGAGATGGAAAGAAAGTTGTTTCAGAGTACGTTCAGAATGTCTGAAGTTGTTTTGGAATTTTTTGTTTTGTTTTGTTTTTTTTTTAGTAGTTAACGGTAGTACAGCCCACAGAGCAATTTCTTTGTGCGTGAGAACTCGCGGGTTAACTGAAAGTTACTTGTTTTATTATAAAACTAGGATTTGAAGCCACGGGCATTCAGAAATGCATATGATATGTCTTGTCACAGTCTTCTAGATCAGCTAACCGGAATGAGAACCAATCTTCTGAAAACACGCAGGGATATCGTGGGGCAGGATGAAGGTAAATGGACACAATTATTTATTAATATTCTGGTACAGCTATTTAATTCACCTAAGTGTAGTGTTTCTGTCCTCGGTGTGGGAGAGGAAGTAGACTTTGCATCGTTTCTTGGGTCAGTCGTCCTTCCCTAGATTCCGAAGGAAAAGAATGAAATTTCTGCCTTCTGTCACAAAACATGTTGTGCGTGCTTGGAATTTGAAAATTAAGTTTCATGGGTGAGCTTTCCTGTGCAACAGGATGCAGTAGATGTTCTTATAGTGATGGTGAAAGGAAAGAGGGGCTTTATTTGCCTTTTGCTTTTCCTTTGTTTTGTAGAGGGAGGAAATAGTGATTTCTAGATCTTAAATGCTAACACTGGAAATGGAAGCATGCGAGGCTTGTATTTCCTTAGTCTTAAGGTAGACTAAATTTAGATACCTTGTTCTGCTGCAGACTGCCTTCACGGCGTTCCTGTTGCTCAAAGGGGAAATCATCAGGAGTAGTTGAAAATGATGCCTTCACCCCTTCGGGAGATTGATCCAGATCAACCAAAAAGGCTTCTTCATACACTTGGCAGTCTGTTCAAACAGGATGAGAAGGTAGGAGAAGTCTTGCTATCTGCTGTATCACTATTTGAAAAGTAACTGAATTGTAACACGGAGGCAAATACTCTGGTAGTGAATTGACGAAGCAATTGTTTTTTACTTATATTAAAAAAAAAAAAAAAGGTCTTTTCAGGGTACGATGATAGATGAAGCAGATAAATTTGTTGCTGGGCCTCAGAATAAGATCAAGCGTCCTGGAGAGCCCAATACTCCAGCATCACTAAAGAGAGAAGGCGTAGCACGTCGCCGCTATTGCGACGGCCACAGTCACTGTTGTGACAAACCATGTTGGTGGGAAAGGGCCACCCTGTGCTGCTGGATCTCCGTCACCATATCTGAACCTCAAAGGCATGCCAACAAATAAAAGTATGTTGGAGTTGTTGTAGTACAGGAACTTGTGTGGTCATAAATGGACATAGTGTGCAGGAAAAAAAAAAAAGGTCTCCGTGCTTTCTGTGTTAATTCAAAAGGACACGTAAGTTTTTTAGAGTTAATTGGGACTGAATTTCTTTGGTCGGCTTAGACAAACAGGCTGTTGCTATAGGTAACGAAGTCCTGAATGAGCAATAATTTGGAACTGTTTCTAAAAAGTGCTGAAACCTTTCACCACGATGGTTTGGCGGTAGCAAGGATTTCATTTCAGCTTTTAATTCTCATTTGTGTATTCTATAGTGGGGAAGGGAGAAGTGGGGAAGGAAAGTGTGTAAAAAAAAAAAAAAAAAAAAATTAAATTTCTCACAAATAGTAATTTACCCACCTGTTGCAGCAGAGTCGAAAGAAAAATTTGCTGGAACTGGGGGAAGGAGGGGAAACTTTAGTTTACTTTAGTCACTGAAATGGGAATACAGCAAATAACTTCACGACAGTCATATGAGACGGTAGCAGCCCAAAAGGAGGTATTCCTGTGGTTGCGTCAAAGGGTGAATAAAACTACTGAAGTGATCTGACAGTGCTGAGTAACTCTCTCCACAGTACTTTCAACAAGAAGGGATGCAGAATAACGTCCTTCTGTGTTTTTTGATCCTGCAGTTATATGCACTACTAAGCTCCTTCTTAATTTTCAGACACTGGTATCAGTACTGTCCAAGATGGTAATGGAGAGAAGAAAGCAGAAAACTGTCAGTTGCTGGAAAAGCAAATTGATGGCTTGTCTGTGCAAATGGCTTCTTCGGTTCCAGCTGTTAAGGGAGAGGATGAAATGTCACCTGGTGACTTAGACTCTCTACATGATGAGTTCAATTGCTTAAATGATGCAAAGATGGCTTGGATCGTAAACCTGGTACCAATGCACTTGTTCGAGGGCCTCTAAATTACGGCGTGGCTGGAGATGACCAAAAACGAGTGACGGAGTCTACTTCTGAATCTGTGCCAAATTGATTTAAAATAACACCTACAATGTTGGAGGGAAGCGATGCTGGTATTAAAATCAGAGTGGTGAAAGAGGTTCGCAAACGTGGAAGAAGTAAGTTCTTTATTAGTGTATTAAAAATAGGCTAGGGGTACAGCAGACTTTTTCTTGAAATGAGGATCTGTTTTGAAAATAAAACCTCAGATTTGGAATGATTTTTGATTACTCGTGCACAAGTAGTGGAAGAACAAGAAAGTAAGTACATGTATTCACAGTCCAACTTTATATCCTCACCGTCCTTACTGCAGCACTCTTAAGCAGGCTTAGTCACAGCACCATTCGTGTTTTCATAGTTGGTTCAGAGAAGAAAACACAGAAACCAATGAAAAAATACTGTTGTTTCACATCTAAGGTGTCCGGTTCATTCTTTTGCGCTACTTTTTTTTTTTTTTTTTTGTTAAACTTTATACGAGACAATCGTGCTCATGCTCCACATAGATCGGTCATCTTGTAAAGAGTAGTTATCTTAAACCTCTGCTTTCAAAAATGACAGCTCTAGGTTGAAACATGGCTCGGTATCCCTTTGTTTCTATTAACTGCTGATCATGGCAGCGTGTTCGTGGAGATGCAAGGCTTCTCTGCTGATTAAACCTAGTCTGCATTTTCCAAGGGCAGGTGTTTCTAGATACTGCTCTTTTAGGAGAACAAAATTCAGCGTTACATTTGAATATCAGCTAATCGATATCACTTCAAATTATTGGTATGCTGGCTTTTTTTTCTTACGTGCATTACTGTATGCAGAAATGGGAAACTCTAGGCTTTGTTGTTTTTCCTTTGGCTGTTGAGATTTACTGAAAATGCATTTACAAGATCTGTTTCTAATATCTGTTTGGATCTCTTCTTTAAGATCGTGAAAAAAATCTTCTCTCTTCTTGAGGAGGTACGTACAAGGACGGATGGAAACTCAGAAGTATTTCATTGAATTTGCTATAAGGGAAGGAGCAAGGTTTGTATAGATACGAATGATTCGGAGTTAAACGCTAACGTTGTTCATGATAGCAAATCTCAGTCTTTTCCAAAACAAGTGTTTTGTTTTGACATACTTAAATTATTACAGTTTCAGCGGTCAAACTGCCGTTGTATTTTCTGAAGTAAATGGTCGTTACCTAGAGCTGAAGTGTGAAATAGAAAGATACGGGTGGTTATGGAAGAAAGACCCAGAATTTGCGTGGGTTGGGGAAAGGTGGCTGTATCAAATTAAATTTGCCATTCTGATGTCAGAAATGAGGGAAGCTCTTCCATGCTGGAAACAGAGAGCCTCTGCTAATACTGTTTGTCGTGGCAAAATAATACTGAGTTATTTAACTGCTGTTTTTGGAAGAAGAAATGAAATTACTTCCCTAGGTTTAAAAATCGTGTCTTAATACAGCACTTAGAGAGAACGCTAGAGGAGCTAGAGTTCAACAGCCTACCCAACAGAGTTAATCAGGTGAACGGTAGATAATAGTGTACCAGCCAGAGGAATACGGACCGGGAATGAGTTTGCTGTGCCGCAGAAGAGTGGAAGAGGACGTAGCTGTTGCCCTCGCCATCCTGGCGGTCAAGTGATCTTACTGTCAGAGTCCGAGAAGAAGCAGCAGAGCTTTAACTTTACGAACCTCTATCGGCAGAAGCTGGGCTGTAACCTTAAGGACGTGCTATGAAAGGTGTGGCTTTTTTCCTGTGGAGGGTGCTCTTTGCTCAACAGGCTGAAAAAAATAACCATTGCTGCCCCTCCTGCAGGTGGTGAGAATTTACTCACTTGAATACTGTCATTAGCCGTTTTACGTGCAATAGGCAGTGGATCGCACTAAAATGGGGCACTGTCAAATGCACACAGTGTCTGCATTGTGGAGAGATCCCATCTGTTGTGTGTCCCCCCCCCCCCCCCCCCCCCAATAAACAAACAAACAAACAAACAAAACTCCCAGAAACACCTGCACTGGTAGTATTGCATGTTGCCAGCACAGAGACGAGGGCCTTGTTCCCGAGAACTGCTAGCCATGCCTTTAAACTTGAGATTCAGCGTAGATCGAGAGTAAAGAAACTGCTGTTGTGTTAATGAAAGCTAAAGACAGCCCTGTGACTGTTACCACTTGGTGGTTACTAAACAATCTACCTCAGACTCTCTTCTGTTTTTATCTGCAGACATTATGAAAGCGCACCTGAGGCTTCCCAGGTCCCTGACTTCAGTTCTCTTTCATCCCGTGAGGAGGACGGAGATTCTTCAGGTGGCCTTGCCTTGGCACACGCTGTGCTTTGGAAGCACTAAAAAGAAATGCTTTTAAAAGTGTGCATTTATTTTAATGTTCATACAAAAGAGATTGGTTTTGAACAGTGTTGTTACCGGATCACTAATTTGATATTTTAACTGTATACATTTTTTAGAACATAGGTGGGTGTGTGTGTGTGTATATATATATATAAAAAAAAAAATAAACCGTTTTATTAATTCTCGTTAAGTGCTGATCTGAGGAGTCTGTAATGGGCAGCGCTGAATTCCTCGAATTGTCTGTCACCAACAGACCGCTAATATTTTTTGTGAAACCAGTCTGCATATCCTGAAACCCCACTTCTGGTAATAGCTGCGGAATGTGTTTGTTACTTACCTCCCGGTAGCACGTACCCTGGAGCACCTGCCTCATCAGTCAGCTCAGCCTGTACAGGGTGTACATTTTTGCTCCAAGGCTAAAGTGTTAAAGACACCAAGTTCCAGCTTACCAAATCCTTGGTTACCCGAGTTAATATCCTCCCTTCCGTTCCTCTTACTCTTTTGTTCAAAGGTAATGTTGTGAATCACAGAAAATGCAACGAAGACTGGAGCACCTGCACGTAATTAATATTTTCCTTTTAAACGGTAATATGCCAGTAGTAAGTGGCTCTTCAGATAATTTTATTTTCGGTTGTTCTCATTTAAAAACAGTCTCCTGCTCCTTTAACAGCTTTCTTTTAAAAGACAGGTTGAAGTTGTGCTGGCGTTAAGAAGCTCTTTACAAGGTACTGGGGCTGTCCTGAGGATTCCACTTGACCAGCCAGCAGAAGAGGCAGGGAAACATACTTACGTTGATGGCCTGAACTTCTCTTCCCATTACTCTTTTTAGTACTAGCCAGCGTGTGAGACATCTTTTCCTTCTCCTGTGAAGCAGTGGGCTGGTCTTTCTGGAAGAGGTTGTTTGACCATTGGAATTACACCAGTGAGATTCAAGAAGGAAATGAAATCCAAAAGCAGCAGCGTATCTTTATTATTACGTTAAGTGAGAAAGTGACACGTGGAACGAACTCGTTATAAACAATTCTGAACTCTTTTTCTTAGCGGGAACGTACTTATCTGTACCGTTGAACGTACTTGGGGGGAAAAAAACAAAAAAAATAAACCAAAAAAAAAAAAAACAACCAAACAAAAAAAAAACCACAGGAGTACCTTGGAATACATAGGGCGATTCATCCCTTCAGGATCATTACACGGCAGCTGTATGTCACCACAATACACCTCTTTTGCTTAATGGTGGACTTCTCAGAGGGAATTTACTTGGGTCAGGTATACTGTGTGTATGTGGTTTTATGCACGTAGAACTGCCTGTACTACACTATCTTTTAAATAGGTGGTGGTAAGAGGAGACAGCTTTCTTCTAGTAGATTCTTCCTTAAGTTTCTTTAGTGATTCCGGGGGCGCTCACTTGACTGTGATGTGCCTGACCTGGTTAGCATCTAAACCTCCTCCTCTGATGTGGTACAGCTGTCTGCTAAATTAGTTACAGAAAGATGGTGACTTGAACTCAGCCAGTTCTCTCTTACCTCGCTATTGTTTTATCTGGATAATTTGAATTTGGATTAGAGCAGCGGAGGGAAAAGATGCCTTACACTGAAACGGACGCGAGTCTGTGAGAAGAAAGCCAGGCGTCCTTGGAGACTGTGCCAATGAAAAGGCGAAGAAAACTGAGTGGAATAAATCTGAGTGCACATAGTCCTGCATCCCGAAGGGAGCACAGAAGGAAGGTTGCTTGCTTAGAAGAGCAGTGGATGCTTCGTGCCCGCCTTAAAGAGAATATTAACAGAGAGAATTCTTTGTAAGACAAGCTGCCCCGCGGGGTGTGGGTAGCAAATACGTTGGAAAAAATACAGCCACAAGCTCCGAATGGCACAGTAGGCGAGCTGTGATCAGCCCGACAAGGCCACCCGCGGGCGCCCTCTGCCGCCACCTGCTGGTGGAGAACGAGTACTGCAGGCGGCCGGGGGGCGCGCATGCGCGGTGGGCGTCCGGGGGGCGCCCTCTGCCGCCACCTGCTGTTGGGAAAAGGGTACTGCAGGCGGCCGGGGGGCGCGCATGCGCGTTGGGCGTCTGGGGGGCGCCCTCTGCCGCCACCTGCTGGTGGAAAACGAGTACTGCAGGCGGCCGAGGGGCGCGCATGCGCGGTGACGCCGGCGGGCGCCCTCTACCGCCACCTGCTGCTGTTATTCGGGTACTGCAGGCGCCCGGGTGCCGCGCATGCGCCGTGACGCCGGCGGGCGCCCTCTGCCGCCACCTGCTGGTGGTAAAGGGGTACTGCAGGCGGCCGGGGTGCACGCATGCGCGGTGGGGTCCGGTGGCGCCCTCTGCCGCCACCTGCTGGTGGTAAAGGGGTACTGCAGGCGGCCGGGGGCCGCGCATGCGCGGTGACGCCCGCGGGCGCCCTCTGCCGCCGCCTGCTGATGGGAAAGGGGTACTGCAGGCGGCCGGGGGGGCGCGCATGCGCGGTGGCGCCCGCGGGCGCCCTCTGCCGCCACCTGCTGGTTTTAATCGGGTATTGCAGGCGGCCGGGGGGCGCGCATGCGCAGTGACGCCGGGGGCGCCCTCTGCCGCCACCTGCTGGTGGAGAACGAGTACTGCAGGCGGCCGAGGGGGACGCATGCGCGGTGGGGCCCGGGGGCGCCCTCTGCCGCCTCCTGCTGGTGGAAAACGAGTACTGCAGGCGGCCGTGGGGCCGTGCATGCGCGTTGCTTATTACGTCGTCGTTTTTTTTGATGTGTAATTTCCTACGCTCCTAGATTTTTCTTCATATGTAAATCACACAGAATCACAGATCTTCTAGGTTGGAAGAGACCTCAAGATCATTGAGTCCAACCTCTGACCTAACACTAAAGTTTGAGCTAATTCCCTTGGAAAATATTTCATTTACTTTCTTGGTTGTATTGTCCTTTCTATGTTCAAAGCTGAGGCATAAATACGGTAAATTTTGCTTCTAGAAACACCCCAGTTCTTTTGTCTGCACTCTGCATGCTGTAAACTAGGGATAGGCACAAAAAAAAACAAATAAATAAATAAATAAAAGAACACAGCTGCTGCTGCTCCTGCTCTCTTTCTTGTGGTTTGCCCCCTCCCCTTTCCCAGGTGATTGGGTTTGGGTGCTGGGCAGGGCCAAATGGTATAGGAGCCCCAGGCACGGCATCAGAGAGCTCCTTCTGCCCGGGCTGCTCTTTGGGGTCAGTGCTTTGTTGATGCTTCTGTTAGCTACATGCAGGGTTCTTTTGGTGGGTCAGGGTCTGGTACGATCTTTTAGAGGAAACCGATCTAGTAGTATGTGCATTTATTGCTTGAAGCTCTTTGGAGGTGATTAATTGTTATAGCACATTTATGGATAGGATGTCAATGTTACTTTGTGCGTTTGCTTTGTTGTTCTAGGTCCCTCGTGATTTTTGCAGGGTTACAGGGCAGATGCCACCAGATCTACCCCTTTTGTTGTTTTTGTTTTGTTTGATTTTTTTTTTCTTGATTTTTCTTTTTCTTTTTTGGAAGGGGGTTTGGGATTTGAGCGTCCTATTTTTTTGGGTTTGGGATTTGAGCATCTCAATTTTGCGGGTTTGGGATTTGAGCGTCTTAATTTATTGGGTTAGGGGTTTTAGGCATAGGACTTCAGGGGTTTAGTGTGGTAAATAGTTTGGGTTAGGTCCGTAGGGGTTTCGAGGATGTTTAGGGATAGGGCTTGAGGCTTTTTTGTGTAAGGGCGGGAAGGGCTAGGGTTACAGTGAGTGCTGTTAAATGTAGTTCTCGAAAACTCGGCCTCTGATTGGCCGTGCTGGCTGTCCAGGGAATTCTGGTAGGTGTAGTTTTCCGGCACCAGGCTTCCGGTAGGCCGTGTTGACTGCCCGGAGCATGCCGGGAGATGTAGTTCTGGGACTCCGGACCTCCGGGAGGCCATGTTGGGTGCCCGGAGCATGCCGGGAAATGTAGTTCTGGGACTCCGGACCTCCGGGAGGCCATGTTGGGTGCCCGGAGCATGCCGGGAAATGTAGTTCTCGGGAACCAGGGTTGGGCTTAGGGACTAGGGCTGGGGCTAGGGTTAGAGTTTAGGGTGAGGGTTGGGGTTAGGGTTAGGGCTAGTGAATGCTGGTTCTCTGTGTTTGCAGATGACGGTGAGCGTGTTTAAACTAATTCCAGTTGAAGAAGTTTCAGTTACTTGCTTGGTGCCGTTATCAGTTCAACATTAAAAGCTGCAGCAAAAGCAAAAGGGGATTTTTGCTTCTAGAAACACCACAGGTCTCTTGTCTGCTCTCTGAATGTTTTTGAGATAAAACAGATTTTAAAAAACAAAGGAAAAGAAAGGAAAGGAAAACAAAACAAAACACAGCCGCTCCTTTTGCTCTCTTCCTACTTTCATGTGCTTTGCCCCTCCCCTTTCCCAGGTGATTGGGTTTGGGTGCTGGGCGGGGCTAAATGCTATATGAGCCCCAGGCATGCCATCAGAGAGCTCCTTCTGCCTGGGCTGCTCTTTGGGGGCAGTGCTTTGTTTTTCCTTCTGTCCGTTGCAGGGTTGTTTAGGCAGGCTGGAGTCTATGGATTTCTGGATTTTAAGTGCTTGGAATTCACTTAGTAGAGGGATGTTTAGTAGGGGCTGCTGGCTCAGTTTGGGGCGCGGTTGTCACTGCAGTTATTTTCCTACAGCCAATAGAGTAAAATTCCAGTTTGCCTTTTAGAGGTGCTATAAGTGGGTAAAGAGAACAGATGGAAGCGTGTGCCACGTGGGGTAGGCAAGCGGCTGAGGTACAGGAGGGGATGAGAGCATGTGATTTTTTTTCTGGGGATGAAATGGACTCAATTTTGTTGGTGTATAATCTGTTCTGCTCCTAGATTTTTCTTTCAAGGTGAAGAAAAGTTTGAGCTAATTCCAGGTAAGAAAGTTCCAGTTACTTGCTGGGTCGTATTGTCCTTTTAATATTCAAAGCTACAGCAAAAGCGTGGGGATTGTGGCTTCTAGAAACACCCCAGTTTTCTTGTCTGCACTCTGCATGCCGTTGAGCTAAAGCAGACTAAAAAATAAATAAATACAGGAAACACACACACAAAAAACAACAATAACAAAAACAACAACAACAAAAAACCACACCATTGGGTGATGTGTTGTGAACGCAACGATCATTTAATCCCTTTGTTTTCCCAGGTGGTGTGGATGATACTGGTTGCACTGTTGGAGCTTGGATTTGGAGAGGAACAGGTGAGCATAGTTGTATGTTGCATCAGCAGTAGTCAGCGTTGTGGAGAAGGTGGGCATCATGACCGGCATGCTCGTGAATGCTGGTACTCTGTTTTTGCAGCTGATGATGAGCCTGGCAATTGACTAAGATGACGACCAGTGCCTGTGTATTTCTTGAGGTGGAGGGAATTTACCATGCAGCAACCTGAGAGCTAAGTTGGGGGGCACCTGGTATTTGCATATCTGGGGTGGCTAATGGGAGCTGGGAGCCAGAGCAGCGTGGAGCCAGCTGGCTGAAAATACTTGGTGCCGCTGCGAGGGTGGTTCAGGCTGGGTCACGTTCAGGCTGCTTGTGGCTGGGTCACCAGGCTAATAGAAGCAGCGGGATTATTTTGTAGCGTGAGTGCGTGCGCCAGGCGGGACAGTTTCCTTCTGTTCGTCTGTCTTGTAGTGTTGCTTCTGCAGCGTCTGTTCTGTGCTTCTCGGGTCTTGATATCCTTCTAGCTTTTTACACTGGACTGACCAGACAGGCGACTTGGTAGCGGTGCTGAAGGGCCTCAGTGCTTGTTTTGTCATCGTGGCTCTGATCCGAGCACTTCTTGTCTTGCAGTCGCTGCTTGAAGTGCAGTTCTGTTTCAGGTCTCGTGCGTCATATTCGGTTTGAGATCGCATCTGTTTCCATCCTCGCTCTTGTGGAAGTCATCTGGGCCGCATCAGGAGCTCTTGCTTGGGAATTGATTTCCTAAGCGTCGTCTTATGTGATTAAGGAGGTATTGGGGAGGCAAGGACAGTCCCCAGACAAGGACTGTGTATCTCGAAACAAGACACCGGAACTCACGATAAGGAAGCGGCAGACGGACAGAGAAACAAATGTAAGGACTATAAATCTCAAAACTGGACGTTGGAATTCATTATAAAGACACAACAAAGGGAAGAATTAGCAACAGCCAGCTCTTGCGATTAAGAAACATGCCAACTCAGCGGATTCCTGACCAAAGGTGAAAAGTACAATGTGAGGAAGACTCGGGGTCTTCCTCCCAAAGACCCCTGCCCACGTCCCAAAGGCCCCTGCCCACAGTTCTTGGGAGGCTCTGCTCAGGCGCAAGGTGCCAAAAGGCTAATTAGCATGAGAAGCGAGGGAAGGCGGGGGTAGGCAATGAATATGTATAGGCGCCGGTAGAATATTGATAGATTGATTGTATAAATTCAAGACTGCTTTCTGCTTTGGGTATGCACGATAGGTGGAGAGATCCCCCCGTGCATCCAGCGCTGCAATAAAGAATATACCGCTTAAAGGAATTTCGGCTTCAATCTTTGAATCATATGGGGTTTTCAGTCCCCATCCTTCTGGTCTCTTGTCTTGAAGGAAGGCTTTTTAGGCCTCCATCACCCCAGTTCTGGCAGTGTCTTCCAGTCGCGTGTCGTGACATTTGAGTCTCTCCTTGGGTCTGGTGCAGAGCACCTGTTGTGACTTGCTGTTGCCATAGGGCTTCCCTCCGGGGGTCACTTTTTCTTGCGCCTTGTGTTGTGTGTTTTGTTTGTAGTGTTTGTGGCGTGGCTGTGTGTGTATGTGTTTGGTCTGGAGCTGTCCTGCCTGGCAGTTAGTGATGACAGCTAACGTGGCAGTGCATGGGTGTGCTAATACATTGTCCGGACTGTGTTGGCGAAGACATCTGGTCTGCCTCTGCGCACGTACTGAAGGGCAGCAGGCACAGTCATCTCTGTGGTGTTTGTCAGATGTGCGTGTGGGGGGGAAGAGTTGAGCTGCTTGTGAGCAGCTGCTCGCATAGTGCTTGAACGGTGTGCTTGAGGAGGAGGTCTGTGGAATCTTGAAAGCTTACAGATAAGGGGTTTTTGAAACTTTTATTTTTATTTCTCTCCTGTCCCCAGTAGAGTGTAAACCTTTGGAGGAACCTGTCGCAGGAAAGAGCTCCTTCCGGAACTGTTCAGCGCTCCGTAGGCAGCTCGGTGACTGGCTTGGTCTACTTCTGAGGTGTGCTGAGGTATGGGGGCTGCTGTTTTGAAATGATAATATTGTAAACGGGGTCCCTTTGTGTTGTTGAGGGATGGGTGCTAATGCTGGCAGCTGAATGATTATCTTGTGACCGTTTTCATTTGTTAAAGCTGAAACACAGTGTACAACGCGGGACTTGACCGGAGCTGCTTTTGGCAAGGTGAGCGATGAACAGATGTAGCAGGTACTTTAGGGGTGCAGTTGTCACTGCAGTTACTTAACTGCACAAAGTACAGTAAAAATCCTGTTTATATTTCAGGGGTGTTGTAGCTGGCCTAAGAGAGCAGATGGAAGCATCTGCCTCGAGGGCAGGTGAGGGAGCAGAGGTTAGGGAGCAGATGAGAGTAACTGTCCCAGCTGTGCTGTGGCTTTGGATGCTGCTTCAGCCTATGCTTTTCTTTTTGTTTCACAGGTGTGTCGCACAGGCTCAGAGGGGCCAAGCTGCACTCTGAAGAGCAGCACGGGAAGGGCGGGCTGTTTGTGAGCTGGATTGGAGCAGAACTGCCAAGTAGCACGAGGTGACTGCGAAGGGTCTTGCTTTGCAGGTGCCATGGCAGGCTCTCCACAGAAGCGGTTGAGGATTTGAGAAGAGGTTGCAGATCATCGAGGAGCGACACGTGCAGGGACGGCTTGAAAACGGTATGGCTGCTTTCTCTTCTGTTTATCAGGTGTCCCAGGCGACGTGGGCTGTGATGTTAGCCTTTAGGATCGGAACAAAGCAGGTGCTGATGGCGGTCTTCTTCGGTAGGCAAAGAGGTGCCCGAAGCCCCCTCCTGTGCAGCCTGAGCACGCCTCGCTGAGGATGAAGCTTGCTTTCCAGCAGTTCTGGAAACTGTGTTGAGGCTGAAATGCTGCGTCTGTGTTCGGGTTGGGGTTGCACCTTGGTGAGTGTAGGGATGGGTTTTAAGTGGGTGCAGCGGAGGGCCCGGCCCCAGTGTCCTGTAGTGTGTTTTGACCCATCAGCATAGCCTTTTGGTTCTCAGATAGCCTGCTGAAGTAAGTGATTTTTGCTGCGAGTGGAACGGAATTGATTTTGTTGGCGTATAATCTGTTCTGCTCCTAGATTTTTCTTTCTGCGTAAATAAAAGTTTGAGCTAATTCGAGCTGAAAAAGCTTCAGTTACTTGCTTGGTTGTGTTGTCCTTTCAATATTCAAAGCTGCAGCGAAAGCATGGGGATTGTTGCTTCTAGAAACACCCCAGTTCTCCTGTCTGCCCTCTGCGTGCTGTTGAGCTAAGCCTTATAAATAAGTAAATAAACCACAGCTGCTGCTCCTCCTCTTTCTACTTTCATGTGCTTTGCCCCTCCCCTTTCCCAGGTGATCGGGTTTGGGTGCTGGGTGGGACCAAAAGGTATATGAGCCCCAAGTATGCCGTCAGAGAGCTCCTTCTGCCTGGGCTGCTCTTTGGGGGTAAGTGCTTTGTTTTTCCTTCAGTCAGTTGCCGGGTTCTCTAGGCAGGCTGGAGTCTATGGATTTCTGGAATTCTAAGGGCTTGGAATTCACTTCATAGAGGGATATTTAGCAGAGGTTGCTGGCTCACTTTTTTTTTGGGATGGTGGGATGATACGCTCCTGTGTTTGATCTGTATTTTAATCTCTAGATGAATCAACCCACTTGTGTAACTCTCCAGAGGACTAAAACCAGCTTGATGACGTGCTACAAGAGGCTTGACCGCGTTGGTGCAGTATTACCAAGAGACTGAGCAGGGTCACCTTTTTCATCTGCAAAGGGTATGTCTGTCATTACCCCTGCCGGGGCTGCTATGCATTCATGGCCTTGTGGCATTTGTGGACTTCAGCTTGTTTGTTTTTTTTTTTTTTTTTTATTTGTCTGGCTCTGGTCTCTGTGTTTGAGTCCTCTGCATGTGCCGCACTGTTTGCGTATCCATTGTGGATGTGACCTTCTCTCTTTGTTTCTTGTAGCTCAGGGCGTAGGCACGGAAGCTTGAACGAAGCATGAGGGTGAGTGGACAGCAGTGGGGGCCCCGAGTTGCTCGGTGGACTGTGTGAGTCTGCTTCAGCTGTCGGGCCGGCTTTGCAAGTGCCTTGCGACAGCAGAGTACGTCTCCTGCCACGTTTCTGACACGTGCCAGACGTCAGCGGTTCCAGGGTTCCAGTTCCTGAAATGCTGGAGATGCTCGGAGCACGAGAGGGGCTGGGGGAGAGGGGACAGGGGAGAGGGGGGCGGCTGCGGCTGCGGCGGCGGGGGGGGGCAGAGAGGGCAGCAGGAGGAGGTGCCGTTGCGTGCGCGTGGCCGACGCCCCTCTGGATTGGCTGGACTGCTCCGTCCCGAGGCATGCTGGGAGCTGTAGTTCTGCGCTGCCGGGCGGCCACGTGGGCTCCGGGCTGCGCGGCCGGGCCGGGGCCGGGCCGGGGCCGGGCCGTGCGCGCCGGGAGGCGCAGGTTGCCGCTGGCGGCGAGCGCGGTTGCCGGCGGTGAGGCGAGCGAGAGCCTCCGGGGGTGCCTCCTCGGAGCGTCGGGCCGGGAGGGGCGGGGGGTGTTGAGGCCGGGCGCGGGTCCTCGCTGCGCTTGATCGTTGGGCTGCGCCGCGCCGCGCCGCGCCTCGGAGGCTTTCCTCTCCCTGCGTCCTGACAGCCGGCTCTCTCCTTGTGCTGCGGTTCACCGGGGCAGAAGCAGCTCCCCGCCGCTAGGACCCCTGCGGGGTTTGTTGCCGAGCGAAGGTGGCGCACCGGGTAAAGCGAGGAAAGCCGCAGCTGGCGTGCTGCGGTCGCAGGGTTCTCAGGAGAGAGAGCAGCCCGTCCGTCCCGACTGCCCAGGTAAGTCGCAGCGACCTCGGGGTGGAATCAAGGCGTGCTCGTAAGCTTCCTGCAGCCCCGGCTCCAAGGCTTCATTGAATTTGCGGAAGCGCGAGCTGCTCGGCGCTGGGAAGCGCAAAGGGAAGGAAGGCACGTAGTGCCTGCCGAGTCGTAGTAGCCTCTTAGACCTAGAATGAACTGGCCTGTCAGGCTCTGTCTGTTGCTCAGTCTTTGGTACGAGAGGCTAAACTTTGTCCCGCCTCAGCTTTCGGAGTTGTCCTAGGAATAGACCGGTGCTTGCGGGGCTTTCCAGGACGCTGGTTGCGGTCAGTGAGGACAGACGTGAGAGGCAATTTCTGTCTGTCTGTCTGTCTATTGGTTATGTCCCAAGAGTTTTGCTTGAACTGTGTGCAATAAAGGAGGCCTTGGGCCTGTACTGAGCAGCGAGAGAGAGCAAAACTCTGCGTAAGCACTGGCCGTGGCAACGTTGCTTGGGAGTTGAGCGGCTGGGGGTCTTTCCAGAGGTGGGGGGTCTTCCCAGCGGAACTCGGTACGCAGGCAGAAACGTGACCTTCGAGGTCTTTGTTTGTCTTGCGCTGCAGCTGTGGTATTTGCCCCATAACTGTAAGGAGTTGCTGAATTCTAGAGGGGATGATGATAGAGACGTCCCTGGTTCAGCCTTTTTTTGCCGCAGTCCTTGCAGAAGTTGTGGAAAAATGAGTAGTATCCTTCTCTTTAAGTTCACCTTTTAAAGAGTTCTTCCTGCAGACTCCTGTCTCCGTGGTTTAGGTACGTGATTTGTGTGAAACAGAGCCAGGCTTTCCTGTTAACGAGTGCCCTGATTGAAATTCCCTGTTGTTGGAGAACAAGAACCATCAGTGGTGCTTGGCAGTTTAAAACCTCTTGGCTTACGCAAAGGCTAACTTGCCAAAGCGAATGGGAAGTAGCCTAAAGTTCAGTAAATGCGCTGAATAGAAAAGGCCGTCTTCTTGACGGGAAAAGAGCTTTGCAGAACGTGAGCTTTGTTTCCCGTAGGGCTCCCTGCTTGCCCACCTGTTCAGCGATTACTGCAGGCTTTGACTGGTCCCCTCAGGCCCAATATCGCACACGTGCTGTGCTGCAGACGGTGCCTTAGCTTCCTTGCCGTCTCGTGCTGCGTTACTTGTACCTGCGGAAAACTTACTTCAGTGTCACAGAAACCCCGTGGGAAGCGTTCCCGACTCACGCCGGTAGGACCATCCCGTCGCGGCTGGTAAAATCCAGGAGCAGGACGATGCTTGGAAGAACGTCACCTATGGAGGAGAAGACAACAGTCTCCTTCCTGTTAGGCAACAGGTTTCCAAGACTGGTTTCCCCACCCCCCTGTGCGTTTTGAAGGAGGCAGTCCCTAAGCTGATGCAATCCAACTATCCAACTGCATCTAAGATGCTGGTTGTTACTTCCATAAGCTATAAAGGAACTTAGTGTGTTCTGTGTTTTTAGGTCGAGGCTTGTGTGCGTGAGTTTGGCTTGTCGCGATGGCCGGTGTAGATGATCGCTCACGTGCCCCAAAGCTCCTTGTGCTGATGCTGGATCTGCCCCACGGTAAAGGACCGCATGCTGTGTGTTCAGCTTTTCTTCCTTACCGTGTCGTCCGTATGTATGTATGTATTTACTTCCCTGAAGGAAAGGGTGGATTTTTCGTGGGTCCCTCTGTGCGCGTCTCGAACCAGGCTGCAGTAAATACGCGTAAGCGAGTAGGCTGCTGCAGCGCGTCCTGGACAGTATCAGGGTGCTACTCTGCTAGCAGTGGAGAGCTGGGTGAAGGTGCCCAGGGTAAGGGCTTGTTCTGCCTCAAGTTGAACAGAAAGTTTCAGGAGTTGAGCATCCCAGGGGATGTTTGTAGGACTGCTGTTAGACGATAAAGGTTCGGATGGCTGTCGACGAAGGGGATTTTGTTGGTTCTTTTTCGATAGCTGTTCCTGCCAAAGATCGCGTCGGTCACAAAAGGTAGTAGTAACCTTGCGGTTTCTATGTTCTGTAGCGTTTGTACTAAAATACACTGGCAGATGAATAAATGAGCAGGTACAAATACACGTGACTCTGTAGCTGAGACTAAATAACGTGCAGTTTCTTCTGTGTTTTATCTTTCAAAGCACGTTGTTGCTGAGCGCCTGAGCTTTTTGCTCGCGTTACCGAGGAAAGGAATGGCAGTGCTTCTTCCCCCCTCATCTCTCTTTTTTTTTTTTTTTTTTTTTTTTCCCCCCCCCCCCCCTCTTCTTCCTCGATGACAGGGACTCGAAATGTTTTCCTCGGATGTCCACGTGGAAAAACGAAATAAATAAATAAATGCTGATGGTGAAGACACTGACAGAATTGGGTGACATTTTCAAGGTAGAGGAGGGGCGAAGAATGTGGAAATTCCTGGTACATTAGTGGTGCTCTGTTAACAAAACTGACGTATACGCCACTTGCTGTTCCTTATTTTTTGGTTTGGTTTTCCTTTCAGTAGTCTCCCCGAAGGCTTTTGCGGACACACGGTGTATCTTTTCTGTTCTTCCAGTATTCGTTTGTCAGGAAAGACGACCATGCAATCCGAGGGCTGTGGACAACCATCTACCAGGTGGTTGTTGCAGCCTCCATCGGTCATGTTATTTGTGCTTTTAGCTCGCCCTCTCCTATATCTTGAGTTGAATTTTTTTTTTTTTTTTTGGCAACGCTATGTTTGCAGTGATAGCATTGCTGCCGAGGTATTTTTGACTAAAAATGATCTTAACTGTAGTAGTGAATTCACAGAGTGTGGCTTTGTGTAACGACTCCCGCGATCACAACTTTTTTTTTTTTTTTTTTTTCCTTTGTCACAGATAGGAGGAAAGCTCTTTCCAGAGAGATGGAAAGAAAGTTGTTTCAGAGTACGTTCAGAATGTCTGAAGTTGTTTTGGAATTTTTTGTTTTGTTTTGTTTTTTTTTTAGTAGTTAACGGTAGTACAGCCCACAGAGCAATTTCTTTGTGCGTGAGAACTCGCGGGTTAACTGAAAGTTACTTGTTTTATTATAAAACTAGGATTTGAAGCCACGGGCATTCAGAAATGCATATGATATGTCTTGTCACAGTCTTCTAGATCAGCTAACCGGAATGAGAACCAATCTTCTGAAAACACGCAGGGATATCGTGGGGCAGGATGAAGGTAAATGGACACAATTATTTATTAATATTCTGGTACAGCTATTTAATTCACCTAAGTGTAGTGTTTCTGTCCTCGGTGTGGGAGAGGAAGTAGACTTTGCATCGTTTCTTGGGTCAGTCGTCCTTCCCTAGATTCCGAAGGAAAAGAATGAAATTTCTGCCTTCTGTCACAAAACATGTTGTGCGTGCTTGGAATTTGAAAATTAAGTTTCATGGGTGAGCTTTCCTGTGCAACAGGATGCAGTAGATGTTCTTATAGTGATGGTGAAAGGAAAGAGGGGCTTTATTTGCCTTTTGCTTTTCCTTTGTTTTGTAGAGGGAGGAAATAGTGATTTCTAGATCTTAAATGCTAACACTGGAAATGGAAGCATGCGAGGCTTGTATTTCCTTAGTCTTAAGGTAGACTAAATTTAGATACCTTGTTCTGCTGCAGACTGCCTTCACGGCGTTCCTGTTGCTCAAAGGGGAAATCATCAGGAGTAGTTGAAAATGATGCCTTCACCCCTTCGGGAGATTGATCCAGATCAACCAAAAAGGCTTCTTCATACACTTGGCAGTCTGTTCAAACAGGATGAGAAGGTAGGAGAAGTCTTGCTATCTGCTGTATCACTATTTGAAAAGTAACTGAATTGTAACACGGAGGCAAATACTCTGGTAGTGAATTGACGAAGCAATTGTTTTTTACTTATATTAAAAAAAAAAAAAAAGGTCTTTTCAGGGTACGATGATAGATGAAGCAGATAAATTTGTTGCTGGGCCTCAGAATAAGATCAAGCGTCCTGGAGAGCCCAATACTCCAGCATCACTAAAGAGAGAAGGCGTAGCACGTCGCCGCTATTGCGACGGCCACAGTCACTGTTGTGACAAACCATGTTGGTGGGAAAGGGCCACCCTGTGCTGCTGGATCTCCGTCACCATA
Source organism: Aythya marila (assembly GCF_965140915.1). Taxonomy (NCBI): domain Eukaryota; kingdom Metazoa; phylum Chordata; class Aves; order Anseriformes; family Anatidae; genus Aythya; species Aythya marila. Next base: position 85,968 of record NC_139081.1, on the reverse strand, counting down.
TCTGAACCTCAAAGGCATGCCAACAAATAAAAGTATGTTGGAGTTGTTGTAGTACAGGAACTTGTGTGGTCATAAATGGACATAGTGTGCAGGAAAAAAAAAAAAGGTCTCCGTGCTTTCTGTGTTAATTCAAAAGGACACGTAAGTTTTTTAGAGTTAATTGGGACTGAATTTCTTTGGTCGGCTTAGACAAACAGGCTGTTGCTATAGGTAACGAAGTCCTGAATGAGCAATAATTTGGAACTGTTTCTAAAAAGTGCTGAAACCTTTCACCACGATGGTTTGGCGGTAGCAAGGATTTCATTTCAGCTTTTAATTCTCATTTGTGTATTCTATAGTGGGGAAGGGAGAAGTGGGGAAGGAAAGTGTGTAAAAAAAAAAAAAAAAAAAAATTAAATTTCTCACAAATAGTAATTTACCCACCTGTTGCAGCAGAGTCGAAAGAAAAATTTGCTGGAACTGGGGGAAGGAGGGGAAACTTTAGTTTACTTTAGTCACTGAAATGGGAATACAGCAAATAACTTCACGACAGTCATATGAGACGGTAGCAGCCCAAAAGGAGGTATTCCTGTGGTTGCGTCAAAGGGTGAATAAAACTACTGAAGTGATCTGACAGTGCTGAGTAACTCTCTCCACAGTACTTTCAACAAGAAGGGATGCAGAATAACGTCCTTCTGTGTTTTTTGATCCTGCAGTTATATGCACTACTAAGCTCCTTCTTAATTTTCAGACACTGGTATCAGTACTGTCCAAGATGGTAATGGAGAGAAGAAAGCAGAAAACTGTCAGTTGCTGGAAAAGCAAATTGATGGCTTGTCTGTGCAAATGGCTTCTTCGGTTCCAGCTGTTAAGGGAGAGGATGAAATGTCACCTGGTGACTTAGACTCTCTACATGATGAGTTCAATTGCTTAAATGATGCAAAGATGGCTTGGATCGTAAACCTGGTACCAATGCACTTGTTCGAGGGCCTCTAAATTACGGCGTGGCTGGAGATGACCAAAAACGAGTGACGGAGTCTACTTCTGAATCTGTGCCAAATTGATTTAAAATAACACCTACAATGTTGGAGGGAAGCGATGCTGGTATTAAAATCAGAGTGGTGAAAGAGGTTCGCAAACGTGGAAGAAGTAAGTTCTTTATTAGTGTATTAAAAATAGGCTAGGGGTACAGCAGACTTTTTCTTGAAATGAGGATCTGTTTTGAAAATAAAACCTCAGATTTGGAATGATTTTTGATTACTCGTGCACAAGTAGTGGAAGAACAAGAAAGTAAGTACATGTATTCACAGTCCAACTTTATATCCTCACCGTCCTTACTGCAGCACTCTTAAGCAGGCTTAGTCACAGCACCATTCGTGTTTTCATAGTTGGTTCAGAGAAGAAAACACAGAAACCAATGAAAAAATACTGTTGTTTCACATCTAAGGTGTCCGGTTCATTCTTTTGCGCTACTTTTTTTTTTTTTTTTTTGTTAAACTTTATACGAGACAATCGTGCTCATGCTCCACATAGATCGGTCATCTTGTAAAGAGTAGTTATCTTAAACCTCTGCTTTCAAAAATGACAGCTCTAGGTTGAAACATGGCTCGGTATCCCTTTGTTTCTATTAACTGCTGATCATGGCAGCGTGTTCGTGGAGATGCAAGGCTTCTCTGCTGATTAAACCTAGTCTGCATTTTCCAAGGGCAGGTGTTTCTAGATACTGCTCTTTTAGGAGAACAAAATTCAGCGTTACATTTGAATATCAGCTAATCGATATCACTTCAAATTATTGGTATGCTGGCTTTTTTTTCTTACGTGCATTACTGTATGCAGAAATGGGAAACTCTAGGCTTTGTTGTTTTTCCTTTGGCTGTTGAGATTTACTGAAAATGCATTTACAAGATCTGTTTCTAATATCTGTTTGGATCTCTTCTTTAAGATCGTGAAAAAAATCTTCTCTCTTCTTGAGGAGGTACGTACAAGGACGGATGGAAACTCAGAAGTATTTCATTGAATTTGCTATAAGGGAAGGAGCAAGGTTTGTATAGATACGAATGATTCGGAGTTAAACGCTAACGTTGTTCATGATAGCAAATCTCAGTCTTTTCCAAAACAAGTGTTTTGTTTTGACATACTTAAATTATTACAGTTTCAGCGGTCAAACTGCCGTTGTATTTTCTGAAGTAAATGGTCGTTACCTAGAGCTGAAGTGTGAAATAGAAAGATACGGGTGGTTATGGAAGAAAGACCCAGAATTTGCGTGGGTTGGGGAAAGGTGGCTGTATCAAATTAAATTTGCCATTCTGATGTCAGAAATGAGGGAAGCTCTTCCATGCTGGAAACAGAGAGCCTCTGCTAATACTGTTTGTCGTGGCAAAATAATACTGAGTTATTTAACTGCTGTTTTTGGAAGAAGAAATGAAATTACTTCCCTAGGTTTAAAAATCGTGTCTTAATACAGCACTTAGAGAGAACGCTAGAGGAGCTAGAGTTCAACAGCCTACCCAACAGAGTTAATCAGGTGAACGGTAGATAATAGTGTACCAGCCAGAGGAATACGGACCGGGAATGAGTTTGCTGTGCCGCAGAAGAGTGGAAGAGGACGTAGCTGTTGCCCTCGCCATCCTGGCGGTCAAGTGATCTTACTGTCAGAGTCCGAGAAGAAGCAGCAGAGCTTTAACTTTACGAACCTCTATCGGCAGAAGCTGGGCTGTAACCTTAAGGACGTGCTATGAAAGGTGTGGCTTTTTTCCTGTGGAGGGTGCTCTTTGCTCAACAGGCTGAAAAAAATAACCATTGCTGCCCCTCCTGCAGGTGGTGAGAATTTACTCACTTGAATACTGTCATTAGCCGTTTTACGTGCAATAGGCAGTGGATCGCACTAAAATGGGGCACTGTCAAATGCACACAGTGTCTGCATTGTGGAGAGATCCCATCTGTTGTGTGTCCCCCCCCCCCCCCCCCCCCCAATAAACAAACAAACAAACAAACAAAACTCCCAGAAACACCTGCACTGGTAGTATTGCATGTTGCCAGCACAGAGACGAGGGCCTTGTTCCCGAGAACTGCTAGCCATGCCTTTAAACTTGAGATTCAGCGTAGATCGAGAGTAAAGAAACTGCTGTTGTGTTAATGAAAGCTAAAGACAGCCCTGTGACTGTTACCACTTGGTGGTTACTAAACAATCTACCTCAGACTCTCTTCTGTTTTTATCTGCAGACATTATGAAAGCGCACCTGAGGCTTCCCAGGTCCCTGACTTCAGTTCTCTTTCATCCCGTGAGGAGGACGGAGATTCTTCAGGTGGCCTTGCCTTGGCACACGCTGTGCTTTGGAAGCACTAAAAAGAAATGCTTTTAAAAGTGTGCATTTATTTTAATGTTCATACAAAAGAGATTGGTTTTGAACAGTGTTGTTACCGGATCACTAATTTGATATTTTAACTGTATACATTTTTTAGAACATAGGTGGGTGTGTGTGTGTGTATATATATATATAAAAAAAAAAATAAACCGTTTTATTAATTCTCGTTAAGTGCTGATCTGAGGAGTCTGTAATGGGCAGCGCTGAATTCCTCGAATTGTCTGTCACCAACAGACCGCTAATATTTTTTGTGAAACCAGTCTGCATATCCTGAAACCCCACTTCTGGTAATAGCTGCGGAATGTGTTTGTTACTTACCTCCCGGTAGCACGTACCCTGGAGCACCTGCCTCATCAGTCAGCTCAGCCTGTACAGGGTGTACATTTTTGCTCCAAGGCTAAAGTGTTAAAGACACCAAGTTCCAGCTTACCAAATCCTTGGTTACCCGAGTTAATATCCTCCCTTCCGTTCCTCTTACTCTTTTGTTCAAAGGTAATGTTGTGAATCACAGAAAATGCAACGAAGACTGGAGCACCTGCACGTAATTAATATTTTCCTTTTAAACGGTAATATGCCAGTAGTAAGTGGCTCTTCAGATAATTTTATTTTCGGTTGTTCTCATTTAAAAACAGTCTCCTGCTCCTTTAACAGCTTTCTTTTAAAAGACAGGTTGAAGTTGTGCTGGCGTTAAGAAGCTCTTTACAAGGTACTGGGGCTGTCCTGAGGATTCCACTTGACCAGCCAGCAGAAGAGGCAGGGAAACATACTTACGTTGATGGCCTGAACTTCTCTTCCCATTACTCTTTTTAGTACTAGCCAGCGTGTGAGACATCTTTTCCTTCTCCTGTGAAGCAGTGGGCTGGTCTTTCTGGAAGAGGTTGTTTGACCATTGGAATTACACCAGTGAGATTCAAGAAGGAAATGAAATCCAAAAGCAGCAGCGTATCTTTATTATTACGTTAAGTGAGAAAGTGACACGTGGAACGAACTCGTTATAAACAATTCTGAACTCTTTTTCTTAGCGGGAACGTACTTATCTGTACCGTTGAACGTACTTGGGGGGAAAAAAACAAAAAAAATAAACCAAAAAAAAAAAAAACAACCAAACAAAAAAAAAACCACAGGAGTACCTTGGAATACATAGGGCGATTCATCCCTTCAGGATCATTACACGGCAGCTGTATGTCACCACAATACACCTCTTTTGCTTAATGGTGGACTTCTCAGAGGGAATTTACTTGGGTCAGGTATACTGTGTGTATGTGGTTTTATGCACGTAGAACTGCCTGTACTACACTATCTTTTAAATAGGTGGTGGTAAGAGGAGACAGCTTTCTTCTAGTAGATTCTTCCTTAAGTTTCTTTAGTGATTCCGGGGGCGCTCACTTGACCGTGATGTGCCTGACCTGGTTAGCATCTAAACCTCCTCCTCTGATGTGGTACAGCTGTCTGCTAAATTAGTTACAGAAAGATGGTGACTTGAACTCAGCCAGTTCTCTCTTACCTCGCTATTGTTTTATCTGGATAATTTGAATTTGGATTAGAGCAGCGGAGGGAAAAGATGCCTTACACTGAAACGGACGCGAGTCTGTGAGAAGAAAGCCAGGCGTCCTTGGAGACTGTGCCAATGAAAAGGCGAAGAAAACTGAGTGGAATAAATCTGAGTGCACATAGTCCTGCATCCCGAAGGGAGCACAGAAGGAAGGTTGCTTGCTTAGAAGAGCAGTGGATGCTTCGTGCCCGCCTTAAAGAGAATATTAACAGAGAGAATTCTTTGTAAGACAAGCTGCCCCGCGGGGTGTGGGTAGCAAATACGTTGGAAAAAATACAGCCACAAGCTCCGAATGGCACAGTAGGCGAGCTGTGATCAGCCCGACAAGGCCACCCGCGGGCGCCCTCTGCCGCCACCTGCTGGTGGAGAACGAGTACTGCAGGCGGCCGGGGGGCGCGCATGCGCGGTGGGCGTCCGGGGGGCGCCCTCTGCCGCCACCTGCTGTTGGGAAAAGGGTACTGCAGGCGGCCGGGGGGCGCGCATGCGCGTTGGGCGTCTGGGGGGCGCCCTCTGCCGCCACCTGCTGGTGGAAAACGAGTACTGCAGGCGGCCGAGGGGCGCGCATGCGCGGTGACGCCGGCGGGCGCCCTCTACCGCCACCTGCTGCTGTTATTCGGGTACTGCAGGCGCCCGGGTGCCGCGCATGCGCCGTGACGCCGGCGGGCGCCCTCTGCCGCCACCTGCTGGTGGTAAAGGGGTACTGCAGGCGGCCGGGGTGCACGCATGCGCGGTGGGGTCCGGTGGCGCCCTCTGCCGCCACCTGCTGGTGGTAAAGGGGTACTGCAGGCGGCCGGGGGCCGCGCATGCGCGGTGACGCCCGCGGGCGCCCTCTGCCGCCGCCTGCTGATGGGAAAGGGGTACTGCAGGCGGCCGGGGGGGCGCGCATGCGCGGTGGCGCCCGCGGGCGCCCTCTGCCGCCACCTGCTGGTTTTAATCGGGTATTGCAGGCGGCCGGGGGGCGCGCATGCGCAGTGACGCCGGGGGCGCCCTCTGCCGCCACCTGCTGGTGGAGAACGAGTACTGCAGGCGGCCGAGGGGGACGCATGCGCGGTGGGGCCCGGGGGCGCCCTCTGCCGCCTCCTGCTGGTGGAAAACGAGTACTGCAGGCGGCCGTGGGGCCGTGCATGCGCGTTGCTTATTACGTCGTCGTTTTTTTTGATGTGTAATTTCCTACGCTCCTAGATTTTTCTTCATATGTAAATCACACAGAATCACAGATCTTCTAGGTTGGAAGAGACCTCAAGATCATTGAGTCCAACCTCTGACCTAACACTAAAGTTTGAGCTAATTCCCTTGGAAAATATTTCATTTACTTTCTTGGTTGTATTGTCCTTTCTATGTTCAAAGCTGAGGCATAAATACGGTAAATTTTGCTTCTAGAAACACCCCAGTTCTTTTGTCTGCACTCTGCATGCTGTAAACTAGGGATAGGCACAAAAAAAAACAAATAAATAAATAAATAAAAGAACACAGCTGCTGCTGCTCCTGCTCTCTTTCTTGTGGTTTGCCCCCTCCCCTTTCCCAGGTGATTGGGTTTGGGTGCTGGGCAGGGCCAAATGGTATAGGAGCCCCAGGCACGGCATCAGAGAGCTCCTTCTGCCCGGGCTGCTCTTTGGGGTCAGTGCTTTGTTGATGCTTCTGTTAGCTACATGCAGGGTTCTTTTGGTGGGTCAGGGTCTGGTACGATCTTTTAGAGGAAACCGATCTAGTAGTATGTGCATTTATTGCTTGAAGCTCTTTGGAGGTGATTAATTGTTATAGCACATTTATGGATAGGATGTCAATGTTACTTTGTGCGTTTGCTTTGTTGTTCTAGGTCCCTCGTGATTTTTGCAGGGTTACAGGGCAGATGCCACCAGATCTACCCCTTTTGTTGTTTTTGTTTTGTTTGATTTTTTTTTTCTTGATTTTTCTTTTTCTTTTTTGGAAGGGGGTTTGGGATTTGAGCGTCCTATTTTTTTGGGTTTGGGATTTGAGCATCTCAATTTTGCGGGTTTGGGATTTGAGCGTCTTAATTTATTGGGTTAGGGGTTTTAGGCATAGGACTTCAGGGGTTTAGTGTGGTAAATAGTTTGGGTTAGGTCCGTAGGGGTTTCGAGGATGTTTAGGGATAGGGCTTGAGGCTTTTTTGTGTAAGGGCGGGAAGGGCTAGGGTTACAGTGAGTGCTGTTAAATGTAGTTCTCGAAAACTCGGCCTCTGATTGGCCGTGCTGGCTGTCCAGGGAATTCTGGTAGGTGTAGTTTTCCGGCACCAGGCTTCCGGTAGGCCGTGTTGACTGCCCGGAGCATGCCGGGAGATGTAGTTCTGGGACTCCGGACCTCCGGGAGGCCATGTTGGGTGCCCGGAGCATGCCGGGAAATGTAGTTCTGGGACTCCGGACCTCCGGGAGGCCATGTTGGGTGCCCGGAGCATGCCGGGAAATGTAGTTCTCGGGAACCAGGGTTGGGCTTAGGGACTAGGGCTGGGGCTAGGGTTAGAGTTTAGGGTGAGGGTTGGGGTTAGGGTTAGGGCTAGTGAATGCTGGTTCTCTGTGTTTGCAGATGACGGTGAGCGTGTTTAAACTAATTCCAGTTGAAGAAGTTTCAGTTACTTGCTTGGTGCCGTTATCAGTTCAACATTAAAAGCTGCAGCAAAAGCAAAAGGGGATTTTTGCTTCTAGAAACACCACAGGTCTCTTGTCTGCTCTCTGAATGTTTTTGAGATAAAACAGATTTTAAAAAACAAAGGAAAAGAAAGGAAAGGAAAACAAAACAAAACACAGCCGCTCCTTTTGCTCTCTTCCTACTTTCATGTGCTTTGCCCCTCCCCTTTCCCAGGTGATTGGGTTTGGGTGCTGGGCGGGGCTAAATGCTATATGAGCCCCAGGCATGCCATCAGAGAGCTCCTTCTGCCTGGGCTGCTCTTTGGGGGCAGTGCTTTGTTTTTCCTTCTGTCCGTTGCAGGGTTGTTTAGGCAGGCTGGAGTCTATGGATTTCTGGATTTTAAGTGCTTGGAATTCACTTAGTAGAGGGATGTTTAGTAGGGGCTGCTGGCTCAGTTTGGGGCGCGGTTGTCACTGCAGTTATTTTCCTACAGCCAATAGAGTAAAATTCCAGTTTGCCTTTTAGAGGTGCTATAAGTGGGTAAAGAGAACAGATGGAAGCGTGTGCCACGTGGGGTAGGCAAGCGGCTGAGGTACAGGAGGGGATGAGAGCATGTGATTTTTTTTCTGGGGATGAAATGGACTCAATTTTGTTGGTGTATAATCTGTTCTGCTCCTAGATTTTTCTTTCAAGGTGAAGAAAAGTTTGAGCTAATTCCAGGTAAGAAAGTTCCAGTTACTTGCTGGGTCGTATTGTCCTTTTAATATTCAAAGCTACAGCAAAAGCGTGGGGATTGTGGCTTCTAGAAACACCCCAGTTTTCTTGTCTGCACTCTGCATGCCGTTGAGCTAAAGCAGACTAAAAAATAAATAAATACAGGAAACACACACACAAAAAACAACAATAACAAAAACAACAACAACAAAAAACCACACCATTGGGTGATGTGTTGTGAACGCAACGATCATTTAATCCCTTTGTTTTCCCAGGTGGTGTGGATGATACTGGTTGCACTGTTGGAGCTTGGATTTGGAGAGGAACAGGTGAGCATAGTTGTATGTTGCATCAGCAGTAGTCAGCGTTGTGGAGAAGGTGGGCATCATGACCGGCATGCTCGTGAATGCTGGTACTCTGTTTTTGCAGCTGATGATGAGCCTGGCAATTGACTAAGATGACGACCAGTGCCTGTGTATTTCTTGAGGTGGAGGGAATTTACCATGCAGCAACCTGAGAGCTAAGTTGGGGGGCACCTGGTATTTGCATATCTGGGGTGGCTAATGGGAGCTGGGAGCCAGAGCAGCGTGGAGCCAGCTGGCTGAAAATACTTGGTGCCGCTGCGAGGGTGGTTCAGGCTGGGTCACGTTCAGGCTGCTTGTGGCTGGGTCACCAGGCTAATAGAAGCAGCGGGATTATTTTGTAGCGTGAGTGCGTGCGCCAGGCGGGACAGTTTCCTTCTGTTCGTCTGTCTTGTAGTGTTGCTTCTGCAGCGTCTGTTCTGTGCTTCTCGGGTCTTGATATCCTTCTAGCTTTTTACACTGGACTGACCAGACAGGCGACTTGGTAGCGGTGCTGAAGGGCCTCAGTGCTTGTTTTGTCATCGTGGCTCTGATCCGAGCACTTCTTGTCTTGCAGTCGCTGCTTGAAGTGCAGTTCTGTTTCAGGTCTCGTGCGTCATATTCGGTTTGAGATCGCATCTGTTTCCATCCTCGCTCTTGTGGAAGTCATCTGGGCCGCATCAGGAGCTCTTGCTTGGGAATTGATTTCCTAAGCGTCGTCTTATGTGATTAAGGAGGTATTGGGGAGGCAAGGACAGTCCCCAGACAAGGACTGTGTATCTCGAAACAAGACACCGGAACTCACGATAAGGAAGCGGCAGACGGACAGAGAAACAAATGTAAGGACTATAAATCTCAAAACTGGACGTTGGAATTCATTATAAAGACACAACAAAGGGAAGAATTAGCAACAGCCAGCTCTTGCGATTAAGAAACATGCCAACTCAGCGGATTCCTGACCAAAGGTGAAAAGTACAATGTGAGGAAGACTCGGGGTCTTCCTCCCAAAGACCCCTGCCCACGTCCCAAAGGCCCCTGCCCACAGTTCTTGGGAGGCTCTGCTCAGGCGCAAGGTGCCAAAAGGCTAATTAGCATGAGAAGCGAGGGAAGGCGGGGGTAGGCAATGAATATGTATAGGCGCCGGTAGAATATTGATAGATTGATTGTATAAATTCAAGACTGCTTTCTGCTTTGGGTATGCACGATAGGTGGAGAGATCCCCCCGTGCATCCAGCGCTGCAATAAAGAATATACCGCTTAAAGGAATTTCGGCTTCAATCTTTGAATCATATGGGGTTTTCAGTCCCCATCCTTCTGGTCTCTTGTCTTGAAGGAAGGCTTTTTAGGCCTCCATCACCCCAGTTCTGGCAGTGTCTTCCAGTCGCGTGTCGTGACATTTGAGTCTCTCCTTGGGTCTGGTGCAGAGCACCTGTTGTGACTTGCTGTTGCCATAGGGCTTCCCTCCGGGGGTCACTTTTTCTTGCGCCTTGTGTTGTGTGTTTTGTTTGTAGTGTTTGTGGCGTGGCTGTGTGTGTATGTGTTTGGTCTGGAGCTGTCCTGCCTGGCAGTTAGTGATGACAGCTAACGTGGCAGTGCATGGGTGTGCTAATACATTGTCCGGACTGTGTTGGCGAAGACATCTGGTCTGCCTCTGCGCACGTACTGAAGGGCAGCAGGCACAGTCATCTCTGTGGTGTTTGTCAGATGTGCGTGTGGGGGGGAAGAGTTGAGCTGCTTGTGAGCAGCTGCTCGCATAGTGCTTGAACGGTGTGCTTGAGGAGGAGGTCTGTGGAATCTTGAAAGCTTACAGATAAGGGGTTTTTGAAACTTTTATTTTTATTTCTCTCCTGTCCCCAGTAGAGTGTAAACCTTTGGAGGAACCTGTCGCAGGAAAGAGCTCCTTCCGGAACTGTTCAGCGCTCCGTAGGCAGCTCGGTGACTGGCTTGGTCTACTTCTGAGGTGTGCTGAGGTATGGGGGCTGCTGTTTTGAAATGATAATATTGTAAACGGGGTCCCTTTGTGTTGTTGAGGGATGGGTGCTAATGCTGGCAGCTGAATGATTATCTTGTGACCGTTTTCATTTGTTAAAGCTGAAACACAGTGTACAACGCGGGACTTGACCGGAGCTGCTTTTGGCAAGGTGAGCGATGAACAGATGTAGCAGGTACTTTAGGGGTGCAGTTGTCACTGCAGTTACTTAACTGCACAAAGTACAGTAAAAATCCTGTTTATATTTCAGGGGTGTTGTAGCTGGCCTAAGAGAGCAGATGGAAGCATCTGCCTCGAGGGCAGGTGAGGGAGCAGAGGTTAGGGAGCAGATGAGAGTAACTGTCCCAGCTGTGCTGTGGCTTTGGATGCTGCTTCAGCCTATGCTTTTCTTTTTGTTTCACAGGTGTGTCGCACAGGCTCAGAGGGGCCAAGCTGCACTCTGAAGAGCAGCACGGGAAGGGCGGGCTGTTTGTGAGCTGGATTGGAGCAGAACTGCCAAGTAGCACGAGGTGACTGCGAAGGGTCTTGCTTTGCAGGTGCCATGGCAGGCTCTCCACAGAAGCGGTTGAGGATTTGAGAAGAGGTTGCAGATCATCGAGGAGCGACACGTGCAGGGACGGCTTGAAAACGGTATGGCTGCTTTCTCTTCTGTTTATCAGGTGTCCCAGGCGACGTGGGCTGTGATGTTAGCCTTTAGGATCGGAACAAAGCAGGTGCTGATGGCGGTCTTCTTCGGTAGGCAAAGAGGTGCCCGAAGCCCCCTCCTGTGCAGCCTGAGCACGCCTCGCTGAGGATGAAGCTTGCTTTCCAGCAGTTCTGGAAACTGTGTTGAGGCTGAAATGCTGCGTCTGTGTTCGGGTTGGGGTTGCACCTTGGTGAGTGTAGGGATGGGTTTTAAGTGGGTGCAGCGGAGGGCCCGGCCCCAGTGTCCTGTAGTGTGTTTTGACCCATCAGCATAGCCTTTTGGTTCTCAGATAGCCTGCTGAAGTAAGTGATTTTTGCTGCGAGTGGAACGGAATTGATTTTGTTGGCGTATAATCTGTTCTGCTCCTAGATTTTTCTTTCTGCGTAAATAAAAGTTTGAGCTAATTCGAGCTGAAAAAGCTTCAGTTACTTGCTTGGTTGTGTTGTCCTTTCAATATTCAAAGCTGCAGCGAAAGCATGGGGATTGTTGCTTCTAGAAACACCCCAGTTCTCCTGTCTGCCCTCTGCGTGCTGTTGAGCTAAGCCTTATAAATAAGTAAATAAACCACAGCTGCTGCTCCTCCTCTTTCTACTTTCATGTGCTTTGCCCCTCCCCTTTCCCAGGTGATCGGGTTTGGGTGCTGGGTGGGACCAAAAGGTATATGAGCCCCAAGTATGCCGTCAGAGAGCTCCTTCTGCCTGGGCTGCTCTTTGGGGGTAAGTGCTTTGTTTTTCCTTCAGTCAGTTGCCGGGTTCTCTAGGCAGGCTGGAGTCTATGGATTTCTGGAATTCTAAGGGCTTGGAATTCACTTCATAGAGGGATATTTAGCAGAGGTTGCTGGCTCACTTTTTTTTTGGGATGGTGGGATGATACGCTCCTGTGTTTGATCTGTATTTTAATCTCTAGATGAATCAACCCACTTGTGTAACTCTCCAGAGGACTAAAACCAGCTTGATGACGTGCTACAAGAGGCTTGACCGCGTTGGTGCAGTATTACCAAGAGACTGAGCAGGGTCACCTTTTTCATCTGCAAAGGGTATGTCTGTCATTACCCCTGCCGGGGCTGCTATGCATTCATGGCCTTGTGGCATTTGTGGACTTCAGCTTGTTTGTTTGTTTTTTTTTTTTTTATTTGTCTGGCTCTGGTCTCTGTGTTTGAGTCCTCTGCATGTGCCGCACTGTTTGCGTATCCATTGTGGATGTGACCTTCTCTCTTTGTTTCTTGTAGCTCAGGGCGTAGGCACGGAAGCTTGAACGAAGCATGAGGGTGAGTGGACAGCAGTGGGGGCCCCGAGTTGCTCGGTGGACTGTGTGAGTCTGCTTCAGCTGTCGGGCCGGCTTTGCAAGTGCCTTGCGACAGCAGAGTACGTCTCCTGCCACGTTTCTGACACGTGCCAGACGTCAGCGGTTCCAGGGTTCCAGTTCCTGAAATGCTGGAGATGCTCGGAGCACGAGAGGGGCTGGGGGAGAGGGGACAGGGGAGAGGGGGGCGGCTGCGGCTGCGGCGGCGGGGGGGGGCAGAGAGGGCAGCAGGAGGAGGTGCCGTTGCGTGCGCGTGGCCGACGCCCCTCTGGATTGGCTGGACTGCTCCGTCCCGAGGCATGCTGGGAGCTGTAGTTCTGCGCTGCCGGGCGGCCACGTGGGCTCCGGGCTGCGCGGCCGGGCCGGGGCCGGGCCGGGGCTGGGCCGTGCGCGCCGGGAGGCGCAGGTTGCCGCTGGCGGCGAGCGCGGTTGCCGGCGGTGAGGCGAGCGAGAGCCTCCGGGGGTGCCTCCTCGGAGCGTCGGGCCGGGAGGGGCGGGGGGTGTTGAGGCCGGGCGCGGGTCCTCGCTGCGCTTGATCGTTGGGCTGCGCCGCGCCGCGCCGCGCCTCGGAGGCTTTCCTCTCCCTGCGTCCTGACAGCCGGCTCTCTCCTTGTGCTGCGGTTCACCGGGGCAGAAGCAGCTCCCCGCCGCTAGGACCCCTGCGGGGTTTGTTGCCGAGCGAAGGTGGCGCACCGGGTAAAGCGAGGAAAGCCGCAGCTGGCGTGCTGCGGTCGCAGGGTTCTCAGGAGAGAGAGCAGCCCGTCCGTCCCGACTGCCCAGGTAAGTCGCAGCGACCTCGGGGTGGAATCAAGGCGTGCTCGTAAGCTTCCTGCAGCCCCGGCTCCAAGGCTTCATTGAATTTGCGGAAGCGCGAGCTGCTCGGCGCTGGGAAGCGCAAAGGGAAGGAAGGCACGTAGTGCCTGCCGAGTCGTAGTAGCCTCTTAGACCTAGAATGAACTGGCCTGTCAGGCTCTGTCTGTTGCTCAGTCTTTGGTACGAGAGGCTAAACTTTGTCCCGCCTCAGCTTTCGGAGTTGTCCTAGGAATAGACCGGTGCTTGCGGGGCTTTCCAGGACGCTGGTTGCGGTCAGTGAGGACAGACGTGAGAGGCAATTTCTGTCTGTCTGTCTGTCTATTGGTTATGTCCCAAGAGTTTTGCTTGAACTGTGTGCAATAAAGGAGGCCTTGGGCCTGTACTGAGCAGCGAGAGAGAGCAAAACTCTGCGTAAGCACTGGCCGTGGCAACGTTGCTTGGGAGTTGAGCGGCTGGGGGTCTTTCCAGAGGTGGGGGGTCTTCCCAGCGGAACTCGGTACGCAGGCAGAAACGTGACCTTCGAGGTCTTTGTTTGTCTTGCGCTGCAGCTGTGGTATTTGCCCCATAACTGTATGGAGTTGCTGAATTCTAGAGGGGATGATGATAGAGACGTCCCTGGTTCAGCCTTTTTTTGCCGCAGTCCTTGCAGAAGTTGTGGAAAAATGAGTAGTATCCTTCTCTTTAAGTTCACCTTTTAAAGAGTTCTTCCTGCAGACTCCTGTCTCCGTGGTTTAGGTACGTGATTTGTGTGAAACAGAGCCAGGCTTTCCTGTTAACGAGTGCCCTGATTGAAATTCCCTGTTGTTGGAGAACAAGAACCATCAGTGGTGCTTGGCAGTTTAAAACCTCTTGGCTTACGCAAAGGCTAACTTGCCAAAGCGAATGGGAAGTAGCCTAAAGTTCAGTAAATGCGCTGAATAGAAAAGGCCGTCTTCTTGACGGGAAAAGAGCTTTGCAGAACGTGAGCTTTGTTTCCCGTAGGGCTCCCTGCTTGCCCACCTGTTCAGCGATTACTGCAGGCTTTGACTGGTCCCCTCAGGCCCAATATCGCACACGTGCTGTGCTGCAGACGGTGCCTTAGCTTCCTTGCCGTCTCGTGCTGCGTTACTTGTACCTGCGGAAAACTTACTTCAGTGTCACAGAAACCCCGTGGGAAGCGTTCCCGACTCACGCCGGTAGGACCATCCCGTCGCGGCTGGTAAAATCCAGGAGCAGGACGATGCTTGGAAGAACGTCACCTATGGAGGAGAAGACAACAGTCTCCTTCCTGTTAGGCAACAGGTTTCCAAGACTGGTTTCCCCACCCCCCTGTGCGTTTTGAAGGAGGCAGTCCCTAAGCTGATGCAATCCAACTATCCAACTGCATCTAAGATGCTGGTTGTTACTTCCATAAGCTATAAAGGAACTTAGTGTGTTCTGTGTTTTTAGGTCGAGGCTTGTGTGCGTGAGTTTGGCTTGTCGCGATGGCCGGTGTAGATGATCGCTCACGTGCCCCAAAGCTCCTTGTGCTGATGCTGGATCTGCCCCACGGTAAAGGACCGCATGCTGTGTGTTCAGCTTTTCTTCCTTACCGTGTCGTCCGTATGTATGTATGTATTTACTTCCCTGAAGGAAAGGGTGGATTTTTCGTGGGTCCCTCTGTGCGCGTCTCGAACCAGGCTGCAGTAAATACGCGTAAGCGAGTAGGCTGCTGCAGCGCGTCCTGGACAGTATCAGGGTGCTACTCTGCTAGCAGTGGAGAGCTGGGTGAAGGTGCCCAGGGTAAGGGCTTGTTCTGCCTCAAGTTGAACAGAAAGTTTCAGGAGTTGAGCATCCCAGGGGATGTTTGTAGGACTGCTGTTAGACGATAAAGGTTCGGATGGCTGTCGACGAAGGGGATTTTGTTGGTTCTTTTTCGATAGCTGTTCCTGCCAAAGATCGCGTCGGTCACAAAAGGTAGTAGTAACCTTGCGGTTTCTATGTTCTGTAGCGTTTGTACTAAAATACACTGGCAGATGAATAAATGAGCAGGTACAAATACACGTGACTCTGTAGCTGAGACTAAATAACGTGCAGTTTCTTCTGTGTTTTATCTTTCAAAGCACGTTGTTGCTGAGCGCCTGAGCTTTTTGCTCGCGTTACCGAGGAAAGGAATGGCAGTGCTTCTTCCCCCCTCATCTCTCTTTTTTTTTTTTTTTTTCCCCCCCCCCCCCCCCCCCTCTTCTTCCTCGATGACAGGGACTCGAAATGTTTTCCTCGGATGTCCACGTGGAAAAACGAAATAAATAAATAAATGCTGATGGTGAAGACACTGACAGAATTGGGTGACATTTTCAAGGTAGAGGAGGGGCGAAGAATGTGGAAATTCCTGGTACATTAGTGGTGCTCTGTTAACAAAACTGACGTATACGCCACTTGCTGTTCCTTATTTTTTGGTTTGGTTTTCCTTTCAGTAGTCTCCCCGAAGGCTTTTGCGGACACACGGTGTATCTTTTCTGTTCTTCCAGTATTCGTTTGTCAGGAAAGACGACCATGCAATCCGAGGGCTGTGGACAACCATCTACCAGGTGGTTGTTGCAGCCTCCATCGGTCATGTTATTTGTGCTTTTAGCTCGCCCTCTCCTATATCTTGAGTTGAATTTTTTTTTTTTTTTTGGCAACGCTATGTTTGCAGTGATAGCATTGCTGCCGAGGTATTTTTGACTAAAAATGATCTTAACTGTAGTAGTGAATTCACAGAGTGTGGCTTTGTGTAACGACTCCCGCGATCACAACTTTTTTTTTTTTTTTTTTTCCTTTGTCACAGATAGGAGGAAAGCTCTTTCCAGAGAGATGGAAAGAAAGTTGTTTCAGAGTACGTTCAGAATGTCTGAAGTTGTTTTGGAATTTTTTGTTTTGTTTTGTTTTTTTTTTAGTAGTTAACGGTAGTACAGCCCACAGAGCAATTTCTTTGTGCGTGAGAACTCGCGGGTTAACTGAAAGTTACTTGTTTTATTATAAAACTAGGATTTGAAGCCACGGGCATTCAGAAATGCATATGATATGTCTTGTCACAGTCTTCTAGATCAGCTAACCGGAATGAGAACCAATCTTCTGAAAACACGCAGGGATATCGTGGGGCAGGATGAAGGTAAATGGACACAATTATTTATTAATATTCTGGTACAGCTATTTAATTCACCTAAGTGTAGTGTTTCTGTCCTCGGTGTGGGAGAGGAAGTAGACTTTGCATCGTTTCTTGGGTCAGTCGTCCTTCCCTAGATTCCGAAGGAAAAGAATGAAATTTCTGCCTTCTGTCACAAAACATGTTGTGCGTGCTTGGAATTTGAAAATTAAGTTTCATGGGTGAGCTTTCCTGTGCAACAGGATGCAGTAGATGTTCTTATAGTGATGGTGAAAGGAAAGAGGGGCTTTATTTGCCTTTTGCTTTTCCTTTGTTTTGTAGAGGGAGGAAATAGTGATTTCTAGATCTTAAATGCTAACACTGGAAATGGAAGCATGCGAGGCTTGTATTTCCTTAGTCTTAAGGTAGACTAAATTTAGATACCTTGTTCTGCTGCAGACTGCCTTCACGGCGTTCCTGTTGCTCAAAGGGGAAATCATCAGGAGTAGTTGAAAATGATGCCTTCACCCCTTCGGGAGATTGATCCAGATCAACCAAAAAGGCTTCTTCATACACTTGGCAGTCTGTTCAAACAGGATGAGAAGGTAGGAGAAGTCTTGCTATCTGCTGTATCACTATTTGAAAAGTAACTGAATTGTAACACGGAGGCAAATACTCTGGTAGTGAATTGACGAAGCAATTGTTTTTTACTTATATTAAAAAAAAAAAAAAAAAAGGTCTTTTCAGGGTACGATGATAGATGAAGCAGATAAATTTGTTGCTGGGCCTCAGAATAAGATCAAGCGTCCTGGAGAGCCCAATACTCCAGCATCACTAAAGAGAGAAGGCGTAGCACGTCGCCGCTATTGCGACGGCCACAGTCACTGTTGTGACAAACCATGTTGGTGGGAAAGGGCCACCCTGTGCTGCTGGATCTCCGTCACCATATCTGAACCTCAAAGGCATGCCAACAAATAAAAGTATGTTGGAGTTGTTGTAGTACAGGAACTTGTGTGGTCATAAATGGACATAGTGTGCAGGAAAAAAAAAAAAGGTCTCCGTGCTTTCTGTGTTAATTCAAAAGGACACGTAAGTTTTTTAGAGTTAATTGGGACTGAATTTCTTTGGTCGGCTTAGACAAACAGGCTGTTGCTATAGGTAACGAAGTCCTGAATGAGCAATAATTTGGAACTGTTTCTAAAAAGTGCTGAAACCTTTCACCACGATGGTTTGGCGGTAGCAAGGATTTCATTTCAGCTTTTAATTCTCATTTGTGTATTCTATAGTGGGGAAGGGAGAAGTGGGGAAGGAAAGTGTGTAAAAAAAAAAAAAAAAAAAAAATTTAAATTTCTCACAAATAGTAATTTACCCACCTGTTGCAGCAGAGTCGAAAGAAAAATTTGCTGGAACTGGGGGAAGGAGGGGAAACTTTAGTTTACTTTAGTCACTGAAATGGGAATACAGCAAATAACTTCACGACAGTCATATGAGACGGTAGCAGCCCAAAAGGAGGTATTCCTGTGGTTGCGTCAAAGGGTGAATAAAACTACTGAAGTGATCTGACAGTGCTGAGTAACTCTCTCCACAGTACTTTCAACAAGAAGGGATGCAGAATAACGTCCTTCTGTGTTTTTTGATCCTGCAGTTATATGCACTACTAAGCTCCTTCTTAATTTTCAGACACTGGTATCAGTACTGTCCAAGATGGTAATGGAGAGAAGAAAGCAGAAAACTGTCAGTTGCTGGAAAAGCAAATTGATGGCTTGTCTGTGCAAATGGCTTCTTCGGTTCCAGCTGTTAAGGGAGAGGATGAAATGTCACCTGGTGACTTAGACTCTCTACATGATGAGTTCAATTGCTTAAATGATGCAAAGATGGCTTGGATCGTAAACCTGGTACCAATGCACTTGTTCGAGGGCCTCTAAATTACGGCGTGCCTGGAGATGACCAAAAACGAGTGATGGAGTCTACTTCTGAATCTGTGCCAAATTGATTTAAAATAACACCTACAATGTTGGAGGGAAGCGATGCTGGTATTAAAATCAGAGTGGTGAAAGAGGTTCGCAAACGTGGAAGAAGTAAGTTCTTTATTAGTGTATTAAAAATAGGCTAGGGGTACAGCAGACTTTTTCTTGAAATGAGGATCTGTTTTGAAAATAAAACCTCAGATTTGGAATGATTTTTGATTACTCGTGCACAAGTAGTGGAAGAACAAGAAAGTAAGTACATGTATTCACAGTCCAACTTTATATCCTCACCGTCCTTACTGCAGCACTCTTAAGCAGGCTTAGTCACAGCACCATTCGTGTTTTCATAGTTGGTTCAGAGAAGAAAACACAGAAACCAATGAAAAAATACTGTTGTTTCACATCTAAGGTGTCCGGTTCATTCTTTTGCGCTACTTTTTTTTTTTTTTTTGTTAAACTTTATACGAGACAATCGTGCTCATGCTCCACATAGATCGGTCATCTTGTAAAGAGTAGTTATCTTAAACCTCTGCTTTCAAAAATGACAGCTCTAGGTTGAAACATGGCTCGGTATCCCTTTGTTTCTATTAACTGCTGATCATGGCAGCGTGTTCGTGGAGATGCAAGGCTTCTCTGCTGATTAAACCTAGTCTGCATTTTCCAAGGGCAGGTGTTTCTAGATACTGCTCTTTTAGGAGAACAAAATTCAGCGTTACATTTGAATATCAGCTAATCGATATCACTTCAAATTATTGGTATGCTGGCTTTTTTTTCTTACGTGCATTACTGTATGCAGAAATGGGAAACTCTAGGCTTTGTTGTTTTTCCTTTGGCTGTTGAGATTTACTGAAAATGCATTTACAAGATCTGTTTCTAATATCTGTTTGGATCTCTTCTTTAAGATCGTGAAAAAAATCTTCTCTCTTCTTGAGGAGGTACGTACAAGGACGGATGGAAACTCAGAAGTATTTCATTGAATTTGCTATAAGGGAAGGAGCAAGGTTTGTATAGATACGAATGATTCGGAGTTAAACGCTAACGTTGTTCATGATAGCAAATCTCAGTCTTTTCCAAAACAAGTGTTTTGTTTTGACATACTTAAATTATTACAGTTTCAGCGGTCAAACTGCCGTTGTATTTTCTGAAGTAAATGGTCGTTACCTAGAGCTGAAGTGTGAAATAGAAAGATACGGGTGGTTATGGAAGAAAGACCCAGAATTTGCGTGGGTTGGGGAAAGGTGGCTGTATCAAATTAAATTTGCCATTCTGATGTCAGAAATGAGGGAAGCTCTTCCATGCTGGAAACAGAGAGCCTCTGCTAATACTGTTTGTCGTGGCAAAATAATACTGAGTTATTTAACTGCTGTTTTTGGAAGAAGAAATGAAATTACTTCCCTAGGTTTAAAAATCGTGTCTTAATACAGCACTTAGAGAGAACGCTAGAGGAGCTAGAGTTCAACAGCCTACCCAACAGAGTTAATCAGGTGAACGGTAGATAATAGTGTACCAGCCAGAGGAATACGGACCGGGAATGAGTTTGCTGTGCCGCAGAAGAGTGGAAGAGGACGTAGCTGTTGCCCTCGCCATCCTGGCGGTCAAGTGATCTTACTGTCAGAGTCCGAGAAGAAGCAGCAGAGCTTTAACTTTACGAACCTCTATCGGCAGAAGCTGGGCTGTAACCTTAAGGACGTGCTATGAAAGGTGTGGCTTTTTTCCTGTGGAGGGTGCTCTTTGCTCAACAGGCTGAAAAAAATAACCATTGCTGCCCCTCCTGCAGGTGGTGAGAATTTACTCACTTGAATACTGTCATTAGCCGTTTTACGTGCAATAGGCAGTGGATCGCACTAAAATGGGGCACTGTCAAATGCACACAGTGTCTGCATTGTGGAGAGATCCCATCTGTTGTGTCCCCCCCCCCCCCCCCCCCCCAATAAACAAACAAACAAAACTCCCAGAAACACCTGCACTGGTAGTATTGCATGTTGCCAGCACAGAGACGAGGGCCTTGTTCCCGAGAACTGCTAGCCATGCCTTTAAACTTGAGATTCAGCGTAGATCGAGAGTAAAGAAACTGCTGTTGTGTTAATGAAAGCTAAAGACAGCCCTGTGACTGTTACCACTTGGTGGTTACTAAACAATCTACCTCAGACTCTCTTCTGTTTTTATCTGCAGACATTATGAAAGCGCACCTGAGGCTTCCCAGGTCCCTGACTTCAGTTCTCTTTCATCCCGTGAGGAGGACGGAGATTCTTCAGGTGGCCTTGCCTTGGCACACGCTGTGCTTTGGAAGCACTAAAAAGAAATGCTTTTAAAAGTGTGCATTTATTTTAATGTTCATACAAAAGAGATTGGTTTTGAACAGTGTTGTTACCGGATCACTAATTTGATATTTTAACTGTATACATTTTTTAGAACATAGGTGTGTGTGTGTGTGTGTGTGTGTGTGTATATATATATATATATAAAAAAAAAAATAAACCGTTTTATTAATTCTCGTTAAGTGCTGATCTGAGGAGTCTGTAATGGGCAGCGCTGAATTCCTCGAATTGTCTGTCACCAACAGACCGCTAATATTTTTTGTGAAACCAGTCTGCATATCCTGAAACCCCACTTCTGGTAATAGCTGCGGAATGTGTTTGTTACTTACCTCCCGGTAGCACGTACCCTGGAGCACCTGCCTCATCAGTCAGCTCAGCCTGTACAGGGTGTACATTTTTGCTCCAAGGCTAAAGTGTTAAAGACACCAAGTTCCAGCTTACCAAATCCTTGGTTACCCGAGTTAATATCCTCCCTTCCGTTCCTCTTACTCTTTTGTTCAAAGGTAATGTTGTGAATCACAGAAAATGCAACGAAGACTGGAGCACCTGCACGTAATTAATATTTTCCTTTTAAACGGTAATATGCCAGTAGTAAGTGGCTCTTCAGATAATTTTATTTTCGGTTGTTCTCATTTAAAAACAGTCTCCTGCTCCTTTAACAGCTTTCTTTTAAAAGACAGGTTGAAGTTGTGCTGGCGTTAAGAAGCTCTTTACAAGGTACTGGGGCTGTCCTGAGGATTCCACTTGACCAGCCAGCAGAAGAGGCAGGGAAACATACTTACGTTGATGGCCTGAACTTCTCTTCCCATTACTCTTTTTAGTACTAGCCAGCGTGTGAGACATCTTTTCCTTCTCCTGTGAAGCAGTGGGCTGGTCTTTCTGGAAGAGGTTGTTTGACCATTGGAATTACACCAGTGAGATTCAAGAAGGAAATGAAATCCAAAAGCAGCAGCGTATCTTTATTATTACGTTAAGTGAGAAAGTGACACGTGGAACGAACTCGTTATAAACAATTCTGAACTCTTTTTCTTAGCGGGAACGTACTTATCTGTACCGTTGAACGTACTTGGGGGGAAAAAAACAAAAAAAAATAAACCAAAAAACAAACAAACAAAAAAAAAACCACAGGAGTACCTTGGAATACATAGGGCGATTCATCCCTTCAGGATCATTACACGGCAGCTGTATGTCACCACAATACACCTCTTTTGCTTAATGGTGGACTTCTCAGAGGGAATTTACTTGGGTCAGGTATACTGTGTGTATGTGGTTTTATGCACGTAGAACTGCCTGTACTACACTATCTTTTAAATAGGTGGTGGTAAGAGGAGACAGCTTTCTTCTAGTAGATTCTTCCTTAAGTTTCTTTAGTGATTCCGGGGGCGCTCACTTGACCGTGATGTGCCTGACCTGGTTAGCATCTAAACCTCCTCCTCTGATGTGGTACAGCTGTCTGCTAAATTAGTTACAGAAAGATGGTGACTTGAACTCAGCCAGTTCTCTCTTACCTCGCTATTGTTTTATCTGGATAATTTGAATTTGGATTAGAGCAGCGGAGGGAAAAGATGCCTTACACTGAAACGGACGCGAGTCTGTGAGAAGAAAGCCAGGCGTCCTTGGAGACTGTGCCAATGAAAAGGCGAAGAAAACTGAGTGGAATAAATCTGAGTGCACATAGTCCTGCATCCCGAAGGGAGCACAGAAGGAAGGTTGCTTGCTTAGAAGAGCAGTGGATGCTTCGTGCCCGCCTTAAAGAGAATATTAACAGAGAGAATTCTTTGTAAGACAAGCTGCCCCGCGGGGTGTGGGTAGCAAATACGTTGGAAAAAATACAGCCACAAGCTCCGAATGGCACAGTAGGCGAGCTGTGATCAGCCCGACAAGGCCACCCGCGGGCGCCCTCTGCCGCCACCTGCTGGTGGAGAACGAGTACTGCAGGCGGCCGGGGGGCGCGCATGCGCGGTGGGCGTCCGGGGGGCGCCCTCTGCCGCCACCTGCTGTTGGGAAAAGGGTACTGCAGGCGGCCGGGGGGCGCGCATGCGCGGTGGCGCCGGCGGGCGCCCTCTGCCGCCACCTGCTGCTGTTATTCGGGTACTGCAGGCGCCCGGGTGCCGCGCATGCGCCGTGACGCCGGCGGGCGCCCTCTGCCGCCACCTGCTGGTGGTAAAGGGGTACTGCAGGCGGCCGGGGGCCGCGCATGCGCGGTGACGCCCGCGGGCGCCCTCTGCCGCCGCCTGCTGATGGGAAAGGGGTACTGCAGGCGGCCGGGGGGGCGCGCATGCGCGGTGGCGCCCGCGGGCGCCCTCTGCCGCCACCTGCTGGTTTTAATCGGGTATTGCAGGCGGCCGGGGGGCGCGCATGCGCAGTGACGCCGGGGGCGCCCTCTGCCGCCACCTGCTGGTGGAGAACGAGTACTGCAGGCGGCCGAGGGGGACGCATGCGCGGTGGGGCCCGGGGGCGCCCTCTGCCGCCTCCTGCTGGTGGAAAACGAGTACTGCAGGCGGCCGTGGGGCCGTGCATGCGCGTTGCTTATTACGTCGTCGTTTTTTTTGATGTGTAATTTCCTACGCTCCTAGATTTTTCTTCATATGTAAATCACACAGAATCACAGATCTTCTAGGTTGGAAGAGACCTCAAGATCATTGAGTCCAACCTCTGACCTAACACTAAAGTTTGAGCTAATTCCCTTGGAAAATATTTCATTTACTTTCTTGGTTGTATTGTCCTTTCTATGTTCAAAGCTGAGGCATAAATACGGTAAATTTTGCTTCTAGAAACACCCCAGTTCTTTTGTCTGCACTCTGCATGCTGTAAACTAGGGATAGGCACAAAAAAAAACAAATAAATAAATAAATAAAAGAACACAGCTGCTGCTGCTCCTGCTCTCTTTCTTGTGGTTTGCCCCCTCCCCTTTCCCAGGTGATTGGGTTTGGGTGCTGGGCAGGGCCAAATGGTATAGGAGCCCCAGGCACGGCATCAGAGAGCTCCTTCTGCCCGGGCTGCTCTTTGGGGTCAGTGCTTTGTTGATGCTTCTGTTAGCTACATGCAGGGTTCTTTTGGTGGGTCAGGGTCTGGTACGATCTTTTAGAGGAAACCGATCTAGTAGTATGTGCATTTATTGCTTGAAGCTCTTTGGAGGTGATTAATTGTTATAGCACATTTATGGATAGGATGTCAATGTTACTTTGTGCGTTTGCTTTGTTGTTCTAGGTCCCTCGTGATTTTTGCAGGGTTACAGGGCAGATGCCACCAGATCTACCCCTTTTGTTGTTTTTGTTTTGTTTGATTTTTTTTTTCTTGATTTTTCTTTTTCTTTTTTGGAAGGGGGTTTGGGATTTGAGCGTCCTATTTTTTTGGGTTTGGGATTTGAGCATCTCAATTTTGCGGGTTTGGGATTTGAGCGTCTTAATTTATTGGGTTAGGGGTTTTAGGCATAGGACTTCAGGGGTTTAGTGTGGTAAATAGTTTGGGTTAGGTCCGTAGGGGTTTCGAGGATGTTTAGGGATAGGGCTTGAGGCTTTTTTGTGTAAGGGCGGGAAGGGCTAGGGTTACAGTGAGTGCTGTTAAATGTAGTTCTCGAAAACTCGGCCTCTGATTGGCCGTGCTGGCTGTCCAGGGAATTCTGGTAGGTGTAGTTTTCCGGCACCAGGCTTCCGGTAGGCCGTGTTGACTGCCCGGAGCATGCCGGGAGATGTAGTTCTGGGACTCCGGACCTCCGGGAGGCCATGTTGGGTGCCCGGAGCATGCCGGGAAATGTAGTTCTCGGGAACCAGGGTTGGGCTTAGGGACTAGGGCTGGGGCTAGGGTTAGAGTTTAGGGTGAGGGTTGGGGTTAGGGTTAGGGCTAGTGAATGCTGGTTCTCTGTGTTTGCAGATGACGGTGAGCGTGTTTAAACTAATTCCAGTTGAAGAAGTTTCAGTTACTTGCTTGGTGCCGTTATCAGTTCAACATTAAAAGCTGCAGCAAAAGCAAAAGGGGATTTTTGCTTCTAGAAACACCACAGGTCTCTTGTCTGCTCTCTGAATGTTTTTGAGATAAAACAGATTTTAAAAAACAAAGGAAAAGAAAGGAAAGGAAAACAAAACAAAACACAGCCGCTCCTTTTGCTCTCTTCCTACTTTCATGTGCTTTGCCCCTCCCCTTTCCCAGGTGATTGGGTTTGGGTGCTGGGCGGGGCTAAATGCTATATGAGCCCCAGGCATGCCATCAGAGAGCTCCTTCTGCCTGGGCTGCTCTTTGGGGGCAGTGCTTTGTTTTTCCTTCTGTCCGTTGCAGGGTTGTTTAGGCAGGCTGGAGTCTATGGATTTCTGGATTTTAAGTGCTTGGAATTCACTTAGTAGAGGGATGTTTAGTAGGGGCTGCTGGCTCAGTTTGGGGCGCGGTTGTCACTGCAGTTATTTTCCTACAGCCAATAGAGTAAAATTCCAGTTTGCCTTTTAGAGGTGCTATAAGTGGGTAAAGAAAACAGATGGAAGCGTGTGCCACGTGGGGTAGGCAAGCGGCTGAGGTACAGGAGGGGATGAGAGCATGTGATTTTTTTTCTGGGGATGAAATGGACTCAATTTTGTTGGTGTATAATCTGTTCTGCTCCTAGATTTTTCTTTCAAGGTGAAGAAAAGTTTGAGCTAATTCCAGGTAAGAAAGTTCCAGTTACTTGCTGGGTCGTATTGTCCTTTTAATATTCAAAGCTACAGCAAAAGCGTGGGGATTGTGGCTTCTAGAAACACCCCAGTTTTCTTGTCTGCACTCTGCATGCCGTTGAGCTAAAGCAGACTAAAAAATAAATAAATACAGGAAACACACACACAAAAAACAACAATAACAAAAACAACAACAACAAAAAACCACACCATTGGGTGATGTGTTGTGAACGCAACGATCATTTAATCCCTTTGTTTTCCCAGGTGGTGTGGATGATACTGGTTGCACTGTTGGAGCTTGGATTTGGAGAGGAACAGGTGAGCATAGTTGTATGTTGCATCAGCAGTAGTCAGCGTTGTGGAGAAGGTGGGCATCATGACCGGCATGCTCGTGAATGCTGGTACTCTGTTTTTGCAGCTGATGATGAGCCTGGCAATTGACTAAGATGACGACCAGTGCCTGTGTATTTCTTGAGGTGGAGGGAATTTACCATGCAGCAACCTGAGAGCTAAGTTGGGGGGCACCTGGTATTTGCATATCTGGGGTGGCTAATGGGAGCTGGGAGCCAGAGCAGCGTGGAGCCAGCTGGCTGAAAATACTTGGTGCCGCTGCGAGGGTGGTTCAGGCTGGGTCACGTTCAGGCTGCTTGTGGCTGGGTCACCAGGCTAATAGAAGCAGCGGGATTATTTTGTAGCGTGAGTGCGTGCGCCAGGCGGGACAGTTTCCTTCTGTTCGTCTGTCTTGTAGTGTTGCTTCTGCAGCGTCTGTTCTGTGCTTCTCGGGTCTTGATATCCTTCTAGCTTTTTACACTGGACTGACCAGACAGGCGACTTGGTAGCGGTGCTGAAGGGCCTCAGTGCTTGTTTTGTCATCGTGGCTCTGATCCGAGCACTTCTTGTCTTGCAGTCGCTGCTTGAAGTGCAGTTCTGTTTCAGGTCTCGTGCGTCATATTCGGTTTGAGATCGCATCTGTTTCCATCCTCGCTCTTGTGGAAGTCATCTGGGCCGCATCAGGAGCTCTTGCTTGGGAATTGATTTCCTAAGCGTCGTCTTATGTGATTAAGGAGGTATTGGGGAGGCAAGGACAGTCCCCAGACAAGGACTGTGTATCTCGAAACAAGACACCGGAACTCACGATAAGGAAGCGGCAGACGGACAGAGAAACAAATGTAAGGACTATAAATCTCAAAACTGGACGTTGGAATTCATTATAAAGACACAACAAAGGGAAGAATTAGCAACAGCCAGCTCTTGCGATTAAGAAACATGCCAACTCAGCGGATTCCTGACCAAAGGTGAAAAGTACAATGTGAGGAAGACTCGGGGTCTTCCTCCCAAAGACCCCTGCCCACGTCCCAAAGGCCCCTGCCCACAGTTCTTGGGAGGCTCTGCTCAGGCGC
The DNA here is from genome assembly GCF_965140915.1 of Aythya marila. Lineage (NCBI taxonomy): Eukaryota > Metazoa > Chordata > Aves > Anseriformes > Anatidae > Aythya > Aythya marila. The sequence continues at coordinate 59,237 of NC_139081.1, read as the reverse complement.
AAGGTGCCAAAAGGCTAATTAGCATGAGAAGCGAGGGAAGGCGGGGGTAGGCAATGAATATGTATAGGCGCCGGTAGAATATTGATAGATTGATTGTATAAATTCAAGACTGCTTTCTGCTTTGGGTATGCACGATAGGTGGAGAGATCCCCCCGTGCATCCAGCGCTGCAATAAAGAATATACCGCTTAAAGGAATTTCGGCTTCAATCTTTGAATCATATGGGGTTTTCAGTCCCCATCCTTCTGGTCTCTTGTCTTGAAGGAAGGCTTTTTAGGCCTCCATCACCCCAGTTCTGGCAGTGTCTTCCAGTCGCGTGTCGTGACATTTGAGTCTCTCCTTGGGTCTGGTGCAGAGCACCTGTTGTGACTTGCTGTTGCCATAGGGCTTCCCTCCGGGGGTCACTTTTTCTTGCGCCTTGTGTTGTGTGTTTTGTTTGTAGTGTTTGTGGCGTGGCTGTGTGTGTATGTGTTTGGTCTGGAGCTGTCCTGCCTGGCAGTTAGTGATGACAGCTAACGTGGCAGTGCATGGGTGTGCTAATACATTGTCCGGACTGTGTTGGCGAAGACATCTGGTCTGCCTCTGCGCACGTACTGAAGGGCAGCAGGCACAGTCATCTCTGTGGTGTTTGTCAGATGTGCGTGTGGGGGGGAAGAGTTGAGCTGCTTGTGAGCAGCTGCTCGCATAGTGCTTGAACGGTGTGCTTGAGGAGGAGGTCTGTGGAATCTTGAAAGCTTACAGATAAGGGGTTTTTGAAACTTTTATTTTTATTTCTCTCCTGTCCCCAGTAGAGTGTAAACCTTTGGAGGAACCTGTCGCAGGAAAGAGCTCCTTCCGGAACTGTTCAGCGCTCCGTAGGCAGCTCGGTGACTGGCTTGGTCTACTTCTGAGGTGTGCTGAGGTATGGGGGCTGCTGTTTTGAAATGATAATATTGTAAACGGGGTCCCTTTGTGTTGTTGAGGGATGGGTGCTAATGCTGGCAGCTGAATGATTATCTTGTGACCGTTTTCATTTGTTAAAGCTGAAACACAGTGTACAACGCGGGACTTGACCGGAGCTGCTTTTGGCAAGGTGAGCGATGAACAGATGTAGCAGGTACTTTAGGGGTGCAGTTGTCACTGCAGTTACTTAACTGCACAAAGTACAGTAAAAATCCTGTTTATATTTCAGGGGTGTTGTAGCTGGCCTAAGAGAGCAGATGGAAGCATCTGCCTCGAGGGCAGGTGAGGGAGCAGAGGTTAGGGAGCAGATGAGAGTAACTGTCCCAGCTGTGCTGTGGCTTTGGATGCTGCTTCAGCCTATGCTTTTCTTTTTGTTTCACAGGTGTGTCGCACAGGCTCAGAGGGGCCAAGCTGCACTCTGAAGAGCAGCACGGGAAGGGCGGGCTGTTTGTGAGCTGGATTGGAGCAGAACTGCCAAGTAGCACGAGGTGACTGCGAAGGGTCTTGCTTTGCAGGTGCCATGGCAGGCTCTCCACAGAAGCGGTTGAGGATTTGAGAAGAGGTTGCAGATCATCGAGGAGCGACACGTGCAGGGACGGCTTGAAAACGGTATGGCTGCTTTCTCTTCTGTTTATCAGGTGTCCCAGGCGACGTGGGCTGTGATGTTAGCCTTTAGGATCGGAACAAAGCAGGTGCTGATGGCGGTCTTCTTCGGTAGGCAAAGAGGTGCCCGAAGCCCCCTCCTGTGCAGCCTGAGCACGCCTCGCTGAGGATGAAGCTTGCTTTCCAGCAGTTCTGGAAACTGTGTTGAGGCTGAAATGCTGCGTCTGTGTTCGGGTTGGGGTTGCACCTTGGTGAGTGTAGGGATGGGTTTTAAGTGGGTGCAGCGGAGGGCCCGGCCCCAGTGTCCTGTAGTGTGTTTTGACCCATCAGCATAGCCTTTTGGTTCTCAGATAGCCTGCTGAAGTAAGTGATTTTTGCTGCGAGTGGAACGGAATTGATTTTGTTGGCGTATAATCTGTTCTGCTCCTAGATTTTTCTTTCTGCGTAAATAAAAGTTTGAGCTAATTCGAGCTGAAAAAGCTTCAGTTACTTGCTTGGTTGTGTTGTCCTTTCAATATTCAAAGCTACAGCGAAAGCATGGGGATTGTTGCTTCTAGAAACACCCCAGTTCTCCTGTCTGCCCTCTGCGTGCTGTTGAGCTAAGCCTTATAAATAAGTAAATAAACCACAGCTGCTGCTCCTCCTCTTTCTACTTTCATGTGCTTTGCCCCTCCCCTTTCCCAGGTGATCGGGTTTGGGTGCTGGGTGGGACCAAAAGGTATATGAGCCCCAAGTATGCCGTCAGAGAGCTCCTTCTGCCTGGGCTGCTCTTTGGGGGTAAGTGCTTTGTTTTTCCTTCAGTCAGTTGCCGGGTTCTCTAGGCAGGCTGGAGTCTATGGATTTCTGGAATTCTAAGGGCTTGGAATTCACTTCATAGAGGGATATTTAGCAGAGGTTGCTGGCTCACTTTTTTTTTGGGATGGTGGGATGATACGCTCCTGTGTTTGATCTGTATTTTAATCTCTAGATGAATCAACCCACTTGTGTAACTCTCCAGAGGACTAAAACCAGCTTGATGACGTGCTACAAGAGGCTTGACCGCGTTGGTGCAGTATTACCAAGAGACTGAGCAGGGTCACCTTTTTCATCTGCAAAGGGTATGTCTGTCATTACCCCTGCCGGGGCTGCTATGCATTCATGGCCTTGTGGCATTTGTGGACTTCAGCTTGTTTGTTTGTTTTTTTTTTTTTTTTTTTTATTTGTCTGGCTCTGGTCTCTGTGTTTGAGTCCTCTGCATGTGCCGCACTGTTTGCGTATCCATTGTGGATGTGACCTTCTCTCTTTGTTTCTTGTAGCTCAGGGCGTAGGCACGGAAGCTTGAACGAAGCATGAGGGTGAGTGGACAGCAGTGGGGGCCCCGAGTTGCTCGGTGGACTGTGTGAGTCTGCTTCAGCTGTCGGGCCGGCTTTGCAAGTGCCTTGCGACAGCAGAGTACGTCTCCTGCCACGTTTCTGACACGTGCCAGACGTCAGCGGTTCCAGGGTTCCAGTTCCTGAAATGCTGGAGATGCTCGGAGCACGAGAGGGGCTGGGGGAGAGGGGACAGGGGAGAGGGGGGCGGCTGCGGCTGCGGCGGCGGGGGGGGGCAGAGAGGGCAGCAGGAGGAGGTGCCGTTGCGTGCGCGTGGCCGACGCCCCTCTGGATTGGCTGGACTGCTCCGTCCCGAGGCATGCTGGGAGCTGTAGTTCTGCACTGCCGGGCGGCCACGTGGGCTCCGGGCTGCGCGGCCGGGCCGGGGCCGGGCCGGGGCCGGGCCGTGCGCGCCGGGAGGCGCAGGTTGCCGCTGGCGGCGAGCGCGGTTGCCGGCGGTGAGGCGAGCGAGAGCCTCCGGGGGTGCCTCCTCGGAGCGTCGGGCCGGGAGGGGCGGGGGGTGTTGAGGCCGGGCGCGGGTCCTCGCTGCGCTTGATCGTTGGGCTGCGCCGCGCCGCGCCTCGGAGGCTTTCCTCTCCCTGCGTCCTGACAGCCGGCTCTCTCCTTGTGCTGCGGTTCACCGGGGCAGAAGCAGCTCCCCGCCGCTAGGACCCCTGCGGGGTTTGTTGCCGAGCGAAGGTGGCGCACCGGGTAAAGCGAGGAAAGCCGCAGCTGGCGTGCTGCGGTCGCAGGGTTCTCAGGAGAGAGAGCAGCCCGTCCGTCCCGACTGCCCAGGTAAGTCGCAGCGACCTCGGGGTGGAATCAAGGCGTGCTCGTAAGCTTCCTGCAGCCCCGGCTCCAAGGCTTCATTGAATTTGCGGAAGCGCGAGCTGCTCGGCGCTGGGAAGCGCAAAGGGAAGGAAGGCACGTAGTGCCTGCCGAGTCGTAGTAGCCTCTTAGACCTAGAATGAACTGGCCTGTCAGGCTCTGTCTGTTGCTCAGTCTTTGGTACGAGAGGCTAAACTTTGTCCCGCCTCAGCTTTCGGAGTTGTCCTAGGAATAGACCGGTGCTTGCGGGGCTTTCCAGGACGCTGGTTGCGGTCAGTGAGGACAGACGTGAGAGGCAATTTCTGTCTGTCTGTCTGTCTATTGGTTATGTCCCAAGAGTTTTGCTTGAACTGTGTGCAATAAAGGAGGCCTTGGGCCTGTACTGAGCAGCGAGAGAGAGCAAAACTCTGCGTAAGCACTGGCCGTGGCAACGTTGCTTGGGAGTTGAGCGGCTGGGGGTCTTTCCAGAGGTGGGGGGTCTTCCCAGCGGAACTCGGTACGCAGGCAGAAACGTGACCTTCGAGGTCTTTGTTTGTCTTGCGCTGCAGCTGTGGTATTTGCCCCATAACTGTATGGAGTTGCTGAATTCTAGAGGGGATGATGATAGAGACGTCCCTGGTTCAGCCTTTTTTTGCCGCAGTCCTTGCAGAAGTTGTGGAAAAATGAGTAGTATCCTTCTCTTTAAGTTCACCTTTTAAAGAGTTCTTCCTGCAGACTCCTGTCTCCGTGGTTTAGGTACGTGATTTGTGTGAAACAGAGCCAGGCTTTCCTGTTAACGAGTGCCCTGATTGAAATTCCCTGTTGTTGGAGAACAAGAACCATCAGTGGTGCTTGGCAGTTTAAAACCTCTTGGCTTACGCAAAGGCTAACTTGCCAAAGCGAATGGGAAGTAGCCTAAAGTTCAGTAAATGCGCTGAATAGAAAAGGCCGTCTTCTTGACGGGAAGAGAGCTTTGCAGAACGTGAGCTTTGTTTCCCGTAGGGCTCCCTGCTTGCCCACCTGTTCAGCGATTACTGCAGGCTTTGACTGGTCCCCTCAGGCCCAATATCGCACACGTGCTGTGCTGCAGACGGTGCCTTAGCTTCCTTGCCGTCTCGTGCTGCGTTACTTGTACCTGCGGAAAACTTACTTCAGTGTCACAGAAACCCCGTGGGAAGCGTTCCCGACTCACGCCGGTAGGACCATCCCGTCGCGGCTGGTAAAATCCAGGAGCAGGACGATGCTTGGAAGAACGTCACCTATGGAGGAGAAGACAACAGTCTCCTTCCTGTTAGGCAACAGGTTTCCAAGACTGGTTTCCCCACCCCCCTGTGCGTTTTGAAGGAGGCAGTCCCTAAGCTGATGCAATCCAACTATCCAACTGCATCTAAGATGCTGGTTGTTACTTCCATAAGCTATAAAGGAACTTAGTGTGTTCTGTGTTTTTAGGTCGAGGCTTGTGTGCGTGAGTTTGGCTTGTCGCGATGGCCGGTGTAGATGATCGCTCACGTGCCCCAAAGCTCCTTGTGCTGATGCTGGATCTGCCCCACGGTAAAGGACCGCATGCTGTGTGTTCAGCTTTTCTTCCTTACCGTGTCGTCCGTATGTATGTATGTATTTACTTCCCTGAAGGAAAGGGTGGATTTTTCGTGGGTCCCTCTGTGCGCGTCTCGAACCAGGCTGCAGTAAATACGCGTAAGCGAGTAGGCTGCTGCAGCGCGTCCTGGACAGTATCAGGGTGCTACTCTGCTAGCAGTGGAGAGCTGGGTGAAGGTGCCCAGGGTAAGGGCTTGTTCTGCCTCAAGTTGAACAGAAAGTTTCAGGAGTTGAGCATCCCAGGGGATGTTTGTAGGACTGCTGTTAGACGATAAAGGTTCGGATGGCTGTCGACGAAGGGGATTTTGTTGGTTCTTTTTCGATAGCTGTTCCTGCCAAAGATCGCGTCGGTCACAAAAGGTAGTAGTAACCTTGCGGTTTCTATGTTCTGTAGCGTTTGTACTAAAATACACTGGCAGATGAATAAATGAGCAGGTACAAATACACGTGACTCTGTAGCTGAGACTAAATAACGTGCAGTTTCTTCTGTGTTTTATCTTTCAAAGCACGTTGTTGCTGAGCGCCTGAGCTTTTTGCTCGCGTTACCGAGGAAAGGAATGGCAGTGCTTCTTCCCCCCTCATCTCTCTTTTTTTTTTTTTTTTTCCCCCCCCCCCCCCCCCCCCTCTTCTTCCTCGATGACAGGGACTCGAAATGTTTTCCTCGGATGTCCACGTGGAAAAACGAAATAAATAAATAAATGCTGATGGTGAAGACACTGACAGAATTGGGTGACATTTTCAAGGTAGAGGAGGGGCGAAGAATGTGGAAATTCCTGGTACATTAGTGGTGCTCTGTTAACAAAACTGACGTATACGCCACTTGCTGTTCCTTATTTTTTGGTTTGGTTTTCCTTTCAGTAGTCTCCCCGAAGGCTTTTGCGGACACACGGTGTATCTTTTCTGTTCTTCCAGTATTCGTTTGTCAGGAAAGACGACCATGCAATCCGAGGGCTGTGGACAACCATCTACCAGGTGGTTGTTGCAGCCTCCATCGGTCATGTTATTTGTGCTTTTAGCTCGCCCTCTCCTATATCTTGAGTTGAATTTTTTTTTTTTTTTTGGCAACGCTATGTTTGCAGTGATAGCATTGCTGCCGAGGTATTTTTGACTAAAAATGATCTTAACTGTAGTAGTGAATTCACAGAGTGTGGCTTTGTGTAACGACTCCCGCGATCACAACTTTTTTTTTTTTTTTTTTTCCTTTGTCACAGATAGGAGGAAAGCTCTTTCCAGAGAGATGGAAAGAAAGTTGTTTCAGAGTACGTTCAGAATGTCTGAAGTTGTTTTGGAATTTTTTGTTTTGTTTTGTTTTTTTTTTAGTAGTTAACGGTAGTACAGCCCACAGAGCAATTTCTTTGTGCGTGAGAACTCGCGGGTTAACTGAAAGTTACTTGTTTTATTATAAAACTAGGATTTGAAGCCACGGGCATTCAGAAATGCATATGATATGTCTTGTCACAGTCTTCTAGATCAGCTAACCGGAATGAGAACCAATCTTCTGAAAACACGCAGGGATATCGTGGGGCAGGATGAAGGTAAATGGACACAATTATTTATTAATATTCTGGTACAGCTATTTAATTCACCTAAGTGTAGTGTTTCTGTCCTCGGTGTGGGAGAGGAAGTAGACTTTGCATCGTTTCTTGGGTCAGTCGTCCTTCCCTAGATTCCGAAGGAAAAGAATGAAATTTCTGCCTTCTGTCACAAAACATGTTGTGCGTGCTTGGAATTTGAAAATTAAGTTTCATGGGTGAGCTTTCCTGTGCAACAGGATGCAGTAGATGTTCTTATAGTGATGGTGAAAGGAAAGAGGGGCTTTATTTGCCTTTTGCTTTTCCTTTGTTTTGTAGAGGGAGGAAATAGTGATTTCTAGATCTTAAATGCTAACACTGGAAATGGAAGCATGCGAGGCTTGTATTTCCTTAGTCTTAAGGTAGACTAAATTTAGATACCTTGTTCTGCTGCAGACTGCCTTCACGGCGTTCCTGTTGCTCAAAGGGGAAATCATCAGGAGTAGTTGAAAATGATGCCTTCACCCCTTCGGGAGATTGATCTAGATCAACCAAAAAGGCTTCTTCATACACTTGGCAGTCTGTTCAAACAGGATGAGAAGGTAGGAGAAGTCTTGCTATCTGCTGTATCACTATTTGAAAAGTAACTGAATTGTAACACGGAGGCAAATACTCTGGTAGTGAATTGACGAAGCAATTGTTTTTTACTTATATTAAAAAAAAAAAAAAAAAAGGTCTTTTCAGGGTACGATGATAGATGAAGCAGATAAATTTGTTGCTGGGCCTCAGAATAAGATCAAGCGTCCTGGAGAGCCCAATACTCCAGCATCACTAAAGAGAGAAGGCGTAGCACGTCGCCGCTATTGCGACGGCCACAGTCACTGTTGTGACAAACCATGTTGGTGGGAAAGGGCCACCCTGTGCTGCTGGATCTCCGTCACCATATCTGAACCTCAAAGGCATGCCAACAAATAAAAGTATGTTGGAGTTGTTGTAGTACAGGAACTTGTGTGGTCATAAATGGACATAGTGTGCAGGAAAAAAAAAAAAGGTCTCCGTGCTTTCTGTGTTAATTCAAAAGGACACGTAAGTTTTTTAGAGTTAATTGGGACTGAATTTCTTTGGTCAGCTTAGACAAACAGGCTGTTGCTATAGGTAACGAAGTCCTGAATGAGCAATAATTTGGAACTGTTTCTAAAAAGTGCTGAAACCTTTCACCACGATGGTTTGGCGGTAGCAAGGATTTCATTTCAGCTTTTAATTCTCATTTGTGTATTCTATAGTGGGGAAGGGAGAAGTGGGGAAGGAAAGTGTGTAAAAAAAAAAAAAAAAAAAATTTTTAAATTTCTCACAAATAGTAATTTACCCACCTGTTGCAGCAGAGTCGAAAGAAAAATTTGCTGGAACTGGGGGAAGGAGGGGAAACTTTAGTTTACTTTAGTCACTGAAATGGGAATACAGCAAATAACTTCACGACAGTCATATGAGACGGTAGCAGCCCAAAAGGAGGTATTCCTGTGGTTGCGTCAAAGGGTGAATAAAACTACTGAAGTGATCTGACAGTGCTGAGTAACTCTCTCCACAGTACTTTCAACAAGAAGGGATGCAGAATAACGTCCTTCTGTGTTTTTTGATCCTGCAGTTATATGCACTACTAAGCTCCTTCTTAATTTTCAGACACTGGTATCAGTACTGTCCAAGATGGTAATGGAGAGAAGAAAGCAGAAAACTGTCAGTTGCTGGAAAAGCAAATTGATGGCTTGTCTGTGCAAATGGCTTCTTCGGTTCCAGCTGTTAAGGGAGAGGATGAAATGTCACCTGGTGACTTAGACTCTCTACATGATGAGTTCAATTGCTTAAATGATGCAAAGATGGCTTGGATCGTAAACCTGGTACCAATGCACTTGTTCGAGGGCCTCTAAATTACGGCGTGGCTGGAGATGACCAAAAACGAGTGACGGAGTCTACTTCTGAATCTGTGCCAAATTGATTTAAAATAACACCTACAATGTTGGAGGGAAGCGATGCTGGTATTAAAATCAGAGTGGTGAAAGAGGTTCGCAAACGTGGAAGAAGTAAGTTCTTTATTAGTGTATTAAAAATAGGCTAGGGGTACAGCAGACTTTTTCTTGAAATGAGGATCTGTTTTGAAAATAAAACCTCAGATTTGGAATGATTTTTGATTACTCGTGCACAAGTAGTGGAAGAACAAGAAAGTAAGTACATGTATTCACAGTCCAACTTTATATCCTCACCGTCCTTACTGCAGCACTCTTAAGCAGGCTTAGTCACAGCACCATTCGTGTTTTCATAGTTGGTTCAGAGAAGAAAACACAGAAACCAATGAAAAAATACTGTTGTTTCACATCTAAGGTGTCCGGTTCATTCTTTTGCGCTACTTTTTTTTTTTTTTTTGTTAAACTTTATACGAGACAATCGTGCTCATGCTCCACATAGATCGGTCATCTTGTAAAGAGTAGTTATCTTAAACCTCTGCTTTCAAAAATGACAGCTCTAGGTTGAAACATGGCTCGGTATCCCTTTGTTTCTATTAACTGCTGATCATGGCAGCGTGTTCGTGGAGATGCAAGGCTTCTCTGCTGATTAAACCTAGTCTGCATTTTCCAAGGGCAGGTGTTTCTAGATACTGCTCTTTTAGGAGAACAAAATTCAGCGTTACATTTGAATATCAGCTAATCGATATCACTTCAAATTATTGGTATGCTGGCTTTTTTTTCTTACGTGCATTACTGTATGCAGAAATGGGAAACTCTAGGCTTTGTTGTTTTTCCTTTGGCTGTTGAGATTTACTGAAAATGCATTTACAAGATCTGTTTCTAATATCTGTTTGGATCTCTTCTTTAAGATCGTGAAAAAAATCTTCTCTCTTCTTGAGGAGGTACGTACAAGGACGGATGGAAACTCAGAAGTATTTCATTGAATTTGCTATAAGGGAAGGAGCAAGGTTTGTATAGATACGAATGATTCGGAGTTAAACGCTAACGTTGTTCATGATAGCAAATCTCAGTCTTTTCCAAAACAAGTGTTTTGTTTTGACATACTTAAATTATTACAGTTTCAGCGGTCAAACTGCCGTTGTATTTTCTGAAGTAAATGGTCGTTACCTAGAGCTGAAGTGTGAAATAGAAAGATACGGGTGGTTATGGAAGAAAGACCCAGAATTTGCGTGGGTTGGGGAAAGGTGGCTGTATCAAATTAAATTTGCCATTCTGATGTCAGAAATGAGGGAAGCTCTTCCATGCTGGAAACAGAGAGCCTCTGCTAATACTGTTTGTCGTGGCAAAATAATACTGAGTTATTTAACTGCTGTTTTTGGAAGAAGAAATGAAATTACTTCCCTAGGTTTAAAAATCGTGTCTTAATACAGCACTTAGAGAGAACGCTAGAGGAGCTAGAGTTCAACAGCCTACCCAACAGAGTTAATCAGGTGAACGGTAGATAATAGTGTACCAGCCAGAGGAATACGGACCGGGAATGGGTTTGCTGTGCCGCAGAAGAGTGGAAGAGGACGTAGCTGTTGCCCTCGCCATCCTGGCGGTCAAGTGATCTTACTGTCAGAGTCCGAGAAGAAGCAGCAGAGCTTTAACTTTACGAACCTCTATCGGCAGAAGCTGGGCTGTAACCTTAAGGACGTGCTATGAAAGGTGTGGCTTTTTTCCTGTGGAGGGTGCTCTTTGCTCAACAGGCTGAAAAAAATAACCATTGCTGCCCCTCCTGCAGGTGGTGAGAATTTACTCACTTGAATACTGTCATTAGCCGTTTTACGTGCAATAGGCAGTGGATCGCACTAAAATGGGGCACTGTCAAATGCACACAGTGTCTGCATTGTGGAGAGATCCCATCTGTTGTGTCCCCCCCCCCCCCCCCCCCCCCAATAAACAAACAAACAAACAAACAAAACTCCCAGAAACACCTGCACTGGTAGTATTGCATGTTGCCAGCACAGAGACGAGGGCCTTGTTCCCGAGAACTGCTAGCCATGCCTTTAAACTTGAGATTCAGCGTAGATCGAGAGTAAAGAAACTGCTGTTGTGTTAATGAAAGCTAAAGACAGCCCTGTGACTGTTACCACTTGGTGGTTACTAAACAATCTACCTCAGACTCTCTTCTGTTTTTATCTGCAGACATTATGAAAGCGCACCTGAGGCTTCCCAGGTCCCTGACTTCAGTTCTCTTTCATCCCGTGAGGAGGACGGAGATTCTTCAGGTGGCCTTGCCTTGGCACACGCTGTGCTTTGGAAGCACTAAAAAGAAATGCTTTTAAAAGTGTGCATTTATTTTAATGTTCATACAAAAGAGATTGGTTTTGAACAGTGTTGTTACCGGATCACTAATTTGATATTTTAACTGTATACATTTTTTAGAACATAGGTGGGTGTGTGTGTGTGTGTGTGTATATATATATATAAAAAAAAAAATAAACCGTTTTATTAATTCTCGTTAAGTGCTGATCTGAGGAGTCTGTAATGGGCAGCGCTGAATTCCTCGAATTGTCTGTCACCAACAGACCGCTAATATTTTTTGTGAAACCAGTCTGCATATCCTGAAACCCCACTTCTGGTAATAGCTGCGGAATGTGTTTGTTACTTACCTCCCGGTAGCACGTACCCTGGAGCACCTGCCTCATCAGTCAGCTCAGCCTGTACAGGGTGTACATTTTTGCTCCAAGGCTAAAGTGTTAAAGACACCAAGTTCCAGCTTACCAAATCCTTGGTTACCCGAGTTAATATCCTCCCTTCCGTTCCTCTTACTCTTTTGTTCAAAGGTAATGTTGTGAATCACAGAAAATGCAACGAAGACTGGAGCACCTGCACGTAATTAATATTTTCCTTTTAAACGGTAATATGCCAGTAGTAAGTGGCTCTTCAGATAATTTTATTTTCGGTTGTTCTCATTTAAAAACAGTCTCCTGCTCCTTTAACAGCTTTCTTTTAAAAGACAGGTTGAAGTTGTGCTGGCGTTAAGAAGCTCTTTACAAGGTACTGGGGCTGTCCTGAGGATTCCACTTGACCAGCCAGCAGAAGAGGCAGGGAAACATACTTACGTTGATGGCCTGAACTTCTCTTCCCATTACTCTTTTTAGTACTAGCCAGCGTGTGAGACATCTTTTCCTTCTCCTGTGAAGCAGTGGGCTGGTCTTTCTGGAAGAGGTTGTTTGACCATTGGAATTACACCAGTGAGATTCAAGAAGGAAATGAAATCCAAAAGCAGCAGCGTATCTTTATTATTACGTTAAGTGAGAAAGTGACACGTGGAACGAACTCGTTATAAACAATTCTGAACTCTTTTTCTTAGCGGGAACGTACTTATCTGTACCGTTGAACGTACTTGGGGGGAAAAAAACAAAAAAAATAAACCAAAAAAAAAAAAAAACCAAACAAACAAAAAAAAAACCACAGGAGTACCTTGGAATACATAGGGCGATTCATCCCTTCAGGATCATTACACGGCAGCTGTATGTCACCACAATACACCTCTTTTGCTTAATGGTGGACTTCTCAGAGGGAATTTACTTGGGTCAGGTATACTGTGTGTATGTGGTTTTATGCACGTAGAACTGCCTGTACTACACTATCTTTTAAATAGGTGGTGGTAAGAGGAGACAGCTTTCTTCTAGTAGATTCTTCCTTAAGTTTCTTTAGTGATTCCGGGGGCGCTCACTTGACCGTGATGTGCCTGACCTGGTTAGCATCTAAACCTCCTCCTCTGATGTGGTACAGCTGTCTGCTAAATTAGTTACAGAAAGATGGTGACTTGAACTCAGCCAGTTCTCTCTTACCTCGCTATTGTTTTATCTGGATAATTTGAATTTGGATTAGAGCAGCGGAGGGAAAAGATGCCTTACACTGAAACGGACGCGAGTCTGTGAGAAGAAAGCCAGGCGTCCTTGGAGACTGTGCCAATGAAAAGGCGAAGAAAACTGAGTGGAATAAATCTGAGTGCACATAGTCCTGCATCCCGAAGGGAGCACAGAAGGAAGGTTGCTTGCTTAGAAGAGCAGTGGATGCTTCGTGCCCGCCTTAAAGAGAATATTAACAGAGAGAATTCTTTGTAAGACAAGCTGCCCCGCGGGGTGTGGGTAGCAAATACGTTGGAAAAAATACAGCCACAAGCTCCGAATGGCACAGTAGGCGAGCTGTGATCAGCCCGACAAGGCCACCCGCGGGCGCCCTCTGCCGCCACCTGCTGGTGGAGAACGAGTACTGCAGGCGGCCGGGGGGCGCGCATGCGCGGTGGGCGTCCGGGGGGCGCCCTCTGCCGCCACCTGCTGTTGGGAAAAGGGTACTGCAGGCGGCCGGGGGGCGCGCATGCGCGGTGGCGCCGGCGGGCGCCCTCTGCCGCCACCTGCTGCTGTTATTCGGGTACTGCAGGCGCCCGGGTGCCGCGCATGCGCCGTGACGCCGGCGGGCGCCCTCTGCCGCCACCTGCTGGTGGTAAAGGGGTACTGCAGGCGGCCGGGGGCCGCGCATGCGCGGTGACGCCCGCGGGCGCCCTCTGCCGCCGCCTGCTGATGGGAAAGGGGTACTGCAGGCGGCCGGGGGGGCGCGCATGCGCGGTGGCGCCCGCGGGCGCCCTCTGCCGCCACCTGCTGGTTTTAATCGGGTATTGCAGGCGGCCGGGGGGCGCGCATGCGCAGTGACACCGGGGGCGCCCTCTGCCGCCACCTGCTGGTGGAGAACGAGTACTGCAGGCGGCCGAGGGGGACGCATGCGCGGTGGGGCCCGGGGGCGCCCTCTGCCGCCTCCTGCTGGTGGAAAACGAGTACTGCAGGCGGCCGTGGGGCCGTGCATGCGCGTTGCTTATTACGTCGTCGTTTTTTTTGATGTGTAATTTCCTACGCTCCTAGATTTTTCTTCATATGTAAATCACACAGAATCACAGATCTTCTAGGTTGGAAGAGACCTCAAGATCATTGAGTCCAACCTCTGACCTAACACTAAAGTTTGAGCTAATTCCCTTGGAAAATATTTCATTTACTTTCTTGGTTGTATTGTCCTTTCTATGTTCAAAGCTGAGGCATAAATACGGTAAATTTTGCTTCTAGAAACACCCCAGTTCTTTTGTCTGCACTCTGCATGCTGTAAACTAGGGATAGGCACAAAAAAAAACAAATAAATAAATAAATAAAAGAACACAGCTGCTGCTGCTCCTGCTCTCTTTCTTGTGGTTTGCCCCCTCCCCTTTCCCAGGTGATTGGGTTTGGGTGCTGGGCAGGGCCAAATGGTATAGGAGCCCCAGGCACGGCATCAGAGAGCTCCTTCTGCCCGGGCTGCTCTTTGGGGTCAGTGCTTTGTTGATGCTTCTGTTAGCTACATGCAGGGTTCTTTTGGTGGGTCAGGGTCTGGTACGATCTTTTAGAGGAAACCGATCTAGTAGTATGTGCATTTATTGCTTGAAGCTCTTTGGAGGTGATTAATTGTTATAGCACATTTATGGATAGGATGTCAATGTTACTTTGTGCGTTTGCTTTGTTGTTCTAGGTCCCTCGTGATTTTTGCAGGGTTACAGGGCAGATGCCACCAGATCTACCCCTTTTGTTGTTTTTGTTTTGTTTGATTTTTTTTTTCTTGATTTTTCTTTTTCTTTTTTGGAAGGGGGTTTGGGATTTGAGCGTCCTATTTTTTTGGGTTTGGGATTTGAGCATCTCAATTTTGCGGGTTTGGGATTTGAGCGTCTTAATTTATTGGGTTAGGGGTTTTAGGCATAGGACTTCAGGGGTTTAGTGTGGTAAATAGTTTGGGTTAGGTCCGTAGGGGTTTCGAGGATGTTTAGGGATAGGGCTTGAGGCTTTTTTGTGTAAGGGCGGGAAGGGCTAGGGTTACAGTGAGTGCTGTTAAATGTAGTTCTCGAAAACTCGGCCTCTGATTGGCCGTGCTGGCTGTCCAGGGAATTCTGGTAGGTGTAGTTTTCCGGCACCAGGCTTCCGGTAGGCCGTGTTGACTGCCCGGAGCATGCCGGGAGATGTAGTTCTGGGACTCCGGACCTCCGGGAGGCCATGTTGGGTGCCCGGAGCATGCCGGGAAATGTAGTTCTCGGGAACCAGGGTTGGGCTTAGGGACTAGGGCTGGGGCTAGGGTTAGAGTTTAGGGTGAGGGTTGGGGTTAGGGTTAGGGCTAGTGAATGCTGGTTCTCTGTGTTTGCAGATGACGGTGAGCGTGTTTAAACTAATTCCAGTTGAAGAAGTTTCAGTTACTTGCTTGGTGCCGTTATCAGTTCAACATTAAAAGCTGCAGCAAAAGCAAAAGGGGATTTTTGCTTCTAGAAACACCACAGGTCTCTTGTCTGCTCTCTGAATGTTTTTGAGATAAAACAGATTTTAAAAAACAAAGGAAAAGAAAGGAAAGGAAAACAAAACAAAACACAGCCGCTCCTTTTGCTCTCTTCCTACTTTCATGTGCTTTGCCCCTCCCCTTTCCCAGGTGATTGGGTTTGGGTGCTGGGCGGGGCTAAATGCTATATGAGCCCCAGGCATGCCATCAGAGAGCTCCTTCTGCCTGGGCTGCTCTTTGGGGGCAGTGCTTTGTTTTTCCTTCTGTCCGTTGCAGGGTTGTTTAGGCAGGCTGGAGTCTATGGATTTCTGGATTTTAAGTGCTTGGAATTCACTTAGTAGAGGGATGTTTAGTAGGGGCTGCTGGCTCAGTTTGGGGCGCGGTTGTCACTGCAGTTATTTTCCTACAGCCAATAGAGTAAAATTCCAGTTTGCCTTTTAGAGGTGCTATAAGTGGGTAAAGAAAACAGATGGAAGCGTGTGCCACGTGGGGTAGGCAAGCGGCTGAGGTACAGGAGGGGATGAGAGCATGTGATTTTTTTTCTGGGGATGAAATGGACTCAATTTTGTTGGTGTATAATCTGTTCTGCTCCTAGATTTTTCTTTCAAGGTGAAGAAAAGTTTGAGCTAATTCCAGGTAAGAAAGTTCCAGTTACTTGCTGGGTCGTATTGTCCTTTTAATATTCAAAGCTACAGCAAAAGCGTGGGGATTGTGGCTTCTAGAAACACCCCAGTTTTCTTGTCTGCACTCTGCATGCCGTTGAGCTAAAGCAGACTAAAAAATAAATAAATACAGGAAACACACACACAAAAAACAACAATAACAAAAACAACAACAACAAAAAACCACACCATTGGGTGATGTGTTGTGAACGCAACGATCATTTAATCCCTTTGTTTTCCCAGGTGGTGTGGATGATACTGGTTGCACTGTTGGAGCTTGGATTTGGAGAGGAACAGGTGAGCATAGTTGTATGTTGCATCAGCAGTAGTCAGCGTTGTGGAGAAGGTGGGCATCATGACCGGCATGCTCGTGAATGCTGGTACTCTGTTTTTGCAGCTGATGATGAGCCTGGCAATTGACTAAGATGACGACCAGTGCCTGTGTATTTCTTGAGGTGGAGGGAATTTACCATGCAGCAACCTGAGAGCTAAGTTGGGGGGCACCTGGTATTTGCATATCTGGGGTGGCTAATGGGAGCTGGGAGCCAGAGCAGCGTGGAGCCAGCTGGCTGAAAATACTTGGTGCCGCTGCGAGGGTGGTTCAGGCTGGGTCACGTTCAGGCTGCTTGTGGCCGGGTCACCAGGCTAATAGAAGCAGCGGAATTATTTTGTAGCGTGAGTGCGTGCGCCAGGCAGGACAGTTTCCTTCTGTTCATCTGTCCTGTAGTGTTGCTTCTGCAATGTCTGTTCTGTGCTTCTCGGGTCTTGATATCCTTCTAGCTTTTTACACTGGACTGACCAGACAGGCGACTTGGTAGCGGTGCTGAAGGGCCTCAGTGCTTGTTTTGTCATCGTGGCTCTGATCCGAGCACTTCTTGTCTTGCAGTCGCTGCTTGAAGTGCAGTTCTGTTTCAGGTCTCGTGCGTCATATTCGGTTTGAGATCGCATCTGTTTCCATCCTCGCTCTTGTGGAAGTCATCTGGGCCGCATCAGGAGCTCTTGCTTGGGAATTGATTTCCTAAGCGTCGTCTTATGTGATTAAGGAGGTATTGGGGAGGCAAGGACAGTCCCCAGACAAGGACTGTATATCTCGAAACAAGACACCGGAACTCACGATAAGGAAGCGGCAGACGGACAGAGAAACAAATGTAAGGACTATAAATCTCAAAACTGGACGTTGGAATTCATTATAAAGACACAACAAAGGGAAGAATTAGCAACAGCCAGCTCTTGCGATTAAGAAACATGCCAACTCAGCGGATTCCTGACCAAAGGTGAAAAGTACAATGTGAGGAAGAGTCGGGGTCTTCCTCCCAAAGACCCCTGCCCACGTCCCAAAGGCCCCTGCCCACAGTTCTTGGGAGGCTCTGCTCAGGCGCAAGGTGCCAAAAGGCTAATTAGCATGAGAAGCGAGGGAAGGCGGGGGTAGGCAATGAATATGTATAGGCGCCGGTAGAATATTGATAGATTGATTGTATAAATTCAAGACTGCTTTCTGCTTTGGGTATGCACGATAGGTGGAGAGATCCCCCCGTGCATCCAGCGCTGCAATAAAGAATATACCGCTTAAAGGAATTTCGGCTTCAATCTTTGAATCATATGGGGTTTTCAGTCCCCATCCTTCTGGTCTCTTGTCTTGAAGGAAGGCTTTTTAGGCCTCCATCACCCCAGTTCTGGCAGTGTCTTCCAGTCGCGTGTCGTGACATTTGAGTCTCTCCTTGGGTCTGGTGCAGAGCACCTGTTGTGACTTGCTGTTGCCATAGGGCTTCCCTCCGGGGGTCACTTTTTCTTGCGCCTTGTGTTGTGTGTTTTGTTTGTAGTGTTTGTGGCGTGGCTGTGTGTGTATGTGTTTGGTCTGGAGCTGTCCTGCCTGGCAGTTAGTGATGACAGCTAACGTGGCAGTGCATGGGTGTGCTAATACATTGTCCGGACTGTATTGGCAAAGACATCCGGTCCGCCTCTGGGCGCGTACTGACGGGCAGCAGGCACAGTCATCTCTGGAGGTTGGTAGATGTGGATTTGGCAGAGTTGAGCTGCTTGCGAGCAGCTGCTCCCATAATGCTTGAACGGTGCACTGTTGAATCATGAAAGCTTACAGATACGGGGTTTTGAAACTTTTATTTTTATATCTTTCCTGTCCCCAGTAGAGTGTGTACCTTAGTAGGAACTGCTCACAGGAAAGAGCTCCTTCTGGAACTGTTCAGCACTCGGTAGGCAGCTCAGTGACTGGCTTGATCTACTTCTGAGGTGCTGAGGTAAGGGGGCTGCTGTTTTGAAACAATAATTTGTAAATGGGGTCCCTTCTGTTGTTGAGGGATGGGTGCTAATGCTGGCAGCTGAATGATTATCTTGTGACCGTTTTCATTTGCTAAAGCTGCAACACAGTGTACAACACAGGACTTGACCACAGCTTCTTTTAGCAAGGTGAGCGATGAGCAGATCTAGCAGTTACTTTAGTGGTGCAGTTGTCACTGCAGTTACTTAACTGCACAAAGTACAGTAAAAATCCTGTTTGTATTTCAGAGGTGTGTTGTAGCTGGCCTAAGAGAGCAGATGGAAGCATCTGCCTCGAGGGCAGGTGAGGGGGCAGAGGTTAGGGAGCAGATGAGAGTAACTGTCCTATCTGTGCTGTGTCTTTGGATGCTGCTTCAGCCTATGCTTTTCTTTTTGTTTCACAGGTGTGTCGCACAGGCTGAGTGGGGCCAAGCTGCACTCTGAAGAGCAGCACGGGAAGGGCGGGCTGTTTGTGAGCTGGATTGGAGCAGAACTGCCAAGTAGCACGAGGTGACTGCGAAGGGTCTTGCTTTGCAGGTGCCATGGCAGGCTCTCCACAGAAGCGGTTGAGGATTTGAGAAGAGGTTGCAGATCATCGAGGAGCGACACGTGCAGGGACGGCTTGAAAACGGTATGGCTGCTTTCTCTTCTGTTTATCAGGTGTCCCAGGCGACGTGGGCTGTGATGTTAGTCTTTAGGATCGGAACAAAGCAGGTGCTGATGGCGGTCTTCTTCGGTAGGCAAAGAGGTGCCCGCAGCCCTGTCCTGTGTAGCCTGGGCACGCCTCGCTGAGGATGAAGCTTGCTTTCCAGCAGTTCTGGAAACTGTGTTGAGGCTGAAATGCTGCGTCTGTGTTCGGGTTGGGGTTGCACCTTGGTGAGTGTAGGGATGGGTTTTAAGTGGGTGCAGCGGAGGGCCCGGCCCCAGTGTCCTGTAGTGTGTTTTAACACATCAGCATAGCCTTTTGGTTCTCAGATAGCCTGCTGAAGTAAGTGATTTCTCCTGCGAGTGGAATGGAATCGAATTCTTCTTTTGGCATGTAATCTATTCTGCTCCTAGATTTTTCTTTGTAAATGAAAGATTGAGGTAATTCCAGGTGGAAAAAAAAAAAGGAGTTACTTGCTTGGTTGTGTTGTCCTTTCAATATTCAAAGCTGTAGCAAAAGCATGGGGATTTTTGTTTCTAGAAACACCCCAGTTCTCTTGTCTGCGCTCTGCATGCTGTTGAGCTAAGCCATACAAAGAAGTTAATAAAACCACAGCTGCTGCTCCTCCTCTTTCTGCTTTTTTGTGCTTTCCCCCTGCACTTTCCCAGGTGATTGGCTTCAGGTTCCAGGTGGGACCTAATGGTAACTGAGTTGCAGGTATGCCATGAGAGAGCTCCTTCTGCCTGGGCTGCACTTTAGGGTAAGTGCTTTGGTTTTCCTTCAGTTGTTTGGAGGGTTCTTTAGGTGGGTCAGTCTATGGACTGATGCGTTTTCAAGTAGAAACCAGTACTCCTATCTTTTTGAGGTGGCAACTGGTAGGATCTGTCATTGTAAAGCAATCTAGTAGTAGGTGCCTGTATTGCATGCAGCTCTTCCTCAGGTGAGTAGTAGTTATAGCAGTGTTACGGATAGTATGGTGATGTTACTTTGTGTGTTTGCTTTGTGTTTCTGGGTCCCTTATGATTTTTGCAGAATTACGGGGTTTTCTGCGAGTCTTTGCCTTTATGTCAAATCTTATCAAAGTCACAACCTTGGTGGCAAAGTGATGGAGCATGGTTTAGGAGAAATGTATCATTGAAGCTCCCTGTGTGAGCGTGTATCTGAAAATGGCAGCAGTGGGCATGTAAGGGGTATTCTGTTTCAGGTTTAGGGACAGTTTATTGTATTTCTGGAGCTTTTGCCTGTGTGTTTGCTGTCTGTTGAGTCTTTAGACCTTGCAGCCTTCTAGTCTTGATGTCCTTGAATTGACATATTAGAAGTATGTTTATGAGGTGTTGCTAGGTAGTTGTATTTGGGAAACAGTTGAGCATGGTTCCTTGACCGCGTAAGTGCAGTACTGCCAAGAGACTGAGCAGGGTCACCTTCTTCATCACTGAAGAATAAGTCTGTTCGGGCCCATTTCGGCGCGGCGCCGCCCGGGCCCATTTCGGCGCGGCGCCGCCCGGGCCCATTTCTCAGGTGGAGCTACTGAGCAGGTGAGATAAAGGAGCTGGGAACAGAGAGGTATTGCACAATTATATGTTGCATTAGTTGTAGTCAGCGTTGTGGAGGAGGTGGGTGTCAGAGCTAGCGTGCTAGTAAATGCTGGTTCTCTGTTTTTGCAAGCGATGATGAACCTGTTTGACGTAATTCCATTTGAAAAAGTTCCAGAGTACTTGACTGGTCGTGTTGTTCTTTCAATTCTAAAAGCTGCAGCAAAAGCATGGGGATTGTTGCTTCTAGAAACGTCTCAAGTCTCCTGTCCGCTCTCTGCATGTTGTTCAGGTAAAGCACATTTTAAAAAAACAATTAAAAAAAAAAAATGATAACCAGCTGCTGTTGCTCCTGCTCTGCTCCTACTTCCTTGTGCTTTGTCCCTCCCCTTTCCCAGGTGATTGGGTTTGGGTGCTGGGCGGGGCCAAATGGTATATTATCCCCAGGCATGGCATCAGAGAGCTCCTTCTGCCTGGGCTGCTCTTTGGGATAAGTGCTATGTGTTTCCTTCAGTTAGTTGCAGGGTTCTTTAGGCAGGCTGGTGTCTATGAATTTCTAGATTTCTAAGTGCTTGAAATAGAGGGATATTTAGTAGAGGCTGCTGGCTCACTTGTTTTTTGGGATGGTGTCATACACTTCTGTTTTTGAGTTATATTTTAATCTTTAGAGGTATAAAACCACTTGTTTTAGTCCCCTGGAGAGTTACACCAGCTTGATTACATGCTACATGTGGCTTGACAGTGTAGATGCAGCATTACCAAGAGACTGAGCAGGGTTGTATCAGAGTCACCTTTTTCATCCGCAAAGGGTAAGTCTGTGATTACCCCTGCTGGGGCTGCTGTGTGTGTGCATGTCTTTTTGGCATTTGTGGAGCTCAGTTGTTTTTTTGTGTGTGTATGTTCTAACTTCTTGTTTTTCTGAGCTGTAAATAGTGTGTGTGCTGAATGTGGTTGGCAGGAGGAGGTGGGGAGCTGCTGAAGACTGGTAGGTTTGGTTTCTCGGAGTGTGCGGCAGCCTTCCTGTGTGATGCGACTGACTGTTGGGCGGGAACGTTCCAATTTGTGTGTGTTAAGCAATGTAGCTTGTAGTGTGTGTTGTGTGGCCCGGGCAGAGTTTGCTGTGGTGCTGTGAGCAAAGAGTCTCAGTTAGAGCTGTTAAGCAACTGAAGTAACGGAGCTGGGAAGAGAAAGGTATTGCAGTAGTGTACTGGGTCTGGCTGGAATGTTAACTTTCCTGGCAGCAGCCCTTACAGTGCTGTACTCTGCGCTTATAGCTGGATAGCAGTGTTATCACATCAGTGTTGTGCCTACTGTTGAGCTGCAGTGGCACAGCATTGGGCCTTTCTCTAACCCTCCTAGGGGGTGGGCAAAAAGTGAGGAGAGAAACATCACTAGGGCAGCTGACCTAAACCAATCAAAGGGATATTCCATACCATGTAATGTCATACTCAGCAATAAAAGTAGAGACAGGAAGAGGAGGGGAGGGGTGGGCTCTTGTTGGGAAAACGTCGGTCCTCTTCTCGAACCCCGGCTATGTGCATTGAGGCCCTGCTTCAAGGACGTGGTCAATCATGGCTCATTTGTGGGAAGTAGAGAGTAATTTCTTTTCTTTGCACTTCCATATAGCCTTCATTTATTTTATTTGTTTTCCTCCCTTCTTTTTATTTTTTCCCTTTCCCCCTCCCTTTTCCCCTTTCCCTTTTTATTTTCCTTTAGTTAAATTGTTTAGTTCATAATCTTTATTTAATTATTATTATTATTTCCCTTTTCATTAAATTATCCTTATATCAACCCGTGACTTGTTCTTTGCTTTACTTCTACCCCTCCTCATCTAAAAGAGGGGGAGTGAGAGAGCGGTTGTGGGGTTTAGCTGCCCAGCACGGTAAAACCACCACAAGCAGGTACGCTGTGGCTGTGAGGTGCCTCAGAGTGTGCTTTTCTCCTGTCTTTGCAGGTGCTTTGTGCAGTCGTGGACAGGGAAGGGAAATCCTCATGTCACAAAGCTCTGAGGGAAGGTTTGTGTTGTCAGCCTGGTCATCCTTTATCTGAAGCGAAGGGAAGATTGTTTGGTGTTTGATTGTTTTGGTGTATAATCTGTTCTGCACCTAGATTTTTCTTTCTATGTAAAAAAAAAAAAAAAAAAAAATGTTCGAGCTATTTCCAGTTAAGCAATTTCCAGTTACTTGCTGGGCTGTATTGTCCTTTTAATATTCAAAGCTGCAGCAAAAACATGGGGATTGTTGCTTCTAGAAACACCCCAGTTCTCTTGTCTGCAGTCTGAATGCTTTTGAGCTAAAGCAGATTTCAAAAAAAAAAAAAAAAAAAAAAAAAACAACACCAAAAAAACAAATATACACACACAAAAAACAACAACAAAAATCCACCTTTGGGTGATTTGTTGTGAATACAGCGATCATTTAATCCCTTTGTTTTCCCAGGTGGTGTGGATGATACTGGTTGCACTGTTGGAGCTTGGATTCGGAGAGGAAGAGGTGAGCACAATTGTACGTTGCATCAGTACTAGTCAGCATTGTGGAGCAGGTGGGCATCATGGCTGGTGTGTTAGTGAATGCTGTTACTCTGTTTTTGCAGCTGATGATGAGCCTGGCAATTGACTAAGATGACAATCAGTGCCTGTGCATTTCTTGAGGCGGAGGGACTTTACCATGCAGCAACCTGAGAGCTAAGTTAGGGGACACGTGGTATTTGCATATCTGGGGTGGCTAATGGGAGCTGGGAGCTAGAGCAGCATGGAGCCAGCTGGCTGAATAGACTTGGTGCCACGGTGAGGGTGGTTCAGGATGGGTCACGTTCAGGCTGCTTGTGGCTGGGTCACCAGGCTAATAGAAGCAGCGGGATTATTTTGTAGCGTGAGTGCGTGTGCCAGGCAGGACAGTTTCCTTCTGTTCGTCTGTCTTGTAGTGTTGCTTCTGCAGCGTCTGTTCTGTGCTTCTCGGGTCCTGATATCCTTCTAGCTTTTTACAATGGACTGACCAGACAGGCAACTTGGTAGCGGTGCTGAAGGGCCTCAGTGCTTGATTTGTTATAGCTCTGATCTGAGCACTTGTCTTGCAGTCGCTGCTTAAAGTGCAGATCTGTTTCAGGTCTTGTGCATCGTATTCGGTTTGAGATCACATCTGTTTCCATCCTCACTCTTGCAGAAGTCATCTGGACCGCATCAGGAGCTCCTGCTTGGGAATTGATTTCCTAAGTGTCTTCTTATGGGGTTTTCAGTCCCCATCCTTCTGGTCTCTTGTCTTGAAGGCAGGCTTTTTAGGCCTCCATCATCCCAGTTCTGGCAGTTGCTTCCAGTCACATGTCGTGACATTTGAGTCTCTCCTAGGGTCTGGTGCAGAGCACCTGTTCTGACTTGCTGTTGCCATAGGGCTTTCCTCTGGGGGGTCACTTTTTCTTGCGCCTTGTGTTGTGTGTTTTGTTTGTAGTGTTTGTGGCGTGGCTGTGTGTGTATGTGTTTGGTCTGGAGCTGTCCTGCCTGGCAGTTAGTGATGACAGCTAACGTGGCAGTGCATGGGTGTACTAATACATTGTCTGGACTGTGTTGGCGAAGACATCCAGTCTGCCTCTGCGCACGTACTGAAGGGCAGCAGGCACAGTCATCTCTGTGGTGTTTGGCAGATGTTGGGGGTTGGGGGGACAGTTGAGCTGCTTGCGAGCAGCTGTTCGCATAGCACTTGAATGGTATCCTTGAGGAGGTCTGTTGAATCTTGAAAGCTTACAGATATGGGGTTTTGAAATTTTTATTTTTATTTCTATCCTGTCCCCAGTAGAGTGTAAACCTTTGGAGGAACCTGTCACAGGAAAGAGCCCCTTCTGGAACTGTTCAGCGCTCTGTAGGCAGCTCGGTGACTGGCTTGATCTACTTCTGAGGTGCTGAGGTATGGGGGCTTCTGTTTTGAAACGATAATATTGTAAATGGGGTTCCTTTGTGTTGTTGAGGGATGGGTGCTAATGCTGGCAGCTGAATGATTATTTTGTGACTGTTTTCCCTTGTTCAGGCTGAAACGCAGTGTGCAGTCCAGGATGTCATGACCCGAGGTGCCTCTGGAGTGACTCGTACGTGATGAGCAGAGGTAGCTGTTATTTTTGGGGTGCGGTTCAGTGCAGTTATTTTCTTACAACCAATAGAGTAAAATTTCAGTTACTCTTTTAGAGGTGCTATAAGTGGGTGAAGAGAACAGATGGAAGCATCTGCCATGTGGGGCAGGCCAGCGGCTGAGGTACAGGAGGCGATGAGAGTAACTGTCCTAAGGGTGCTAAGGGTGCTGTGGCTTTTGCTGCTGCAGTTGCTTTCTCTCCAGTTTATGAGGTGCCACAGACAAGGTGGGCTGAGATATCCTTTAGAGTAGGAGGAAAGCAGGTCGCTGGAATGCTGCGTGGCTCCTGAGAAAGGTGTTGTAGAGGAAAAAGGTTGTCTGGTGTGGCAGTTCCTGATGGCGTTCTTCTTTAATAGGCAAAGAGGTGCCTGAAGCCCCCTCCTGTGCAGCCTGAGTACGCCTCGCTGAGGATGAAGCCTGCTTTCCAGCAGTTCCAAAAACTGTGTTGAGGCTGAAATGCTGTGTCTGTGTTTGGGTTGGGGTTGCACCTTGGTGAGTGCAGGGATGGGTTTTAGGCCGGTGCAGCAGAGGGCCTGGCCCCAGTGTCCTCTAGTGTGTTTTGACCCAGCATATCAGCATAGCCTTTTGGTTCTCAGCCTACTGAAGTAAGTGATTTTTCCTGCGAGTGGAATGGATTTGATTTTTTTTTTTTTTTGGCGTGTAATCAGTTCTGCTCCTAGATTTTCTTTCTATGTAAATAAAGGATATAAAGAAAAAGAAAAGGTACGTTGTTTTTGGGAAACCGTGGGAAGGGTTCCTTGACTACATAAGTGCAGTAGTGCCTAGAGAGTGAGCAGGATCACCTCCTTTATCTCTAGAGAATAAGTCTGTTTGGGCCCATTTAAGCGCGGCGCCGCCCGGGCCCATTTAAGCGCGGCGCCGCCCGGGCCCATTTAAGCGCGGCGCCGCCCGGGCCCATTTAAGCGCGGCGCCGCCCGGGCCCATTTAAGCGCGGCGCCGCCCGGGCCCATTTAAGCGCGGCGCCGCCCGGGCCCATTTAAGCGCGGCGCCGCCCGGGCCCATTTAAGCGCGGCGCCGCCCGGGCCCATTTAAGCGCGGCGCCGCCCGGGCCCATTTAAGCGCGGCGCCGCCCGGGCCCATTTAAGCGCGGCGCCGCCCGGGCCCATTTAAGCGCGGCGCCGCCCGGGCCCATTTAAGCGCGGCGCCGCCCGGGCCCATTTAAGCGCGGCGCCGCCCGGGCCCATTTAAGCGCGGCGCCGCCCGGGCCCATTTAAGCGCGGCGCCGCCCGGGCCCATTTAAGCGCGGCGCCGCCCGGGCCCATTTAAGCGCGGCGCCGCCCGGGCCCATTTAAGCGCGGCGCCGCCCGGGCCCATTTAAGCGCGGCGCCGCCCGGGCCCATTTCTCAGTTGGAGCTACTGAGCAGGGGAGGTAAAGGAGCTGGGAACAGAGAGGTGTTGCACAATGGTATGTTGCATTAGTAGTAGTGAGTGTTGTGCAGGAGGTGGGTATTAGGGCTAGCATGCTGGTGAATGCTGGTTCTCTGTGTTTACAGATGGGGATGAGTCTGTTTAAACTAATTCCAGTTGAGAAAGTTTCAGTTACTAGCTTGGTGATATTGTCAATTCAATATTAAAACCTGCAGAGAAAGCAAAAAGGGATTTTTGCTTCTAGAATTACCAGAGATATCTTGTCTGCTCTCTGCATTCTTTTGAGATAAAGCTGATTTTTAAAAAAGAAAGAAAAAAACCACAGCTACTTCTCTTGTTCTCTTTCTACTTTCTTGTGCTTTGCCCCTCGTCATTCCCAGGTGATTTGGTTTGGGTTCTGGGTGGGGCCAAAAGGTATATGAGCCCCAGGCATGCCATCAGAGAGCTCCTTCTGCCTGGGCTGCTCTTTGGGGGTAAGTGCTTTGTGTTTCCTTCAGTCAGTTGCAGGGTTTTCTAGACAGGCTGGAGTCCATGGAATTCTAGATTTCTAAGTGGTTGGAATTCTAGATTTCGAAGTGCTTGGAATAGAGGGATATTTAGTAGAGTTTGCTGGCTCACTGTTTTTTGGGATGGTCACATATGCTCCTGTTTTTGAGCCATATTTTAATCTCTACATGTATAAAAACACTTGTTTTAGTCCCCTGGAGAGTTACACCAGCTTGATTACATGCTATGTGTGGCTTGACAGCGTAGGTGCAGCATTACCAAGAGACTGAGCAGGGTTGTATCAGAGTCTGCTCTTTCCTCTGCAAAGGGTAAGTCTGTGATTACTCCTGCTGGGGCTGCTGTGTGTGCACGTCTTCTTGGCATTTGTGGACCTCAGCTGTTTTTTTTTTTTTTTTTTTTTTTTTGTGTGTGTGTGTGTATGTTCTAAGTTTTTGTTTTTTTTTTTTTCAGGGGCAAATAGTGTGTTTGCTGAGCGTGGTTGGTAGGAGGAGGTGGGGAGCTGCTGAAGACTGGTAGGTTTGGTTTCGAGGAGTGTGTGGCATTATTCCTGTGCGATGCGACTGATTGTTGGGCGGGAACGTTGCAGCTTGTGTGTCTTAGCCATTGTAGCTTGTGTAGTGTGTGTTGTGTGGCCCGGGTGGAGTTTGCTGTGGCACTGTGAGCAAAGAATCTCAGTTAGAGCTGGTGAGCAGCTGAAGTACCGGAGCTGGGAAGAGAGAGGTATTATTGCAGCAGGTACGCTGTGGCTGTGAGGTGCCTCAGAGTGTGCTTTTCTCTTGTCTCTACAGGTGCTTTGAGCAGTCGTGGACAGGGAAGGGAAATCCTCATGTCACAAAGCTCTGAGGGAAGGTGAGTGTTGTCAGCCTGGTCATCCCTTATCCGAAGCGAAGGGAAGACGCTCAGGTGTTTCCCTGTGAGGGTCCGAAGTGAGGCTGTTTGGGATAGAGGAGCAGTGTGGCAGGTGGTTGCTCGCAAGAAGAGTGGTCATTGTGTCCTTCTGTGTTCCCAGGTGGCGTGGGTGATGCTGGCCGCTCCTTTCAAGCTTGGACCTAATTTGCAGGTACAGAGGCAAGTGGCCTGCTGTTTTGAAAGGATAAAACTAAAGATGGGGTCCCTTTTGTTGTTGAGGGATGGGTGCTAGTGCTGTCAGCTGAATGTTTATCTTCTGCTTGTCTTTCTCCTTTGTTGAGGGTGAAACGCAGTGCGCAGTGCAGGACGTCTTGACCCGAGCTGCCTCTGCAGTGACTCTGGTGCATGATGAGCAGAGGTAACTGTTGTTTTTGGGGCGCGGTTGTCACTGCAGTTATTTTCCTACATCCAACAGAGTAAAATTCCAGTTGGGCTTTTAGAGGTGCTATAAGTGGGTAAAGAGAACAGATGGAAACATCTGCCATGTGGGGCAGGCAAGCGGCTGAGGTACAGGAGGGGATGAGAGTATGTGATTTTTTTTCTGGGGATGGAATGGACTCAATTTTGTTGGTGTATAATCTGTTTTGCTCCTAGATTTTTCTTTCTGCGTAAATAAAAGTTTGAGCTAATTCCAGGTAAGAAAGTTCCAGTTACTTGCTGGGTTGTATTGTCTTTTTAATATTCAAAGCTGCAGCAAAAGCATGGGGATTGTTGCTTCTAGAAACTCCCCAGTTCTCTTGTTTGCACTCTGCATGCTGTTGAGCTAAAGCAGATTTAAAAAAAAATACAGGAAACACACACACAAAACAACAATAACAAGAACAAAAAAAAAACAACACCATTGGGTGACTTGTGAACGCAACGATCATTTAATCCCTTTGTTTTCCCGGGTGGTGTGGATGATACTGGCTGCACTGTTGGAGCTTGGACTCGGAGAGGAACACGTGAGCACAATCGTATGTTGCATTAGCAGTAGTCAGCGTTGTGGAGAAGGTGAGCAATGGGGCCAGCGTCCTAGTGAATGCTGTTACTCTGTTTTTGCAGCTGATGATGAGCCTGGCAATTGACTAAGATGACAATCGGTGCCTGTGCATTTCTTGAGGCGGAGGGACTTTACCATGCAGCAACCTGAGAGCTAAGTTAGGGGACACGTGGTATTTGCATATCTGGGGTGGCTAATGGGAGCTGGGAGCTAGAGCAGCATGGAGCCAGCTGGCTGAATAGACTTGGTGCCACGGTGAGGGTGGTTCAGGATGGGTCACGTTCAGGCTGCTTGTGGCTGGGTCACCAGGCTAATAGAAGCAGCGGGATTATTTTGTAGCTTGAGTGCGTGTGCCAGGCAGGACAGTTTCCTTCTGTTCGTCTGTCTTGTAGTGTTGCTTCTGCAGCGTCTGTTCTGTGCTTCTCGGGTCCTGATATCCTTCTAGCTTTTTACAATGGACTGACCAGACAGGCAACTTGGTAGCGGTGCTGAAGGGCCTCAGTGCTTGATTTGTTATAGCTCTGATCTGAGCACTTCTTGTCTTGCAGTCGCTGCTTAAAGTGCAGATCTGTTTCAGGTCTTGTGCATCGTATTCGGTTTGAGATCACATCTGTTTCCATCCTCACTCTTGCAGAAGTCATCTGGACCGCATCAGGAGCTCCTGCTTGGGAATTGATTTCCTAAGTGTCTTCTTATGGGGTTTTCAGTCCCCATCCTTCTGGTCTCTTGTCTTGAAGGCAGGCTTTTTAGGCCTCCATCATCCCAGTTCTGGCAGTTGCTTCCAGTCACATGTCGTGACATTTGAGTCTCTCCTAGGGTCTGGTGCAGAGCACCTGTTCTGACTTGCTGTTGCCATAGGGCTTTCCTCTGGGGGGTCACTTTTTCTTGCGCCTTGTGTTGTGTGTTTTGTTTGTAGTGTTTGTGGCGTGGCTGTGTGTGTATGTGTTTGGTCTGGAGCTGTCCTGCCTGGCAGTTAGTGATGACAGCTAACGTGGCAGTGCATGGGTGTACTAATACATTGTCTGGACTGTGTTGGCGAAGACATCCGGTCTGCCTCTGCGCACGTACTGAAGGGCAGCAGGCACAGTCATCTCTGTGGTGTTTGGCAGATGTTGGGGGTTGGGGGGACAGTTGAGCTGCTTGCGAGCAGCTGTTCGCATAGCACTTGAATGGTATCCTTGAGGAGGTCTGTTGAATCTTGAAAGCTTACAGATATGGGGTTTTGAAATTTTTATTTTTATTTCTATCCTGTCCCCAGTAGAGTGTAAACCTTTGGAGGAACCTGTCACAGGAAAGAGCCCCTTCTGGAACTGTTCAGCGCTCTGTAGGCAGCTCGGTGACTGGCTTGATCTACTTCTGAGGTGCTGAGGTATGGGGGCTTCTGTTTTGAAACGATAATATTGTAAATGGGGTTCCTTTGTGTTGTTGAGGGATGGGTGCTAATGCTGGCAGCTGAATGATTATTTTGTGACTGTTTTCCCTTGTTCAGGCTGAAACGCAGTGTGCAGTCCAGGATGTCATGACCCGAGGTGCCTCTGGAGTGACTCGTACGTGATGAGCAGAGGTAGCTGTTATTTTTGGGGTGCGGTTCAGTGCAGTTATTTTCTTACAACCAATAGAGTAAAATTTCAGTTACTCTTTTAGAGGTGCTATAAGTGGGTGAAGAGAACAGATGGAAGCATCTGCCATGTGGGGCAGGCCAGCGGCTGAGGTACAGGAGGCGATGAGAGTAACTGTCCTAAGGGTGCTAAGGGTGCTGTGGCTTTTGCTGCTGCAGTTGCTTTCTCTCCAGTTTATGAGGTGCCACAGACAAGGTGGGCTGAGATATCCTTTAGAGTAGGAGGAAAGCAGGTCGCTGGAATGCTGCGTGGCTCCTGAGAAAGGTGTTGTAGAGGAAAAAGGTTGTCTGGTGTGGCAGTTCCTGATGGCGTTCTTCTTTAATAGGCAAAGAGGTGCCTGAAGCCCCCTCCTGTGCAGCCTGAGTACGCCTCGCTGAGGATGAAGCCTGCTTTCCAGCAGTTCCAAAAACTGTGTTGAGGCTGAAATGCTGTGTCTGTGTTTGGGTTGGGGTTGCACCTTGGTGAGTGCAGGGATGGGTTTTAGGCCGGTGCAGCAGAGGGCCTGGCCCCAGTGTCCTCTAGTGTGTTTTGACCCAGCATATCAGCATAGCCTTTTGGTTCTCAGATAGCCTACTGAAGTAAGTGATTTTTCCTGCGAGTGGAATGGATTTGATTTTTTTTTTTTTTTTTGGCGTGTAATCAGTTCTGCTCCTAGATTTTCTTTCTATGTAAATAAAGGATATAAAGAAAAAGAAAAGGTACGTTGTTTTTGGGAAACCGTGGGAAGGGTTCCTTGACTACATAAGTGCAGTAGTGCCTAGAGAGTGAGCAGGATCACCTCCTTTATCTCTAGAGAATAAGTCTGTTTGGGCCCATTTAAGCGCGGCGCCGCCCGGGCCCATTTAAGCGCGGCGCCGCCCGGGCCCATTTAAGCGCGGCGCCGCCCGGGCCCATTTAAGCGCGGCGCCGCCCGGGCCCATTTAAGCGCGGCGCCGCCCGGGCCCATTTAAGCGCGGCGCCGCCCGGGCCCATTTAAGCGCGGCGCCGCCCGGGCCCATTTAAGCGCGGCGCCGCCCGGGCCCATTTAAGCGCGGCGCCGCCCGGGCCCATTTAAGCGCGGCGCCGCCCGGGCCCATTTAAGCGCGGCGCCGCCCGGGCCCATTTAAGCGCGGCGCCGCCCGGGCCCATTTAAGCGCGGCGCCGCCCGGGCCCATTTAAGCGCGGCGCCGCCCGGGCCCATTTAAGCGCGGCGCCGCCCGGGCCCATTTAAGCGCGGCGCCGCCCGGGCCCATTTAAGCGCGGCGCCGCCCGGGCCCATTTAAGCGCGGCGCCGCCCGGGCCCATTTCTCAGTTGGAGCTACTGAGCAGGGGAGGTAAAGGAGCTGGGAACAGAGAGGTGTTGCACAATGGTATGTTGCATTAGTAGTAGTGAGTGTTGTGCAGGAGGTGGGTATTAGGGCTAGCATGCTGGTGAATGCTGGTTCTCTGTGTTTACAGATGGGGATGAGTCTGTTTAAACTAATTCCAGTTGAGAAAGTTTCAGTTACTAGCTTGATGATATTGTCAATTCAATATTAAAACCTGCAGAGAAAGCAAAAAGGGATTTTTGCTTCTAGAATTACCAGAGATATCTTGTCTGCTCTCTGCATTCTTTTGAGATAAAGCTGATTTTTAAAAAAGAAAGAAAAAAACCACAGCTACTTCTCTTGTTCTCTTTCTACTTTCTTGTGCTTTGCCCCTCGTCATTCCCAGGTGATTTGGTTTGGGTTCTGGGTGGGGCCAAAAGGTATATGAGCCCCAGGCATGCCATCAGAGAGCTCCTTCTGCCTGGGCTGCTCTTTGGGGGTAAGTGCTTTGTGTTTCCTTCAGTCAGTTGCAGGGTTTTCTAGACAGGCTGGAGTCCATGGAATTCTAGATTTCTAAGTGGTTGGAATTCTAGATTTCGAAGTGCTTGGAATAGAGGGATATTTAGTAGAGTTTGCTGGCTCACTGTTTTTTGGGATGGTCACATATGCTCCTGTTTTTGAGCCATATTTTAATCTCTACATGTATAAAAACACTTGTTTTAGTCCCCTGGAGAGTTACACCAGCTTGATTACATGCTATGTGTGGCTTGACAGCGTAGGTGCAGCATTACCAAGAGACTGAGCAGGGTTGTATCAGAGTCTGCTCTTTCCTCTGCAAAGGGTAAGTCTGTGATTACTCCTGCTGGGGCTGCTGTGTGTGCACGTCTTCTTGGCATTTGTGGACCTCAGCTGTTTTTTTTTTTGTTTTTTTTTGTGTGTGTGTGTGTGTGTATGTTCTAAGTTTTTGGTTTTTTTTTTTTCAGGGGCAAATAGTGTGTTTGCTGAGCGTGGTTGGTAGGAGGAGGTGGGGAGCTGCTGAAGACTGGTAGGTTTGGTTTCGAGGAGTGTGTGGCATTATTCCTGTGCGATGCGACTGATTGTTGGGCGGGAACGTTGCAGCTTGTGTGTCTTAGCCATTGTAGCTTGTGTAGTGTGTGTTGTGTGGCCCGGGTGGAGTTTGCTGTGGCACTGTGAGCAAAGAATCTCAGTTAGAGCTGGTGAGCAGCTGAAGTACCGGAGCTGGGAAGAGAGAGGTATTATTGCAGCAGGTACGCTGTGGCTGTGAGGTGCCTCAGAGTGTGCTTTTCTCTTGTCTCTACAGGTGCTTTGAGCAGTCGTGGACAGGGAAGGGAAATCCTCATGTCACAAAGCTCTGAGGGAAGGTGAGTGTTGTCAGCCTGGTCATCCCTTATCCGAAGCGAAGGGAAGACGCTCAGGTGTTTCCCTGTGAGGGTCCGAAGTGAGGCTGTTTGGGATAGAGGAGCAGTGTGGCAGGTGGTTGCTCGCAAGAAGAGTGGTCATTGTGTCCTTCTGTGTTCCCAGGTGGCGTGGGTGATGCTGGCCGCTCCTTTCAAGCTTGGACCTAATTTGCAGGTACAGAGGCAAGTGGCCTGCTGTTTTGAAAGGATAAAACTAAAGATGGGGTCCCTTTTGTTGTTGAGGGATGGGTGCTAGTGCTGTCAGCTGAATGTTTATCTTCTGCTTGTCTTTCTCCTTTGTTGAGGGTGAAACGCAGTGCGCAGTGCAGGACGTCTTGACCCGAGCTGCCTCTGCAGTGACTCTGGTGCATGATGAGCAGAGGTAACTGTT
This sequence comes from Aythya marila, assembly GCF_965140915.1. Lineage (NCBI taxonomy): Eukaryota > Metazoa > Chordata > Aves > Anseriformes > Anatidae > Aythya > Aythya marila. The sequence continues at coordinate 26,409 of NC_139081.1, read as the reverse complement.
GTTTTTGGGGCGCGGTTGTCACTGCAGTTATTTTCCTACATCCAACAGAGTAAAATTCCAGTTGGGCTTTTAGAGGTGCTATAAGTGGGTAAAGAGAACAGATGGAAACATCTGCCATGTGGGGCAGGCAAGCGGCTGAGGTACAGGAGGGGATGAGAGTATGTGATTTTTTTTCTGGGGATGGAATGGACTCAATTTTGTTGGTGTATAATCTGTTTTGCTCCTAGATTTTTCTTTCTGCGTAAATAAAAGTTTGAGCTAATTCCAGGTAAGAAAGTTCCAGTTACTTGCTGGGTTGTATTGTCTTTTTAATATTCAAAGCTGCAGCAAAAGCATGGGGATTGTTGCTTCTAGAAACTCCCCAGTTCTCTTGTTTGCACTCTGCATGCTGTTGAGCTAAAGCAGATTTAAAAAAAAATACAGGAAACACACACACAAAACAACAATAACAAGAACAAAAAAAAAACAACACCATTGGGTGACTTGTGAACGCAACGATCATTTAATCCCTTTGTTTTCCCGGGTGGTGTGGATGATACTGGCTGCACTGTTGGAGCTTGGACTCGGAGAGGAACACGTGAGCACAATCGTATGTTGCATTAGCAGTAGTCAGCGTTGTGGAGAAGGTGAGCAATGGGGCCAGCGTCCTAGTGAATGCTGTTACTCTGTTTTTGCAGCTGATGATGAGCCTGGCAATTGACTAAGATGACAATCGGTGCCTGTGCATTTCTTGAGGCGGAGGGACTTTACCATGCAGCAACCTGAGAGCTAAGTTAGGGGACACGTGGTATTTGCATATCTGGGGTGGCTAATGGGAGCTGGGAGCTAGAGCAGCATGGAGCCAGCTGGCTGAATAGACTTGGTGCCACGGTGAGGGTGGTTCAGGATGGGTCACGTTCAGGCTGCTTGTGGCTGGGTCACCAGGCTAATAGAAGCAGCGGGATTATTTTGTAGCTTGAGTGCGTGTGCCAGGCAGGACAGTTTCCTTCTGTTCGTCTGTCTTGTAGTGTTGCTTCTGCAGCGTCTGTTCTGTGCTTCTCGGGTCCTGATATCCTTCTAGCTTTTTACAATGGACTGACCAGACAGGCAACTTGGTAGCGGTGCTGAAGGGCCTCAGTGCTTGATTTGTTATAGCTCTGATCTGAGCACTTCTTGTCTTGCAGTCGCTGCTTAAAGTGCAGATCTGTTTCAGGTCTCGTGCATCGTATTCGGTTTGAGATCACATCTGTTTCCATCCTCACTCTTGCAGAAGTCATCTGGACCGCATCAGGAGCTCCTGCTTGGGAATTGATTTCCTAAGTGTCTTCTTATGGGGTTTTCAGTCCCCATCCTTCTGGTCTCTTGTCTTGAAGGCAGGCTTTTTAGGCCTCCATCATCCCAGTTCTGGCAGTTGCTTCCAGTCACATGTCGTGACATTTGAGTCTCTCCTAGGGTCTGGTGCAGAGCACCTGTTCTGACTTGCTGTTGCCATAGGGCTTTCCTCTGGGGGGTCACTTTTTCTTGCGCCTTGTGTTGTGTGTTTTGTTTGTAGTGTTTGTGGCGTGGCTGTGTGTGTATGTGTTTGGTCTGGAGCTGTCCTGCCTGGCAGTTAGTGATGACAGCTAACGTGGCAGTGCATGGGTGTACTAATACATTGTCTGGACTGTGTTGGCGAAGACATCCGGTCTGCCTCTGCGCACGTACTGAAGGGCAGCAGGCACAGTCATCTCTGTGGTGTTTGGCAGATGTTGGGGGTTGGGGGGACAGTTGAGCTGCTTGCGAGCAGCTGTTCGCATAGCACTTGAATGGTATCCTTGAGGAGGTCTGTTGAATCTTGAAAGCTTACAGATATGGGGTTTTGAAATTTTTATTTTTATTTCTATCCTGTCCCCAGTAGAGTGTAAACCTTTGGAGGAACCTGTCACAGGAAAGAGCCCCTTCTGGAACTGTTCAGCGCTCTGTAGGCAGCTCGGTGACTGGCTTGATCTACTTCTGAGGTGCTGAGGTATGGGGGCTTCTGTTTTGAAACGATAATATTGTAAATGGGGTTCCTTTGTGTTGTTGAGGGATGGGTGCTAATGCTGGCAGCTGAATGATTATTTTGTGACTGTTTTCCCTTGTTCAGGCTGAAACGCAGTGTGCAGTCCAGGATGTCATGACCCGAGGTGCCTCTGGAGTGACTCGTACGTGATGAGCAGAGGTAGCTGTTATTTTTGGGGTGCGGTTCAGTGCAGTTATTTTCTTACAACCAATAGAGTAAAATTTCAGTTACTCTTTTAGAGGTGCTATAAGTGGGTGAAGAGAACAGATGGAAGCATCTGCCATGTGGGGCAGGCCAGCGGCTGAGGTACAGGAGGCGATGAGAGTAACTGTCCTAAGGGTGCTAAGGGTGCTGTGGCTTTTGCTGCTGCAGTTGCTTTCTCTCCAGTTTATGAGGTGCCACAGACAAGGTGGGCTGAGATATCCTTTAGAGTAGGAGGAAAGCAGGTCGCTGGAATGCTGCGTGGCTCCTGAGAAAGGTGTTGTAGAGGAAAAAGGTTGTCTGGTGTGGCAGTTCCTGATGGCGTTCTTCTTTAATAGGCAAAGAGGTGCCTGAAGCCCCCTCCTGTGCAGCCTGAGTACGCCTCGCTGAGGATGAAGCCTGCTTTCCAGCAGTTCCAAAAACTGTGTTGAGGCTGAAATGCTGTGTCTGTGTTTGGGTTGGGGTTGCACCTTGGTGAGTGCAGGGATGGGTTTTAGGCCGGTGCAGCAGAGGGCCTGGCCCCAGTGTCCTCTAGTGTGTTTTGACCCAGCATATCAGCATAGCCTTTTGGTTCTCAGATAGCCTACTGAAGTAAGTGATTTTTCCTGCGAGTGGAATGGATTTGATTTTTTTTTTTTTTTTTGGCGTGTAATCAGTTCTGCTCCTAGATTTTCTTTCTATGTAAATAAAGGATATAAAGAAAAAGAAAAGGTACGTTGTTTTTGGGAAACCGTGGGAAGGGTTCCTTGACTACATAAGTGCAGTAGTGCCTAGAGAGTGAGCAGGATCACCTCCTTTATCTCTAGAGAATAAGTCTGTTTGGGCCCATTTAAGCGCGGCGCCGCCCGGGCCCATTTAAGCGCGGCGCCGCCCGGGCCCATTTAAGCGCGGCGCCGCCCGGGCCCATTTAAGCGCGGCGCCGCCCGGGCCCATTTAAGCGCGGCGCCGCCCGGGCCCATTTAAGCGCGGCGCCGCCCGGGCCCATTTAAGCGCGGCGCCGCCCGGGCCCATTTAAGCGCGGCGCCGCCCGGGCCCATTTAAGCGCGGCGCCGCCCGGGCCCATTTAAGCGCGGCGCCGCCCGGGCCCATTTAAGCGCGGCGCCGCCCGGGCCCATTTAAGCGCGGCGCCGCCCGGGCCCATTTAAGCGCGGCGCCGCCCGGGCCCATTTAAGCGCGGCGCCGCCCGGGCCCATTTAAGCGCGGCGCCGCCCGGGCCCATTTAAGCGCGGCGCCGCCCGGGCCCATTTAAGCGCGGCGCCGCCCGGGCCCATTTAAGCGCGGCGCCGCCCGGGCCCATTTCTCAGTTGGAGCTACTGAGCAGGGGAGGTAAAGGAGCTGGGAACAGAGAGGTGTTGCACAATGGTATGTTGCATTAGTAGTAGTGAGTGTTGTGCAGGAGGTGGGTATTAGGGCTAGCATGCTGGTGAATGCTGGTTCTCTGTGTTTACAGATGGGGATGAGTCTGTTTAAACTAATTCCAGTTGAGAAAGTTTCAGTTACTAGCTTGGTGATATTGTCAATTCAATATTAAAACCTGCAGAGAAAGCAAAAAGGGATTTTTGCTTCTAGAATTACCAGAGATATCTTGTCTGCTCTCTGCATTCTTTTGAGATAAAGCTGATTTTTAAAAAAGAAAGAAAAAAACCACAGCTACTTCTCTTGTTCTCTTTCTACTTTCTTGTGCTTTGCCCCTCGTCATTCCCAGGTGATTTGGTTTGGGTTCTGGGTGGGGCCAAAAGGTATATGAGCCCCAGGCATGCCATCAGAGAGCTCCTTCTGCCTGGGCTGCTCTTTGGGGGTAAGTGCTTTGTGTTTCCTTCAGTCAGTTGCAGGGTTTTCTAGACAGGCTGGAGTCCATGGAATTCTAGATTTCTAAGTGGTTGGAATTCTAGATTTCGAAGTGCTTGGAATAGAGGGATATTTAGTAGAGTTTGCTGGCTCACTGTTTTTTGGGATGGTCACATATGCTCCTGTTTTTGAGCCATATTTTAATCTCTACATGTATAAAAACACTTGTTTTAGTCCCCTGGAGAGTTACACCAGCTTGATTACATGCTATGTGTGGCTTGACAGCGTAGGTGCAGCATTACCAAGAGACTGAGCAGGGTTGTATCAGAGTCTGCTCTTTCCTCTGCAAAGGGTAAGTCTGTGATTACTCCTGCTGGGGCTGCTGTGTGTGCACGTCTTCTTGGCATTTGTGGACCTCAGCTGTTTTTTTTTTTGTTTTTTTTTTTGTGTGTGTGTGTGTGTATGTTCTAAGTTTTTGGTTTTTTTTTTTTCAGGGGCAAATAGTGTGTTTGCTGAGCGTGGTTGGTAGGAGGAGGTGGGGAGCTGCTGAAGACTGGTAGGTTTGGTTTCGAGGAGTGTGTGGCATTATTCCTGTGCGATGCGACTGATTGTTGGGCGGGAACGTTGCAGCTTGTGTGTCTTAGCCATTGTAGCTTGTGTAGTGTGTGTTGTGTGGCCCGGGTGGAGTTTGCTGTGGCACTGTGAGCAAAGAATCTCAGTTAGAGCTGGTGAGCAGCTGAAGTACCGGAGCTGGGAAGAGAGAGGTATTATTGCAGCAGGTACGCTGTGGCTGTGAGGTGCCTCAGAGTGTGCTTTTCTCTTGTCTCTACAGGTGCTTTGAGCAGTCGTGGACAGGGAAGGGAAATCCTCATGTCACAAAGCTCTGAGGGAAGGTGAGTGTTGTCAGCCTGGTCATCCCTTATCCGAAGCGAAGGGAAGACGCTCAGGTGTTTCCCTGTGAGGGTCCGAAGTGAGGCTGTTTGGGATAGAGGAGCAGTGTGGCAGGTGGTTGCTCGCAAGAAGAGTGGTCATTGTGTCCTTCTGTGTTCCCAGGTGGCGTGGGTGATGCTGGCCGCTCCTTTCAAGCTTGGACCTAATTTGCAGGTACAGAGGCAAGTGGCCTGCTGTTTTGAAAGGATAAAACTAAAGATGGGGTCCCTTTTGTTGTTGAGGGATGGGTGCTAGTGCTGTCAGCTGAATGTTTATCTTCTGCTTGTCTTTCTCCTTTGTTGAGGGTGAAACGCAGTGCGCAGTGCAGGACGTCTTGACCCGAGCTGCCTCTGCAGTGACTCTGGTGCATGATGAGCAGAGGTAACTGTTGTTTTTGGGGCGCGGTTGTCACTGCAGTTATTTTCCTACATCCAACAGAGTAAAATTCCAGTTGGGCTTTTAGAGGTGCTATAAGTGGGTAAAGAGAACAGATGGAAACATCTGCCATGTGGGGCAGGCAAGCGGCTGAGGTACAGGAGGGGATGAGAGTATGTGATTTTTTTTCTGGGGATGGAATGGACTCAATTTTGTTGGTGTATAATCTGTTTTGCTCCTAGATTTTTCTTTCTGCGTAAATAAAAGTTTGAGCTAATTCCAGGTAAGAAAGTTCCAGTTACTTGCTGGGTTGTATTGTCTTTTTAATATTCAAAGCTGCAGCAAAAGCATGGGGATTGTTGCTTCTAGAAACTCCCCAGTTCTCTTGTTTGCACTCTGCATGCTGTTGAGCTAAAGCAGATTTAAAAAAAAATACAGGAAACACACACACAAAACAACAATAACAAGAACAAAAAAAAAACAACACCATTGGGTGACTTGTGAACGCAACGATCATTTAATCCCTTTGTTTTCCCGGGTGGTGTGGATGATACTGGCTGCACTGTTGGAGCTTGGACTCGGAGAGGAACACGTGAGCACAATCGTATGTTGCATTAGCAGTAGTCAGCGTTGTGGAGAAGGTGAGCAATGGGGCCAGCGTCCTAGTGAATGCTGTTACTCTGTTTTTGCAGCTGATGATGAGCCTGGCAATTGACTAAGATGACAATCGGTGCCTGTGCATTTCTTGAGGCGGAGGGACTTTACCATGCAGCAACCTGAGAGCTAAGTTAGGGGACACGTGGTATTTGCATATCTGGGGTGGCTAATGGGAGCTGGGAGCTAGAGCAGCATGGAGCCAGCTGGCTGAATAGACTTGGTGCCACGGTGAGGGTGGTTCAGGATGGGTCACGTTCAGGCTGCTTGTGGCTGGGTCACCAGGCTAATAGAAGCAGCGGGATTATTTTGTAGCTTGAGTGCGTGTGCCAGGCAGGACAGTTTCCTTCTGTTCGTCTGTCTTGTAGTGTTGCTTCTGCAGCGTCTGTTCTGTGCTTCTCGGGTCCTGATATCCTTCTAGCTTTTTACAATGGACTGACCAGACAGGCAACTTGGTAGCGGTGCTGAAGGGCCTCAGTGCTTGATTTGTTATAGCTCTGATCTGAGCACTTCTTGTCTTGCAGTCGCTGCTTAAAGTGCAGATCTGTTTCAGGTCTCGTGCATCGTATTCGGTTTGAGATCACATCTGTTTCCATCCTCACTCTTGCAGAAGTCATCTGGACCGCATCAGGAGCTCCTGCTTGGGAATTGATTTCCTAAGTGTCTTCTTATGGGGTTTTCAGTCCCCATCCTTCTGGTCTCTTGTCTTGAAGGCAGGCTTTTTAGGCCTCCATCATCCCAGTTCTGGCAGTTGCTTCCAGTCACATGTCGTGACATTTGAGTCTCTCCTAGGGTCTGGTGCAGAGCACCTGTTCTGACTTGCTGTTGCCATAGGGCTTTCCTCTGGGGGGTCACTTTTTCTTGCGCCTTGTGTTGTGTGTTTTGTTTGTAGTGTTTGTGGCGTGGCTGTGTGTGTATGTGTTTGGTCTGGAGCTGTCCTGCCTGGCAGTTAGTGATGACAGCTAACGTGGCAGTGCATGGGTGTACTAATACATTGTCTGGACTGTGTTGGCGAAGACATCCGGTCTGCCTCTGCGCACGTACTGAAGGGCAGCAGGCACAGTCATCTCTGTGGTGTTTGGCAGATGTTGGGGGTTGGGGGGACAGTTGAGCTGCTTGCGAGCAGCTGTTCGCATAGCACTTGAATGGTATCCTTGAGGAGGTCTGTTGAATCTTGAAAGCTTACAGATATGGGGTTTTGAAATTTTTATTTTTATTTCTATCCTGTCCCCAGTAGAGTGTAAACCTTTGGAGGAACCTGTCACAGGAAAGAGCCCCTTCTGGAACTGTTCAGCGCTCTGTAGGCAGCTCGGTGACTGGCTTGATCTACTTCTGAGGTGCTGAGGTATGGGGGCTTCTGTTTTGAAACGATAATATTGTAAATGGGGTTCCTTTGTGTTGTTGAGGGATGGGTGCTAATGCTGGCAGCTGAATGATTATTTTGTGACTGTTTTCCCTTGTTCAGGCTGAAACGCAGTGTGCAGTCCAGGATGTCATGACCCGAGGTGCCTCTGGAGTGACTCGTACGTGATGAGCAGAGGTAGCTGTTATTTTTGGGGTGCGGTTCAGTGCAGTTATTTTCTTACAACCAATAGAGTAAAATTTCAGTTACTCTTTTAGAGGTGCTATAAGTGGGTGAAGAGAACAGATGGAAGCATCTGCCATGTGGGGCAGGCCAGCGGCTGAGGTACAGGAGGCGATGAGAGTAACTGTCCTAAGGGTGCTAAGGGTGCTGTGGCTTTTGCTGCTGCAGTTGCTTTCTCTCCAGTTTATGAGGTGCCACAGACAAGGTGGGCTGAGATATCCTTTAGAGTAGGAGGAAAGCAGGTCGCTGGAATGCTGCGTGGCTCCTGAGAAAGGTGTTGTAGAGGAAAAAGGTTGTCTGGTGTGGCAGTTCCTGATGGCGTTCTTCTTTAATAGGCAAAGAGGTGCCTGAAGCCCCCTCCTGTGCAGCCTGAGTACGCCTCGCTGAGGATGAAGCCTGCTTTCCAGCAGTTCCAAAAACTGTGTTGAGGCTGAAATGCTGTGTCTGTGTTTGGGTTGGGGTTGCACCTTGGTGAGTGCAGGGATGGGTTTTAGGCCGGTGCAGCAGAGGGCCTGGCCCCAGTGTCCTCTAGTGTGTTTTGACCCAGCATATCAGCATAGCCTTTTGGTTCTCAGATAGCCTACTGAAGTAAGTGATTTTTCCTGCGAGTGGAATGGATTTGATTTTTTTTTTTTTTGGCGTGTAATCAGTTCTGCTCCTAGATTTTCTTTCTATGTAAATAAAGGATATAAAGAAAAAGAAAAGGTACGTTGTTTTTGGGAAACCGTGGGAAGGGTTCCTTGACTACATAAGTGCAGTAGTGCCTAGAGAGTGAGCAGGATCACCTCCTTTATCTCTAGAGAATAAGTCTGTTTGGGCCCATTTAAGCGCGGCGCCGCCCGGGCCCATTTAAGCGCGGCGCCGCCCGGGCCCATTTAAGCGCGGCGCCGCCCGGGCCCATTTAAGCGCGGCGCCGCCCGGGCCCATTTAAGCGCGGCGCCGCCCGGGCCCATTTAAGCGCGGCGCCGCCCGGGCCCATTTAAGCGCGGCGCCGCCCGGGCCCATTTAAGCGCGGCGCCGCCCGGGCCCATTTAAGCGCGGCGCCGCCCGGGCCCATTTAAGCGCGGCGCCGCCCGGGCCCATTTAAGCGCGGCGCCGCCCGGGCCCATTTAAGCGCGGCGCCGCCCGGGCCCATTTAAGCGCGGCGCCGCCCGGGCCCATTTAAGCGCGGCGCCGCCCGGGCCCATTTCTCAGTTGGAGCTACTGAGCAGGGGAGGTAAAGGAGCTGGGAACAGAGAGGTGTTGCACAATGGTATGTTGCATTAGTAGTAGTGAGTGTTGTGCAGGAGGTGGGTATTAGGGCTAGCATGCTGGTGAATGCTGGTTCTCTGTGTTTACAGATGGGGATGAGTCTGTTTAAACTAATTCCAGTTGAGAAAGTTTCAGTTACTAGCTTGGTGATATTGTCAATTCAATATTAAAACCTGCAGAGAAAGCAAAAAGGGATTTTTGCTTCTAGAATTACCAGAGATATCTTGTCTGCTCTCTGCATTCTTTTGAGATAAAGCTGATTTTTAAAAAAGAAAGAAAAAAACCACAGCTACTTCTCTTGTTCTCTTTCTACTTTCTTGTGCTTTGCCCCTCGTCATTCCCAGGTGATTTGGTTTGGGTTCTGGGTGGGGCCAAAAGGTATATGAGCCCCAGGCATGCCATCAGAGAGCTCCTTCTGCCTGGGCTGCTCTTTGGGGGTAAGTGCTTTGTGTTTCCTTCAGTCAGTTGCAGGGTTTTCTAGACAGGCTGGAGTCCATGGAATTCTAGATTTCTAAGTGGTTGGAATTCTAGATTTCGAAGTGCTTGGAATAGAGGGATATTTAGTAGAGTTTGCTGGCTCACTGTTTTTTGGGATGGTCACATATGCTCCTGTTTTTGAGCCATATTTTAATCTCTACATGTATAAAAACACTTGTTTTAGTCCCCTGGAGAGTTACACCAGCTTGATTACATGCTATGTGTGGCTTGACAGCGTAGGTGCAGCATTACCAAGAGACTGAGCAGGGTTGTATCAGAGTCTGCTCTTTCCTCTGCAAAGGGTAAGTCTGTGATTACTCCTGCTGGGGCTGCTGTGTGTGCACGTCTTCTTGGCATTTGTGGACCTCAGCTGTTTTTTTTTTTGTTTTTTTTTGTGTGTGTGTGTGTGTGTATGTTCTAAGTTTTTGGTTTTTTTTTTTTCAGGGGCAAATAGTGTGTTTGCTGAGCGTGGTTGGTAGGAGGAGGTGGGGAGCTGCTGAAGACTGGTAGGTTTGGTTTCGAGGAGTGTGTGGCATTATTCCTGTGCGATGCGACTGATTGTTGGGCGGGAACGTTGCAGCTTGTGTGTCTTAGCCATTGTAGCTTGTGTAGTGTGTGTTGTGTGGCCCGGGTGGAGTTTGCTGTGGCACTGTGAGCAAAGAATCTCAGTTAGAGCTGGTGAGCAGCTGAAGTACCGGAGCTGGGAAGAGAGAGGTATTATTGCAGCAGGTACGCTGTGGCTGTGAGGTGCCTCAGAGTGTGCTTTTCTCTTGTCTCTACAGGTGCTTTGAGCAGTCGTGGACAGGGAAGGGAAATCCTCATGTCACAAAGCTCTGAGGGAAGGTGAGTGTTGTCAGCCTGGTCATCCCTTATCCGAAGCGAAGGGAAGACGCTCAGGTGTTTCCCTGTGAGGGTCCGAAGTGAGGCTGTTTGGGATAGAGGAGCAGTGTGGCAGGTGGTTGCTCGCAAGAAGAGTGGTCATTGTGTCCTTCTGTGTTCCCAGGTGGCGTGGGTGATGCTGGCCGCTCCTTTCAAGCTTGGACCTAATTTGCAGGTACAGAGGCAAGTGGCCTGCTGTTTTGAAAGGATAAAACTAAAGATGGGGTCCCTTTTGTTGTTGAGGGATGGGTGCTAGTGCTGTCAGCTGAATGTTTATCTTCTGCTTGTCTTTCTCCTTTGTTGAGGGTGAAACGCAGTGCGCAGTGCAGGACGTCTTGACCCGAGCTGCCTCTGCAGTGACTCTGGTGCATGATGAGCAGAGGTAACTGTTGTTTTTGGGGCGCGGTTGTCACTGCAGTTATTTTCCTACATCCAACAGAGTAAAATTCCAGTTGGGCTTTTAGAGGTGCTATAAGTGGGTAAAGAGAACAGATGGAAACATCTGCCATGTGGGGCAGGCAAGCGGCTGAGGTACAGGAGGGGATGAGAGTATGTGATTTTTTTTCTGGGGATGGAATGGACTCAATTTTGTTGGTGTATAATCTGTTTTGCTCCTAGATTTTTCTTTCTGCGTAAATAAAAGTTTGAGCTAATTCCAGGTAAGAAAGTTCCAGTTACTTGCTGGGTTGTATTGTCTTTTTAATATTCAAAGCTGCAGCAAAAGCATGGGGATTGTTGCTTCTAGAAACTCCCCAGTTCTCTTGTTTGCACTCTGCATGCTGTTGAGCTAAAGCAGATTTAAAAAAAAATACAGGAAACACACACACAAAACAACAATAACAAGAACAAAAAAAAAACAACACCATTGGGTGACTTGTGAACGCAACGATCATTTAATCCCTTTGTTTTCCCGGGTGGTGTGGATGATACTGGCTGCACTGTTGGAGCTTGGACTCGGAGAGGAACACGTGAGCACAATCGTATGTTGCATTAGCAGTAGTCAGCATTGTGGAGAAGGTGAGCAATGGGGCCAGCGTCCTAGTGAATGCTGTTACTCTGTTTTTGCAGCTGATGATGAGCCTGGCAATTGACTAAGATGACAATCGGTGCCTGTGCATTTCTTGAGGCGGAGGGACTTTACCATGCAGCAACCTGAGAGCTAAGTTGGGGGGCACCTGGTATTTGCATATCTGGGGTGGCTAATGGGAGCTGGGAGCCAGAGCAGCATGGAGCCAGCTGGCTGAATAGACTTGGTGCCACGGTGAGGGTGGTTCAGGATGGGTCACGTTCAGGCTGCTTGTGGCTGGGTCACCAGGCTAATAGAAGAAGTGGGATTATTTTGTAGCGTGAGTGCGTGTGCCAGGCAGGACAGTTTCCTTCTGTTCGTCTGTCTTGTGTTGCTTCTGCGATGTCTGTTCTGTGCTTCTCGGGTCTTGATATCCTCCTAGCTTTTGACACTGGACTGACTAGACAGGCAACTTGGTAGTGGTGCTGAAGGGCCTCAGTGCTTGTTTTGTCATCATGACTCTGATCTGAGCACTTCTTGTCTTGCAGTCACTGCTTAAAGAGCAGGTCTGTTTCAGGTCTCGTGCATCATATTCGGTTTGAGATCGCGTCTGTTTCCATCCTCACTCTTGCAGAAGTCATCTGGGCCGCATCAGGAGCTCTTGTTGGGAATTGAATTCCTAAGCATCGTCTTATGGGGTTTTCAGTCCCCATCCTTCTGGTCTGTTGTCTTGAAGGCAGGCTTTTTAGGCCTCCATCATCCCAGTTCTGGCAGTTGCTTCCAGTCGCGTGTCATGACATTTGAGTCTTCTCTAGGGTCTGGTGCAGAGCACCTGTTCTGACTTGCTGTTGCCATAGGGCTTCCCTCCGGGGGTCTCTTTTTCTTGCGCCTTGTGTTGTGTGTTTTGTAGTGTTTGTGGCGTGGCTGTGTGTGTATGTGTTTGGTCTGGAGCTGTCCTGCCTGGCAGTTAGTGATTAATGTGGCAGTGCATGGGTGTACTAATACATTGTCTGGACTGTTTTGGCGAAGACATCCGGTCTGCCTCTGGGCACGTACTGAAGGGCAGCTGGCACAGTCATCTCTGTGGTGTTTGGCAGATGTGGAGGTGGGAGAGTATATCTGCTTGTGAGCAGCTGCTCGCATAAGCGCTTGAACGGTGTGCTTGAGGAGGTCTGTTGAATCTTGAAAGGTTATAGATATGGGGTTTTGAAATGTTTATTCTTATTTCTTTCCTATCCCCAGTAGAGTGTAAACCTTTTGGAACCTGTCACAGGAAAGAGCTCCATCTGGAACTGTTCAGCACTGGGTAGGCAGCTCAGTGACAGGCTTGATCTACTTCTGAGGTGCTGAGGTAATGGGGCTGCTGTTTTGAAACAATAATTTGTAAATGGGGTTCCTTTGTGTTGTTGAGGGATGGGTGCTAATGCAGGCCGCTGAATGATTATATTGTGACTGTTTTCATTTGTTAAAGCTGCAACACAGTGTACAACGTGGGACTTGAGCATAGCTGCTTTCGGCAAGGTGAGTGATGAACAGATGTAGCAGGCACTTTAGGGGTGCAGTTGTCACTGCAGTTAGTTAACTGCACAAAATACAGTAAAAATCCTGTTTATATTTCAGAGGTGTGTTGTAGCTGGCTTAAGAGAGCAGATGGAAGCATCTGCCTCGAGGGCAGGTGAGGGAGCAGAGGTAAGGGAGCAGATGAGAGTAACTGTCCTAGCTGTGCTGTGGCTTTGGATGCTGCTTAGGCCTATGCTTTTCTTTTTGTTTCACAGGTGAGTCGCACAGGCTCAGAGGGGCTAAGCTGCACTCTAAAGAGCAGCACGAGAAGGGCGGGCTGTTTGTGAGCTGGATTGGAGCAGAACTGCCAAGTAGCACGAGGTGACTGCGAAGGGTATCCATCTTGCTTTGCAGGTGCCATGGCAGGCTCTCCACAGAAGCAGTTGAGGATTTGAGAAGAGGTTGCAGATCATCAAGGAGCAACACATGCAGGGACGGCTTGAAAACGGTATGGCTGCTTTCTCTTCTGTTTATCAGGTGTCCCAGGCAATGTGGGCTGTGATGTTAGTCTTTAGAATCGGAACATAGCAGGTGCTGATGGCTGTCTTCTTTGGTAGGCAAAGAGGTGCCCAAAGCCCTGTCCTGTGTAGCCTGAGCACACCTTGCTGAGGATGAGGTGTCCTTTCTACCAGTTCCCAAAACTGTGTTGAAGCTGAAATGCTGTGTCTGTGTTTTGGTTGGGGTTGCACCTTGGTGAGTGTAGGGATGGATTTTAAGTGGGTGCAGCGGAGGGCCTGGACCCAGTGTCCTGTAATGTGTTTTAACACATCAGCATAGCCTTTTGGTTCTCAGCTTACTGAAGTAAGTGACTTTTCCTGTGAGTGGAATGGAATTGAATTCTTTTTTGGCATGTAATCAGTTCTGCTCCTAGACTTTTCTTTCTATGTAAATAAAAGCTTGAGCTAATTCCAGATGAAAAAAAAAAAAATCAGCTACTTGCTTGGTCATTTTGTCCTTTTAATATTCAAAGCTGTAGCAAAAGCATGGGGATTGTTGTGGAGGAATGGTTAAGTGAGGTAGGACACGTGGATGTTGAGCAGTTAGGAGGTCATGGGCTAGGGGAGGTACCGTACTCAACTCATATGAGCCTGGGCACGTGCGCAGCTGGTTGAGAACCAATCAGGCCCAAGGACACGATGCCCTTGTGTGGTTGGGAAAGTCCCTAAGGCGGGACGGTAGCTAAAAGAGGGAGGAACTAACTGACAAGATAGGAAAGTGTTAGCCAATCCTGAGCTTAGTTTTTGCAATATGTATGAGTTGATTATGTTCGAACTAGATAAAAGGCGACTGAGCTATCCATTAAAGTTGAAGTTCACTGTTCACTCATATTGAGCGTCTGTGTCTTCCTTCTGTCGACAACAAATAGCGCCCGAACAGGGACCGATCTGAACGGGATTTGGACACTGCTGGCGGTGATCCTGGGCCACGGTTGGACGGAATAAGGGAGGAACCGGTCCTGCAACGCAGCCCAGGAGGTGGAAGGGACAAGAATTCCCTCACCCGCGTCGGGAAGGTGAAAGGGACGTGGAGTCCCCGCACCCGGGAGAGGATCCCGCCGGTCACGCGTCGCCGAGGTCTGAAAGGTGAAAGGGACGAAAACTTGGAGTCCCCGCACCCACAGCTCGGAAGGTGGAAGGGAGTCCCCGCACCCGGGATGAGCCTATAAAGGGTCCCGCCGGAGAAGCGCCGCCGAGGTCTTTGCAAAGGCTGCAACCAACGTATATAAAGGTATGGAGAGACAAGCGGCGTATACTTTGCTCGAATGCTTTTTAGAAAAGTGGATCACTTCAGATATAGACTGCAAAAAGGATTTACCAGGATTATTAGCATATGGAGTAATGCAGGGTTGTTTTATCAATCCTGATACAGTTTTTCAACAAACAGAGTGGCGTAAATTTGGGGACAAATTGTTTGATGAAGTTATTAATGAAAATAAGGCTGCTAAAAAATTATTGAAGCTTTGGAGAGCAGTCACTAACGCCTTAGTTATACATCAGGCTGAGCAGAGAGTCGCTACTGCTGCTACAGAGCGACTGGGATTGCCGGGAAGTGTTGGAGCTGGGGATTGCCCACTGCCGCCTTCAGTGAGAACGATAACGCTGCCTCAGGGGGCTACGGGGCAGTGGGAGCCTCCCCCCCCCTCAGTCACCGCCACGAGCAGTGCTGCGCTCGGAGTTCCGCGGAATCGAATGGCAGCTGACCCTCACCGTGTGGCGAGTCGGCACAGAGCAGAGGGACGGACATCAGGACCCTGCAGCCTGTCTGATGTAACCATGGAAGCAGCGGCGGCTGCACTGCTTCTCTCTGGCATTCTTTTTATAAGAGGTTTACCTTGCAATGAAAAAGGGATACTAACTGGAGTGTTAATAATTGTATGTGTTATTCTTAAATGTCCAGGTATTTTGTGTTGAAAGTATTTGTGTAAGGGTAAGGTTTTAAAACAAAGTGTTGCAAGTCACTTCACGAGGAACACAATGAGAGGCAATACTTGTTTGTTTGCTTATCATTCTAAATTATATTCATGTGGTATGATTGAGGTTGTGGTATGATTGAGAGTGAGATGTGCCAGAGGCCTCTGGGTGTGTGAGTGTGCTGTGTACTGTGTTAGTGAGAGCGCATTTATTGCCATAGTGCAGGCTGAAATCATAGGAAATTAGTACTGGTCGAGCAAAATCATGTTTCACAAGTATGGAGTCATTGTGCGAAGTAGCCACTTGGAGAAACTTAAGGGAACGTACTGTTTAAAACTTTTTGATCGTAATGAGTCAATTCACAAATCCATTACTTTCTTGAAAGAGCACATGAGAAAGAGTCAATATGGTATCAATCCTTTCAATCAATGGTTCACTGATTTGTTTGAAACAATGCATAGATGGTTACTGGGATTAGTCAAAGAGGGATTAAGGATTTTGTTCACTGTGGTGTCAATCATCATTGCATGTAGTATTGTGATAAATGTGGTTAAAGAGTTACTTGCAAAAATGTTATAAAATGTTATAGAGATTTTGAAGTGGTGCCAGAAACAGGTACCCAGTGGATCACTGCAAAGTGGACTGAAGCAGCTTTAGAATCTGCACACGCCGAAGACGACCAGGAAGAGGTTCCTGATAATCATTCTGACAATGACGTGGGCTGTGACACCTCGACGACTATCAAGAACAGCCTTTGATCACCATCAAGTGATTAGGTTTAAGTGTGTTACTACTAAGTTGTGTTACTTACTATTAATTGTGTTACCATTAAGTGCTTACAGTAATTGTAGTGTTATTAGGGTTAAGTTGTATAGTTGTGTTATGTTATGTACCCTTTCCGAACATGCTTGTTTGGGGTCCCGATAGGGGATCCAAAGGAACTGAGTGAAATGTTAGCACCATACTCTGCCCGTATTACTCTGCTTAATGGATCTTTTTCTGACTGTAGGAACTGCACACGCTTTGGCTAGCATAAATAAGCTTGCTTGTTGGGCTGTTAAACAGTTAAATGTAACCACACAAGTTCTTTCTGAAATGTCGCAAGACACGGAAAGCCTAAGGCACGCTGTGATGCAAAATAGGGCCACTATTGATTTCTTGTTCTTGGCTCAGGGACATGGGTGTGAAGATGTAGAAGGAATGTGTTGCTTTAATCTTTCCGACCATGGTCAGTCAATTCACGACCACTTGAAATGGTTAAGGGATCATACACAAAAAATTGTAGTACAAGATAGTTGGTTTGAAGGTTGGCTTAAATCTGTTTTTGGGAACATGGGTGGATGGGTTTTGTTAGTTAAAGAGGGACTTTGCTTTCTACTTATAATTATATTGATTATAATTGCTGCATATGTAACCTTTAACTGCCTAAGAAACTAGAGCAACTCACAGAGAAGGTATTTGTAGCACAAAATAAAAACGGGGGAATTGTGGAGGATTGGTTAAGTGAGGTAGGACACGTGGATGTTGAGCAGTTAGGAGGTCATGGGCTAGGGGAGGTACCGTACTCAACTCATATGAGCCTGGGCACGTGCGCAGCTGGTTGAGAACCAATCAGGCCCAAGGACACGATGCCCTTGTGTGGTTGGGAAAGTCCCTAAGGCGGGACGGTAGCTAAAAGAGGGAGGAACTAACTGACAAGATAGGAAAGTGTTAGCCAATCCTGAGCTTAGTTTTTGCAATATGTATGAGTTGATTATGTTTGAACTAGATAAAAGGCGACTGAGCTATCCATTAAAGTTGAAGTTCACTGTTCACTCATATTGAGCGTCTGTGTCTTCCTTCCGTCGACAACAGATTGTAGCTTCTAGAAACACCCCAGTTCTCATGTCTGCACTCTGCATGCTGTTGAGCTAAGCCATATAAATAAGGTAATAAAACCACAGCTGCTGTTCCTCTTCTTTCTGCTTTTTTTGTGCTTTCCCCCTGCACTTTCCCATGTGATTGGCTTCAGGTTCCAGGTGGGACCTAATAGTAACTGAGTTGCAGGTGTGCCATCAGAGAGCTGCTTCTGCCTGGGCTGCTCTTTGGGGTAAGTGCTTTGTTTTTCCTTCAGTCAGTTGCAGGGTTCTTTAGGTGGGTCAGAGTCTATGGACTGATGCATTTTCAAGTAGAAACCGGTACGCATATCTTTTCGAGGTGGCAACTGGTAGGATCTGTCATAGTAAAGCAATCTAAGTAGTAGGTGCCTGTATTGCACGCAGCTCTTCCTCAGGTGAGTAGTTATTACAGCAGTTTTACGGATAGTATGGTGATGTTATTTTGTGTGTTTGCTTTGTGTTTCTGGGTCCCTTACGATTTTTGCAGAATTACAGGGCTTTTTGTGAGTCTTTGCCTCTATGTCAAATCTTATCAAAGTCACAACCTTGGTGGCAAAGTGATGGAGCAGGGTTTAGGAGAAATGTATCATGGAGGCTCCCTGTGTGAGCATGTATCTGAAAATGGCAGCATTGGGCATATAAGCAGTGGTCTTTCTCAGGGTTAGGGGCGGTTTGTTATATTTCTGGAGCTTTTGCCTGTGTGTTTGCTGTCTGTCGAGTCTTTAGACCATAAAGCCTTATAGGCTTTATGTGCATGGAATTCACATATTTGAGGTATGTTTATGAGGGGTTGCCAGGTACGTTGTTTTTGGGAAACCGTGGGGTAATGTTTCTTGACCGCATAAGTGCAGTACTGCCAAGAGACTGAGCAGGGTCACCTTCTTCATCACTGAAGAATAAGTCTGTTCGGGCACATTTCAGCACGGTGCTGACCGGGCACATTTCTCAGTTGGAGCTACTGAGCAGGTGAGTTAAAGGAACCAGGAACAGAGAGGTATTGCACAATGATACGTTGCACTAGTAGTAGTGAGCGTTGTGCAGGAGGTGGGTATTAGCTCTGGCATGCTAGTGAATGCTGGTTCTCTGTTTTTGCAAGTGATGATGAACCTGTTTGACGTAATTCCATTTGAAAAAGTTCCAGTTACTTGACTGGTTGTGTTGCCCTTTTAATATTAAAAGCTGCAGCAAAAGCATGGGGATTGTTGCTTCTAGAAACACCCCAGGTCTCTTGTCCTCTGCATGTTGTTCAGGTAAAGCAGATTTAAAAAAAAAAAAAAAAAAAAAAGGAAAATGAAAATCTGCTGCTCCTGCTCTGCTCCTACTTCCTTGTGCTTTGTCCCTCCCCTTTACAATGTGATTGGGTTTGGGTGCTGGGCAGGGCCAAATGGTATATGAGCCCCAGGCATGGCATCAGAGAGCTCCTTCTGCCTGGGCTGCTCTTTGGGGTAAGTGTTTTGTTTTCCTTCAGTCAGTTGCAGGGTTCTCTAGGCAGGCTGGAGTCTATGGATTTCTGGATTTCTAAGTGCTTGGAATTCACTTAACAGAGGGATATTTAGTAGAGGTTGCTGGCTCACCGTTCTTTGCGATGGTGGGATACGCTTCTGTTTTTTGAGCTATATTTTAATCTCTAGATGTACAAACCTACTTGTGTAATTTTCCAGGGGACTAAAACCAGCTTCATTTCATGCTACATGTGGCTTGGCAGTTTAGATGCAGCGTTACCAAGAGCCTGAGCAGGGTTCTATCAGAGTCTGCTCTTTCCTCTGCAAAGGGTAAGTCTGTGATTACCTCTGCAGGGGCTGCTGTGCGTGCACGTCTTTTTGGCTTTTATGGATCTCAGATGTTTTTTTTTGTTTTTTTTTGTGTGTGTATGTTCTAAGGTTTTGGTTTTTTGAGGGGCAAATAGTGTGTGTGCTGAGCGTGGTTGGCAGGAGGAGGGGGGGAGCTGCTCAGGACTGGTAGGTTTGGTTTCTCAGAGTGTGCGGCAGCCTTCGGGTGCGATGCGACTGATTGTTGAGTCTCTCCTGGGGTCTGCTGCAGAGCACCTGTTCTGACTTGCTGTTGCCATAGGGCTTCCCTCTGGGGGGTCACTTTTTCTTGTGCCTTGTGTTGTGTGTTTTGTTTTAGTGTTTGTGGCGTGGCTGTGTGTGTATGTGTTTGGTCTGGAGCTGTCCTGCCTGGCAGTTAGCAATGACAGCTAACGTGGCAGTGCATGGGTGTACTAATACATTGTCCGGACTGTTTTGGCAAAGACATCCAGTCTGCCTCTGGGCACGTGCTGAAGGGCAGCTGTCACAGTATATCTGTTTGCGCACAACTGCCTGTTTACCTCTATTCATTTAATAAATTGTAAAATTTAATTGCAATCCAATTTGGGACCCAGTCATGTATGACAACTGGGGGCTTGTCCGGGAGGGCTTTGGTTCCTGAATTCTTACTTTATCTAGGAGAGGCGCCCCACCATTTGGTGGCTGCTGTTCGAGTCAGGTCGGGACTAATGGCATCTTGAACCTGAATAAAGATAAGCAAAGGTTTTGATTTTTTTTTCAGTTCCCTTGCTGGCTGCAGCACTATATTTTGCCCGTAATTCTGTGTGTGAAGATCTGAATGAAGACAATGGAGTCATAAGCGTTTAAAGCGTATACTGTTCTGTTGGGTGGGTTTCGGTTGCCTGTGTGTGTAAGAGCGTGACTGAGACGGAATTCAGTTCCGAAGCGATTGTGGAGGTCTTCTAACCACGGTTCCAATCTCCTGCTAGGGACTTGGCCAGTGAAGGAACGAAGGGATTCCTATAGGATTTGTGGGTGGGTGATAGATCTTAAATCCTCTGTAAGACACTCTTATTAAGGTAACCAAGGGCTGTGGGAATTGCCACAGTAACATTCCTAGATGGGTCAGACAAAATCGAAGACCAGGGACCAGAAGAAAGGGAGCAAATTACCAGACATACCACCAGAAAGTCCATTAGGAATAACGGTTAGAAATTGGAATGAGAGGGGCCCCAGAAAAGGAAAAAGTAAATAAAAAACGGTCCAGTATTGTGTGATAGAATGGCCAAAGGAGCCTTTAACACCACATATCTTTCAGCCTGCTTTTGGATCCTTTGAAGACTGTATTTGTCAGGCCTTAAATACACACGTTAATTCGAGGGAACCTTTTTGCTGGGACGAAAGTGATTATGCAGGATTATGGATCAGGAGGACTTCATGTCCTTTTCCAGCCTCAATATTTACACTAAAAGCAGATAAGAAATTTGAAGAAGAACAGGAAAAAGGAAAAGATAATAAACGGGAGCCGTTGGATAACCTACCATCTCCCTATCCTAACAATCCACCTCCGGTGGCTGTGGTATCTCCAGCAGTACCACCGTTGCCCCAGCTTTCAACACCATCAGCACCAGAATGAGACCGACCTCCGGCTGCATGCACGAGAAGTAGAACTGCCGTATCTGAGAGAGCTCCTCTATATCCCTTAAGGGAGGTAACTGGTGTGTAACTGGGTTGGAGTTTTAACAGGGTTTTAATGGTTTCAGGGTTAGCGTGTTAGGGTTTTAGAGGTTTTTTTTTGGGATGGAGTGTTGCTATGTTTTTTAGGGTTAGGGTCCTAGGGTTTTATTTTTGGTCAGTTACTTAGGGTTAGTGTGTTAAGATCCTTTATTTATTTATTTATTTATTTTTCAGGTTAGGTTCTCCACGGTTAGGGTTTTGAGCATCCTAGTTTTTTGGGTTATGTTGCTGAGCATCCTAATGTTTTTTGTTAGGGCTTTGGGTTTTAAGCATCCTAATTTTGGGGTTAGAGTTTTGTGTGTCTTCATGTTTTCAGTTTGTGCTTAGAGCGTCCTAAAGTTTAGGGTTTTGGTTTGTGTTTTGAGCGTCCTAATGTTTAGAGTTAGGGTTTTGAGCATCCTACTGTTTTGGGGTTAGGGCTTCAAGCGTTCTAATTTTGTTGTTTAGGGCTTTGAGAATCCTAATGTTTTGGGTTTGGGTTTTGAGCATCTTAAGTGTTTGGGTTAGGGCTTCTAGGAATAGTACTTCAGGGGTTTAGTGTGGTAAATAGTTTGGGTTATGCCTGTAGGGGTTTCGAAGTTTTTTAGTGTTAGGGCCTGAGGCTTTTTTGAAAGGCCGGTAAGCGCTTGGGTTACAGTGAGTGCTGGTAAATGTATTTCTCGAACACTCGGCCTGTGATTGGTCAAGCCAGCTGCCTGGGGAATGCTGGTAGGCGTAGTTTTCCGGCACCGGGCTTCCGGGAAACCATGTTAATTGCCCAGAGTATGCCGGGAGATGTAGTTCTTGGACTCTGGACTTCCGGGAGGCCATGTTGAGTGCCCAAAGCATGGTGGGAGGTGTAGTTTTTGGACTCTGAACTTCCGGGAGGCCATGTTTGGTTCCCAGAGCA